>NW_026732026.1:0-380000 GCF_028476545.2 Physella acuta
AAAGAGGTTTTTAAATTATATTTAAAAATTTTTTTTTACGATATTTTTAAAAACTTGAATCTGGAGTCATGATTTATTATCGTTCTTGGTTTAAATTATCTCCCTTTGTGGAAGATGAATATATGACAGACGTAGATTTGGTGTTGGTTCTATCTGTCTGTTTGAGGTCTGACTTCACCAGATACTCCCGTGTCTTGGGCAGCTGGTAGCACAACTCAGTTCAGGAAACTCTTTACGTGTGATTAATGTCCCGGGGGTGGTGTAATGGGGGGGGGGGGGGGGGGGGGGGGGAGAGGAGACACCCGGGGTGGAATTTTGGATGTAGGCGGCGTGACCGACGTAAATTTAGAGCAGTGGTTCTCAATGTTTATGTCAGCTATACCATACGCCTGTATTGTTATTCAAAGAACACATTATTAAACATATTGTATATCAGTGGTTCTCAATGCTTATTAGGGCTATACCTTAAGCCTGTATTGTGCCTAAAAAAACAAATTAGTAAACAAACTGTTTAATAGTGGTTCTCAATATTTATAAAAGCTATACCACAGTTTCGTTGATATTAGAAACCAGTCTCTTCACAAGCGCAATATGAATGGCTTCAGTGTTCCACTAACCAAGGCTACCTATGTTATGTGGCTGTCTCTATTGATATCATTTCTCTTTGTTTGCTGCTTTAGTTTTTCTTTCATCAAATCTGGACTATTGTTTGGAAACACAAACTATCAACCACTCTCAAAATACTTGAATAGCAACAAATACCAAGTAGATCTGAAAACAAATTTGAAAGCTAATAACATAAGAGCATAACATCATAAGAACATAACATAATAAGAACATAGATCTAGTATTTATCAGAGTAATATGCGTGGAATGACTATAATATCAATACTTCTTACACTCATAATTAACACTTGAACCTCTCCATTGACCCCGTAGCCCCCCCCCCCCACTCGAAGAAAAAAGTCACTTGCGCTCCCCCTTTTAGTATCAATATTTTTTCAGCAAAATGAAAAGCTCAGCATCGAGATAAAAACATATTTTGTTTTCCTATGACTGTATAGTAAAACTTGGGGTGTCATCACGCATTTTATTTTCTGGAATTCAGTTTTACCTTTGAAGATGTACCTCATCGACCCCCTCCCCCCAACCCCCACCCTCACCAGCCCGAGACTTAATTACCCGAGCCATAAATAACAAACGCGTGTTATACAATTCCCTAAATCGTCTGGTAGACTCATTAGGAGAAGAATCAAACGCGGCCTGTGTTTGATTCCAGGATGTCAATTACCGCCCTGCCTCCCATACACGTGAGTGTCCGTTACGTTGGCTGGTGAAATGGAGCCGGTTAAACCAACAGCTTGACCAGATGAAGGTCACGCCGGGTAAATAAATCTGGACAGCGATATCAAGCTGTCAGTGACCACAGCAGGCGGACTGACTGACCAAAGGGATGACGGTGACCCGCGGGGTAATGACTTGCATACCGTGGGGAAGTGAAGGGGGGGGGGGGGGGAGACATGGAGCCACAGGGATCGGATCCTGGATCTGTTTGTTTGTTTGTATGTGTTGCACAACGTGTCACTGAAACTGTTTACGTATCTGGGTAACCGAATGTGTTGAAATGTTAAGACCATGGTAGGTCCCTCAAGCTGTTTATACTGCAGTCTTAGATCTGACGACAGCTACCAGTGAATTAGCTGGGTCCCAACCAGGTGTTAACACTGTAGACTGGTGTAAACGTAACAGGGCTTAGCTCGTCCATGATCTGATGACGGCTACTAATGTGTTAGCTGTTCATATCAGTAAGTTTAAAGTAAATTTATTGTCAGAGTTGGTACAATCATAAAGACACATGAGTGTGCTCATTTAAGGCAGAGATACCCATTGTAAGGGAGGGAATACCAGAGTAAGGGAGAGAACTGAATAGTAGTGGACAGAATCTGACTGTAAGGGAGAAAATTTGAGTGTAAGGGAGAGAATCAGAGTGTAAAGGAGAGAATCAGAGTGTAAAGGAGAGAATCAGAGTGTAAGGGAGAGAATCAGAGTGTAAGGGAGAGAATCCGAGAGTAGGGGAGAGAATCAGAGTGTAAAGGAGAGAATCAGAGTGTAAAGGAGAGAATCAGAGTGTAAGGGAGAGAATCAGAGTGTAAGGGAGAGAATCAGAGTGTAAGGGAGAGAATCAGAGTGTAAAGGAGAGAATCAACGTGTAAAGGAGAGAATCCAAGTGTAAGGGAGAGAATCAGAGTGTAAGGGAGAGAATCAGAGTGTAAGGGAGAGAATCAGAGTGTAAGGGAGAGAATCAGAGTGTAAGGGAGAGAATCCAAGTGTAAGGGAGAGAATCCAAGTGTAATTGAGAAAATTCAAATGTAAGGGAAAGAATCCGAGTTTCAGAGAGAGAATCCGAATGTAAGGGAGAGAATCCGAGTGTAGGGGAGAGAATCCGAGTGTAAGGGAGAGAATTCAAGTGTAAGGGAGAGAATAAACTCAATTAAGACATTGTGTGTACTGTAAATATATTGGTCTTATTTACATCATGAAGTCGAACAGCACAAACTATATCTTGGAAACACTGAATTAAAAACAAGTCGTTTTCAAATGGAATACCTTTCTCAAGAAGCAAGGCTTACATTGAGCTCATTATTTAGCTGAGGTAAAATATTCAGCTAATTACAATTAGCGTTTCATTAGCAAGTCAATTTTTTAACGTGAAATCGATGAACTTCGGTCTGGGTGAAATTTAAAAAGATCAGGCATCGTACTAGAATGTTAAAAATACTGGGCGGTGAGATAAAGAAAGTGGGACCGGGGTGTCTAATTATTTATTAAATTAAAGGGAAGTAAATGTGTTATCCTGATAACAGATCAAAGTTTCACGCATTAAGTATTCTCCCTTGATCGCAGTGTACGGTACATGTATCGTGGTTCTAATTGGGAGAGACGGTAGGACGGAACAGTGCTAGGTTCTGTCACGGTCTTTGGTCAGTCAGGTCCTGTGGTCAGTCAGGTCATGTGGCCAGTCAGGTCCTGTGGTCAGTCAGGTCATGTGGTCAGTCAGGTCCTGTGGTCAGTCAGATCAGTCGGGTCATGTGGTCAGTTAGGTCATGTGGTCAGTCAGGTCCTGTGGTCAGTCAGGTCAGTCAGGTCCTGTGGTCAGTCGGATCTTGTGGTCGGTCAGGTCCTGTGGTCAGTCGGATCTTGTGGTCGGTCAGGTCCTGTGGTCAGGTCCTGTGGTCAGTCAGGTCCTGTGGTCAGTTAGGTCAGTCGGGTCATGTGGTCAGTTAGGTCATGTGGTCAGTCAGGTCCTGTGGTCAGTCAGGTCAGTCGGGTCATGTGGTCAGTTAGGTCATGTGGTCAGTCAGGTCCTGTGGTCAGTCAGGTCAGTCAGGTCCTGTGGTCAGTCGGGTCTTGTGGTCGGTCAGGTCCTGTGGTCAGTCGGATCTTGTGGTCGGTCAGGTCCTGTGGTCAGGTCCTGTGGTCAGGTCCTGTGGTCAGTCAGGTCCTGTGGTCAGGTCCTGTGGTCAGTCAGGTCCTGTGGTCAGGTCCTGTGGTCAGGTCCTGTGGTCAGTCAGGTCCTGTGGTCAGGTCCTGTGGTCAGTCAGGTCCTGTGGTCAGGTCCTGTGGTCAGTCAGGTCCTGTGGTCAGCAGTGTTCCCTCTAAGCTGCGCGGCTGCGCGGCCGCGCAGTACTTTCAAATGTGCCGCGCAGACATTTTCTGACCCCGCGCACAGATTATCAGAACGTCGGGCTAGCCTGATTCACAAGAAAAATTGTGGCCAGTGGTTTGAATTAAGCGACATTTTTAGTGCCTGTTTTGTTAAACGAACAGTCTTTGTGTTTTGGGGTATAAACAGAAACTACGGTTATCACTGACGGGGGGGGGGGGGGGTGACCTCGGTTGTCATAGCACAGGTCTAGTTTATGACTTAACTCTCACCTGAGCGGGGCTGTGTGACACTCCCATTGCTTGATTTAATGGTTTACCCGAAAACTGACCGGAGCTAACATCTGATACCTGCACTGTATTGTCAATTGAAGCTGACCCTGCAAGTTTTGTTAATCGTCGCTTGCCGCCCCCCCCCCCCCCCCCCCCTCATCTTGAAACTTTGACGATTAAGCCAAGTCAGATGCAAGTTTTACGTTACTTAAGGTGGATGTGTTTTTGCTCTGTTTGGTTTAAGGATTTATATATTATATATCCGATTCTTGGAATTATTACGTGCATGTGGATCGAAATGTTTTAGTATGCACACACTGCTTAGGTAAATCAGGAATAAATGGTCACTACTGTGTGCTATTTAAAAATGTTGAGGAAAAAATGTGTGTAACAAGCAGTACAACAATGTGGCACAAAAAAAAGCGATATATTCGTTTAAACTGGAATGGCTCAAAGTTAAAGTAACAACCGATACGCCAGATCAAAGAATGTTTCGGTTGAATTAGAAAGCATCTTAGAATATCCAGATGAGATTGGACTGAAGTGTAAGTTCTGTGCTGCTACTACTTGTAACAAAAGCAACAAGAGCAACAAATTGGTCACAGGAAAGCTCTGGGAATCATGGGCGCTTGACTACTGAAAACGTCATTTATTGTCTCGTGTTTACGTAGAAAATGTTGCGATTTCGTACAACAGCTCACGTGGAACTGACCTTAAACGTCTGCTGGCTGAAACTTACACTGAGCGAGGAAAACTAATTGAGCAAAACGAGCGCCAGTGGTCAAACGAGGATCAAGTTCGAATCCTAACGGATAATGCTCTTCTTACCAAAAGGATGAACGCCTCGATGCTGTCGGTACAACTGATTCATAACCACATGGGGAAGTATGTTTCTATACCAGACAGTTGGCGAAGTAAGAAATACGCCTTTGAGTTTGTTCAAGTAATCAACGATGTTGTTGTAAAGAACATACTGACAGAACTTCGAACAGCATCATTCCACACGCGTATAGTTGATGGCATAACAGTACATAAAATGCTAATCCTTTATTTTAAATTTCGTCCAGTCAATTATGTATTCTACAAAACCGTTTTTAGTGGAATAACTCAGCCTACTGTAAGTGATGCCTTAGCCCTGGAGACAGCCGTAACACAGCACTACACTGAACATTATAACCAAGAAAAGTGTGAGTTAAACGAAAGAATCGACACAAGGCAAACCACACAGTACATACAATCAGTCTGCGACCATTTAAATGTTAGGTTTCCAGGAGATGAACTGCAGTTTTGGTCATCTTTTTTTATTCTACAGGTTTAAAAAAATTTGCACTTGAGTTTGGCGTCAAAGATATCAATGAACTGTGCGTAAAGTACAAAGACGGGTTAGGTACAACAAATGATCAGTTAATTACCACCCAATACAACGACTTCAAATTTCGATAAAGTGAAAAACTCAGATCTGTGTCTGTAAATTATATGTCTGAATATGCAAGATTTGTCAAAACAAAGAACAATTTAGCTCACTGGCAAAGTTAAGTGACATTATTGTAACTTCCAAGCATGCAGTGCTGATTACGAACAAGGTTTTAGCCTTATTAACATAATAAAAGTGCAAGCACGAAATAGACTTGAAGCCACACATTTGGAGAATCTAATGCAAATTAAATTATATCTAAATGCTGGAGAGGATGTGGATTTAAACAAAGCATATAAGGTGTGGAAGCAATGCAAGGTTAGACGCGAGAAATTGCAATAAATGCCCCTGAAAGGTTAGCTAATATTTGTTTTTAAGTCAGCTTTATTAAATGTTGCATATGTTAAACTTTTGTTTTTGTATTACCGTTATGGTATTAGAATTATTACCATATGACTGTCTTACTTTAACATAGTAAGTCGACCATATAACTTGTTGTCTAAGTATAACTCTGAAAGTTTTTATTAGTTTTTATTTTTTTATTTTGATGGTATTTCGTATCTCCATTTAATTGCATACGTTTCATTAGTCACACACATTATACTATTAATTTATCAAAATGCATGCCTTCACTATTATGCCTAATTGCAAGACTAAAAATACATATTAACTTGCCCAAGTCATTTTTAGCACCGCGCACACTACATATTTTTTGCACACACACTCTTGGTCCTTAGAGGGAACATTGGTGGTCAGGTCCTGTGTTCAGGTCCTGTGGTCAGTCAGGTCATGTGGTCAGTCAGGTCATGTGGTCAGTCAGGTCCTGTGGTCAGTCAGGTCCTGTGGTCAGTCATGTCATGGGGTCAGTCAGGTCCTGTGGTCAGGTCCTGTGGTCAGTCAGGTCCTGTGGTCAGGTCCTGTGGTCAGTCAGGTCCTGTGGTCAGGTCCTGTGGTCAGTCAGGTCAGTCAGGTCCTGTGGTCAGACAGGTCATGTGGTCAGTCAGGTCATGTGGTCAGTTAGGTCATGTGGTCGGTCAGGTCCTGTGGTCAGTCAGGTCATGTGGTCAGTCAGGTCATGTGGTCAGTCAGGTCCTGTGGTCAGTCAGGTCAGTCGGGTCATGTGGTCAGTTAGGTCATGTGGTCAGTCAGGTCCTGTGGTCAGTCAGGTCAGTCGGGTCATGTGGTCAGTTAGGTCATGTGGTCAGTCAGGTCCTGTGGTCAGTCAGGTCAGTCAGGTCCTGTGGTCAGTCGGATCTTGTGGTCGGTCAGGTCCTGTGGTCAGTCGGATCTTGTGGTCGGTCAGGTCCTGTGGTCAGGTCCTGTGGTCAGTCAGGTCCTGTGGTCAGGTCCTGTGGTCAGTCAGGTCCTGTGGTCAGTTAGGTCAGTCGGGTCATGTGGTCAGTTAGGTCATGTGGTCAGTCAGGTCCTGTGGTCAGTCAGGTCAGTCGGGTCATGTGGTCAGTTAGGTCATGTGGTCAGTCAGGTCCTGTGGTCAGTCAGGTCAGTCAGGTCCTGTGGTCAGTCGGATCTTGTGGTCGGTCAGGTCCTGTGGTCAGGTCCTGTGGTCAGGTCCTGTGGTCAGTCAGGTCCTGTGGTCAGGTCCTGTGGTCAGTCAGGTCCTGTGGTCAGTTAGGTCCTGTGGTCAGGTCCTGTGGTCAGTCAGGTCCTGTGGTCAGGTCCTGTGGTCAGTCAGGTCCTGTGGTCAGGTCCTGTGGTCAGGTCCTGTGGTCAGTCAGGTCATGTGGTCAGTCAGGTCCTGTGGTCAGGTCCTGTGGTCAGTCAGGTCCTGTGGTCAGGTCCTGTGGTCAGTCAGGTCCTGTGGTCAGGTCCTGTGGTCAGTCAGGTCCTGTGGTCAGTTAGGTCCTGTGGTCAGTCAGGTCCTGTAGTCAGTAAGGTTCTTTGGTCAGTAAGGTCCTTCGGTCAGTAAGGTCCTTTGGTCAGTAAGGTTCTTTGGTCAGTAAGGTCATGTGGTCAGTAAGGTCCTTCGGTCAGTAAGGTCCTTTGGTCAGTAAGGTCATGTGGTCAGTAAGGTCCTTCGGTCAGTAAGGTCCTTTGGTCAGTAAGGTCATGTGGTCAGTAAGGTCCTTCGGTCAGCAAAGGTCCTTTGGTCAGTAAGGTTCTTTGGTAGGTAAGGTCCTTTGGTCAGTCAGATCATGTGGTCTGTTGGGGTTGGGGTGGTTTCATTGACTAACGACATCATTAACAGCTGTAGGGGGAAGATAAATGGTGGGCGTGGGGAAGAAGGGGGGGGGTCGAGATCTCCTAGAGGTGAGAGATGCCATAAAATGGCGGTGTTAACAGCCTGTTTGTGTGTGTGTATGGGGAGGTCAGGGGAGGGGGTACCTGGAAATGTCCAGCACCATAAAACAAGGTGTAAACACTGTGTGTAGGTGTACGTGACTGTGAGCGTGGGTGGGGGGGGGGGCGCCTG
Organism: Physella acuta; assembly: GCF_028476545.2. Classification (NCBI taxonomy): domain Eukaryota; kingdom Metazoa; phylum Mollusca; class Gastropoda; family Physidae; genus Physella; species Physella acuta. Next base: position 7,782 of record NW_026732026.1, read on the forward strand.
CAAATGTCCAGCTGCATTAAAACAAAGTATTTGTGGGTGTACGTGACTGTGAGAGGGGGAAGGGCGCCTGCAAATGTCCAGCTGCATTAAAACAACGTATGTTTGTGTTTGGTGGTGGGGGGGGGGGGGTCTGGTTGTCCAGCCACATTAAATGACGGTGTTAACGACCTGTTTCTCATTCCAGCTTAAGATACGTCACGCTGGACGTTGTTTTGTTTATAAACTACCTTGACTTTTGTAGCGCTGGGGCAGGGGATTTGTGAGTTGGGTTAGATCAATGGCTGAGTTGAATGTGATCAAGATGGTGGTGTGTGGGTGGTGAGTGGCGAGATGTGGTGTTGTGGTGGAGGGTTTGGGTCATATTTACATGCGGCTGAAAATACACGTTAGGGTTAGGTTTAAATAGTTTAGACACTTTATTTGGATGTGGTCTTTTGAGAAATGTCATTAGCTGGTGTGTGTTGGTGTTGTATCAGTTGATTGGATGGCTACAGTGGTTAGCTAGTCCAGTTTAAGGTGTTTAGCTAGCCCAGCATCACGTGACTTACTACCCAGCAACACACTATTCATCTGTGGTCGGAAACCGACCATCTGGGAATAGCTGCAAGTATTTAATGATGACTAAAAATCACGCAACATTTACCTTAAGTGATATTACCCTTCTCGCACCCCTTAAACACATACAACCACATATGTATGTCTATTAACAAACTTTACCGAGGGATATGGGTACACTTACACAAACCATACGAGGGGAATATATTTTCATTTTCTTACGTTTCCAAATCTTATTGTGTTATGTATTGTTCTAAAATGCAAATCACTCCCACTCACGGAATATGGTTTACCATTCTAGAGCCACTGATTGAGGTAAAGTATACTCTTTCTTCCAGACCAGATTTTATTGACTTTAATACTAGAAGAGTTAGCATAATCTCGGCAGTCAATAGAATCATGTGTCAAATTGTAAACAAAACAGGACTGTTTCTGGACAGACTGCACGCTTATTGAGACTGTGCTGGTTAGTATGTGTTAGATACTTCACATAAAGTCAATGGTAGGTGTGTGATACATTACTACTTTGTTTTAGTTTAAGATTAAAGCAGGTTTTAAAACACGTATATTGTGATGGGTGGGGGAGTGGTCTAGAGTGGTGTGCAGGCGCAGTGAATACGCTGATGTTGCATTTCATTTGTCTAAATAAGGAGTTATTTCCCATGTCTTGGATTGAAGTTACTTCCCTTGTCACAGGTTGAAGTTGTTTCCCTTTATTGTTTAGGATTTGAACCGAGACTCGAACACCGCCACGGTAAATGACTTACCTTGATCTCTCTCTACAACCGTCACATTATTAATCTATAAGATTACAACTATGCCTATTCTAGACACACGTCTATTGTTGTCTTTGATATGCATGTGAGCTTCCCACCATACCTTACACAGGTAATAGACCTAAGTGTGTCTTAGTGAGCTAGCCACCATAGTTGGTACAGGTAATAGACCTAAGTATGTCTTACTTGCACATGTGTTAACAATAGCAGGTCCCTATCTGAATGACATGATGCATGTGTATCGTTTCCATGGTGTTTACAGAAGCACGTGAGTTAAATTTGGCTGGGGAGCGATCACACTGTAAGCCATGGGACTCTAGGGCCTACTGGCTGTTAGCAGTCTTGAGAGAAGCTTTTTTTTTTTTACAGCTCCTGCTTTTACAGTTGGTTATTACAACTCTTGTTTATAGATCTGATTGTTACAGCTCTTGTCTATAGATCTGGTTCTACAGCTCCTTCCTAGAGAGCTGGTATTACAGCTCCTGTCTAGAGAGCTGGTTCTACAGCTCCTTCCTATAGAGCTGGTATTCCAGCTCCTGTTTATGAACCTGTATGTTGCCACTCCATTGATCCCTTGTTATTATAGATTGACCAGGACTCCCGCACTGTTAAGGCTAGAGCATCTCATTAATTTTTAAACCTTTTTTTTTTTTATCTTTTTATTTATGCATGTATACATCAAGGCGCGTCGGCCTATTTGAGTTGGCTAAAATTGCTAATCACGTCCATAAAAGCAACAAGGTGACTCCCATTACTGGACCAGGTAAAGTAAGGTATCGACACACCTTTTGATCGTAAATTGGATTGCGAGTCAAAATTACTCCCCAAAAGAAAAAAAAAAGCGATAAGATAAAATTTATTAACTTTTGTTTTTGGTGCTGTAGATAAAAATCTGACAAGGGGCGCTTTACTCTAAAGTTCACGGAGTACAAGATTCAACGTTAGTGTCCTCCCCTTAGGCGGATTTTTTTTCTTTTTTTGACTTTTATGTGCGAACTCACGTCAGGGCCCCCCACACGTCCCGATACCCCGAGCCGTCTGAACCCCCCGGCCGTCCTTGTATCTACCTTGACATCAAGTATGGGGGGGGGGGGGTGTATTAATTTGAGACCCGCTGTAAATCTGAGGCCATCGTTAGGTTTTAAGTTCCGCACCCTTGCTATCTTTTATGTTTTTATGTTTTAAGTACCCACACTCTAGCAATCGTGTGGGACACATCTTCTTGACTTGACAACGGGAAATTACCTCGTGAATATCCTGCAGTTTGACCAAATTGATTGTTTCCGATATGTATATATATATATATATATATATATATATATATATATATATATATATATATATATATATATATATATATACAATTAAAGATCTTTGCCGAAAAATCTGGCTAGGGATCTTTGCATGTAGTCTTTAGCTATGGAACTTAGCCGGTAAATACGACTGAGGTGTATTTACCGGTTTATAGGCTTAAGGATCGTGGCGGCAATTAGTGTCAGGAACTTTTGATGGTAAATTCTGCTTGGATCTTCGCTAGTCAATTTGTCAATTGGTCTTTTTCGATAAATATAGCCCGTGAGGTACGCTGATAAATATGGCTGTAGATCTTAGAAGGAAAATATAAACGGAAGATCTGCCTGTAAATATGGTTGGGAACGGAACCTATCCGGCAATACGGCTTAAGATTTTTGCTCGGCTAGAAAGGAACTTTAACTAGTTAAGATGTGAAGATTTTTGCTCGACCAGAAGGGAACTTTAACTAGTTAAGATTTGATCAAATCTATACTGACAATCTATGCAGGAAATTATTTTTTTTATCTTCTAATTCTGTATCAGGTGGGAAAAATCAAATTTTTTCCTAAATTTCTAAGGCAAGGACTTTTTACAACTTTAATTTTTGTTTACAAAAAAATTAATTGAGTTGATGGGAAGGAAGATAACAGACGGAGATCGGGAGTTCGATACCAACAGGAGACGAAGATCGTGAATTCGATACCAATAGCGGAATTAAATCGTAGATTCGATACCAACAACAGAAGAAGTGTCCTCGATACCAGTTTGAGACAAGGGTTTTACTTGGAATTAGCAAATATGTGTAGACCCCATTTATCGTCTTTTATTCATGTCGAATAACGATTGAAGTAATTAGTTGTTGGTACAAATATAGAACATACACAAATGGTACGGCCTGGCCGAGTAGTAGAGTACAGCTGTTTGAGATTGAGTGCGGTTTAGGTCCATGAGTCCACTCAACTCTAATGGGTACCTGAATCGAGATGGTGAATGATGTATAGGCGACTGGGCATAATGCTGATCACAGGTGGAGGGTGGAAGGTATGTGGTGCCCCCCCTTATGATATAGGGTGTGCAGTGGTCTCCCTTTGCTGGCAATATGCGGTGCCCCCCCCCCCCCCCTGATGTAGTGTATGCAGTGGCCTCCCGTTTGTCTACCCATCACAGCCCGTCGGAGCGCGGGAAGAATGTTGTGCTCACCCCGACGTCTGCTCTCGGTGTCTGTCGTCGGCTGGTCTAATGGACGTGCGCCGGTCGCTACCTGTTTATTTAAACTGCTCACAGCTACCGCCGGGTACCCTCCACCCCCCGGGCTCACGATCCCCGCGGCTTGAGCCCCGGGGACTAGGGTCGTCCATCATCACTAGGACGCACGTCTGTCAGGGTGAGTTGCTTGTTAAAAAAAAAAAACTCAAAGGCAACACGTGCCTAGAGTGGGCGAAGAAAAATAATTGGAGATAAGGAAAATATTCCAGCAGATAGCGGCCTGTCTCCCGACTGGTTTCGATCCAGGAACCAGGCCAGGCGCCGGCTGAAATAGATCGACCCGTGCTGGAAATGTGGGGTAGAGAAACATACATACTACCTTGTGGGTGGGTAGGGGGGATGGTTGGGGGTGGACAGTGATCATTAGCGGAGTCTTTTGGCCAGTGATAAGCAAGAATGCAAACAAATGTTAGACATGAAGCAAAACAAAACAATCATCGTCTGCTGGTGGTTATTTTGGGATTCTTATAAAAACTTAGGAAGGACACTGCTGTGATGTTTTGATGTAATTCGTTTGTTTTACTTCTGGTATACCAGGCTGGGACAGCGTGGTCAGTTGGTAGAGCGTAAGAGTCTAACCGCAAATCTCGAGTTCGGGCACCGGACTGGAGTCCATACCATGTCCATATACTGCCTCAGCTCTGGAGGTGCTTGATTCAGATTAGGTAAAGAAAAGGCGGCTGGGATTAGTTAAAGAAAAGGCGGCTTGGATTAGAATTCTTATGCTGAGGGGACAGAAAATTGCCATTGTCTAGTTCAGACTTAAGATGGGTGGGAAGGGGGGGGGGAGGGAATAGGGTCAGGGATATTGTCATGACCAGAGCTATTGTTTGCTTACGTTTAGAACAAAAGTTATGATGACGACAATAGCAAAAATATCCTGCAGACGTATTAATAAGTACTTTGTTTAACTCGAATACGTGATGCCTACGGTTGAGTTAGTACTTTAATTCTTTAAATTATTTCCTCTGTCGTTTTATGTTACAACTAAATGTAAAGACAAAGAGTTCAACATTCGTTGGACGCACTTCGACAAAGAGATTCAAGAGCTAGACTGTGGCTTACCCGGACAAAAGTGCCCGGGGCATGATGCCCAGAAGGGATTAGTGTAGCTGTAAAACAATTCGAATGTTTGCCCACCGAATAAATACACACTGAAAGTGTTTTTTCAGCGGGCGAGTGGAGACGGACGGTCGTGGAATCAGGGGATACAACCCAGCCACCCGTCTAAGCGAGGTAACCCCACATTAACACACCATTAGCTGCTGAAACAACACCTTGTCAGCGACAAACAGCAACACACTTGACAAATCTTTGAGGCAAGTTATACATTTAAAAAATGACCATTAAGTTTAAAAAGTAGAAATAAAGAAACTGAAATTGTGGGGAGATAACTGTATCACGCGCATATTTTGAAGGTGATCGTTTAAACATATAGATATACTCTTCTCTGATCTAACGGCATCATGCAGATAAAACTACACAATTTCTTAATTTACTTTTTCTTTAACTTTTCAAGGTCGAAATTATATTTTACCTGAATAAACATTACAGTGGGGGGGGGGGGGGGGGAAAGGAAGGGCAGCAGGGAATGGGGGGAGGGGCAGTAAATGGATGTAATTAAAGTGGTTAATGGAGGTTTAATGACCAAATCCGGCTTTTACGGCGTTATAATAAATATTTATTATGCAACGGGAGGGGAAACGTACATTTAATATTTCTTTTAACGTAGCCTCAGCCGTTTAAAATATCATATCCAAAGTTTCAGCGCGGCTTCTTAAATAAAATGTGTTTTCAGAAATGATTGATGCCGGGTGTTTATTTACCTGATGTTTTCATACCGTGTCCTTAAGGTACATCCTACTGTCGACAGAGAGACAATGTTTGTGTTGTCTCACTCGGTAGTGTATTTTTGGGTCTTACTTAGGAATGTACAATTTTACTGTTTTACTCAGTAGTTTATTTTTGGTTCCAAGGAGTGTACAATTTTACTGTCTTACACAGTAGTGTATATTTGCAAATTTTTAATAGCTCATTTTTTTTAGCTCATGTCTTAGCTTAACTTAAGCTAAAATTGCATCTAATTACTTTTCAAAAATCTTCTTTGATATTTTTTTTACAATAAATAATTTTTTTAAAATTTATAATTTCTAAGTTATTTATTTTCTATTTGCGCAGTACCACAAATGATCTTCATCTGACTTAAAAATACAGTTTTTATTTCTTAGTCTAAGTCTAATACGGATACGAGAAGAAAATATTATTACGACAATCTCCAAAACAAGACCGGTGTAGTTATTTATCAACCCCCCCCCCCCCCCGTCAGTCATAGCGTCCAGGTGGTCAGCAGGTGGTCTGCAGGGAGAAAATAACACCCCGCCCCCCCCTACATCAAGTACCCGGCGTCCACTCACACAGCCACACCGTAACGGTCAGTCCACACCAGCTTGACGCTCTATCTCGGCCTTAATTCCTGTAAATGTGTCAGGCAGGCACGTCCAGGCGATACCTCCAGCCTTTATGGCGGGTCAGCCGTCCAAATACTCTCTTATTTGTTGTTTCCCCTTTGGCGAAGGGAGGTAACTGCCCCCCGAAAATCTGGAATCTCTCAACATAAATGTCTAAAGTTGCCAGTTAAGACCAGATGGTTGGTTTAACTTTCCTGCAGTTAAGATCGGATGGCGAGGGTTGGGGTGGGGCACCGTGACCCAGCGTGTGTAGACTAACATGCCGCCCCGGGGCTAGGTCGGGCTGGGGCGGGTAGTGTTGCTGGTCCACACACAGGGTATTGTTACAGCTCCACACACAGCTCCACACACAGGGTATTGTTACAGCTCCACACACAGGGTACAGCTCCACACACAGGGTATTGTTACAGCTCCACACACAGGGTACAGCTCCACACACAGGGTACAGCTCCACACACAGGCTACAGCTCCACACACAGGGTATTGTTACAGCTCCACACACAGGGTACAGCTCCACACACAGGGTATTGTTACAGCTCCACACACAGGCTACAGCTCCACACACAGGGTATTGTTACAGCTCCACACACAGGGTATTGTTACAGCTCCACACACAGGGTATTGTTACAGCTCCACACACAGGGTACAGCTCCACACACAGGGTACAGCTCCACACACAGGGTATTGTTACAGCTCCACACACAGGGTATTGTTACAGCTCCACACACAGGGTACAGCTCCACACACAGGGTACAGCTCCACACACAGGGTATTGGTACAGCTCCACACACATAGTATTGTTACAGCTCCACACACAGGTTACAGCTCCACACACTGGGTATTGTTACAGCTCCACACACAGAATATTGTTACAGCTCCACACACAGGGTATTGTTACAGCTCCACACACAGGCTACAGCTCCACACACAGGGTATTGTTACAGCTCCACACACAGGGTATTGTTACAGCTCCACACACAGGGTATTGTTACAGCTCCACACACAGGGTATTGTTACAGCTCCACACACAGGGTATTGTTACAGCTCCACACACAAGATATGGTTACAGCTCCACACACAGGGTATTGTTACAGCTCCACACACAGGGTATTGTTACAGCTCCACACACAGGGTACAGCTCCACACACAGGGTATTGTTACAGCTCCACACACAGGGTACAGCTCCACACACAGGCTACAGTTCCACACACAGGGTATTGTTACAGCTCCACACACAGGGTATTGTTACAGCTCCACACACAGGGTACAGCTCCACACACAGGGTATTGTTACAGCTCCACACACAGGGTACAGCTCCACACACAGGCTACAGTTCCACACACAGGGTATTGTTACAGCTCCACACACAGGGTTTTGTTACAGCTCCACACACAGGGTACAGCTCCACACACAGGGTATTGTTACAGCTCCACACACAGGGTACAGCTCCACACACAGGCTACAGTTCCACACACAGGGTATTGTTACAGCTCCACACACAGGGTATTGTTACAGCTCCACACACAGGGTACAGCTCCACACACAGGGTATTGTTACAGCTCCACACACAAGGTATTGTTACAGCTCCACACACAGGTAACATCTCCACACACAGGGTACAGCTCCACACACGGGGTACAGCTCCACACACAGGGTACAGCTCCACACACAGGGTATTGTTACAGCTCCACACACAAGGTATTGTTACAGCTCCACACACAGGTAACATCTCCACACACAGAATGTTGATGCAGCTCCACACACAGCCCCACACAGCTCCACACACAAGGTATTGTTACAGCTCCACACACAGGTAACATCTCCACACACAGAATGTTGATGCAGCTCCACACACAGCCCCACACAGCTCCACACACAAGGTATTGTTACAGCTCCACACACAGGTAACATCTCCACACACAGAATGTTGATGCAGCTCCACACACAGCCCCACACAGTTCCACACACAGCCCCACACAGCCCCACACAGCTCCACACACAGCCCCACACAGCCCCACACAGCTCCACACACAGCCCCACACAGCCCCACACAGCCCCACACAGCTCCACACACAGCCCCACACAGCCCCACACAGCCCCACACAGCTCCACACACAGCCACTAACAGCCCCACACAGCCCCACACAGCCCCACACAGCTCCACACACAGCCCCACACAGCTCCACACACACCTCCACACAGCCCCACACAGCTCCATACACAGCCCCACACAGCCCCACACAGCTCCACACACACCTCCACACAGCCCCACACAGCTCCATACACACCCCACACAGCCCCACACAGCCCCACACAGCTCCACACACACCTCCACACAGCCCCACACAGCTCCATACACACCCCACACAGCCCCACACAGCTCCACACACACCTCCACACAGCCCCACACAGCTCCACACACACCTCCACACAGCCCCACACAGCTCCACACACACCTCCACACAGCCCCACACAGCTCCACACACACCTCCACACAGCCCCACACACCTCCACACAGCCCCACACAGCCCCACACATCTCCACACAGCCCCACACAGCTCCACACACACCTCCACACAGCCCCACACAGCCCCACACACCTCCACACAGCCCTACACAGCTCCACACACAGCCCCACACAGCCCCACACACCTCCACACAGCCCCACACAGCTCCACACACAGCCCCACACAGCTCCACACAGCTCCACACACAGCCCCACACAGCCCCACACCTCCACACAGCCCCACACAGCCCCACACAGCTCCACACACAGCCCCACACAGCCCCACACAGCTCCACACACAGCCCCACACACCTCCACACAGCCCCACACAGCTCCACACACAGCCCCACACAGCTCCACACAGCCCCACACAGCCCCACACAGCTCCACACACAGCCCCACACACCTCCACACAGCCCCACACAGCCCCACACAGCCCCACACAGCTCCACACACAGCCCCACACACCTCCACACAGCCCCACACAGCTCCACACACAGCCCCACACAGCTCCACACACAGCCCCACACAGCCACACACAGCCCCACACACCTCCACACAGCCACACACAGCCCCACATAGCCCCACACACCTTCACACAGCCCCACACACCTTCACACAGCCACACACAGCCACACACAGCCCCACACACCTTCACACAGCCCCACACAGCCACACACAGCCCCACACACCTCCACACAGCCACACACAGCCCCACACAGCCCCACACACCTTCACACAGCCCCACACACCTCCACACAGCCACACACAGCCCCACACACCTTCACACAGCCCCACACAGCTCCACACACCTCCACACAGCCCCACACAGCCCCACACAGCTCCACACACAGCCCCACACAGCTCCACACACAGCCCCACACAGCCCCACACACCTCCACACAGCCCCACACAGCTCCACACACAGCCCCACACAGCTCCACACACAGCCCCACACAGCCCCACACACCTCCACACAGCCCCACACAGCTCCACACACAGTCCCACGCAGCTCCACACACCTCCACACACAGTCCCACACAGCCCTTGATGGCTCCGGGCCGCTGGTCAATGTTTACCTGTACTGACGGTGAACCACTCTGGCACCGAGCGCGTGCTTGATACATCGTTCTAACACCTGTAATTGTAGCTTCACCATTGGCACTCTGAGGGTAGTTTGTCATCCTAATTCAGCAGCCGACAGCAAAACTGACTCTCCCCCCCCCCCCCCCATCGTCAGACTGCGATACTTGACTGTGTTTTATTTTCAAACAAACACACATTCCAAAATGTTATCCAATAACACATTATTCACATATTGTTACCTGCCTTTTTCTTTTTTATTGACGCGCTCCTGAACTACTTACATTGTTAAAAACTTGAAAACACTAAAACATATGGGCGTGTCATTAAGTCATTAAGTCGAATGTTAATACGTGATGGTCTCTTTGATGTAGGTTAAAAGGTAAATGTAAAGTATCTGTTAAGGTTGATTGAGTAAATTAAAACAAGTGCGCCGTGTGGTTCTCAATCTTTAAACTTAATTTAATGTGTTCAGCAAATATAAAATACCATGGGGTGTGATGATGGTGTGCTATGGTAGAATAAGGAATGCTGGGAAATGTTACTACAATACGTGGTGTGATTTTGGTAGAACAAGGAGTGCTGGGATACAACAAAAGGTGTTGTAAGTTAAATAAAGCAGTGGAATCGAAAACCTGAGGAAATATTTTTCAATGGCTGCGCTGTTGGCACCAGATTTGCGTAAAAACAAAAAGTAGTAATAAAGTTTAATGGAAAAACGAAACAAAATAATACAAAATTATATTTTTTTCAACACAACCACTCCTGTTTTATTACACAGCGTTTTTATCCTAAGGTCAAGGGTAAGCCAACTATATTTTTTAAGCCCTCAGAACAAAGCCCCCCACTTGATGTATTACCTATGTTCAGACACTGTGTTGCCCTTCACGGTGTATTATTCCCAGATATTCCCACCTCCCCCGTCCCCACCCCCTCATTCAAGAACCCGACCCCAACACTTGGCCCACATAAAACCTGCCAAAACCATCGGGTTTTATCTACCTCAGCCGGTGACCCGTGGGTCATATCCTGTCATAACGCCCCTCTGATCAGCCGGCAGTCGATATTGGTGTAGACCCTAGCCCGACCGGTCCGTGCCTTATCGGCGACCCACCTTCGGATACAGCGGCCCCGACATCTGCACTGTGTTAAAGCCGGAGAGCCGGCGTTCCCAGGCGGCCGCGATAAGCCGGTAGATGCTGCTTAAATCAGCTGCTATCACTCATGCACTTGCTATTGATCTCCAAAATAGAACAAAAAAAATTCATCCATACCTATATTTATTTTTTCTTTAAAAAAAAAAACAACAAGAAATCCTCACTGTGTTTTTTTTTTTTTTTTTTTTTTTGCTCTCATAAAAATCAGTGTAAAAAAAAAATAAAAAAATAAACCCACTTATTTTACCTGTTATTTCTGTCCTGGGGATTAAATGCAGTGTAGATATTTTTTTTACAAACTTGGAGAGCGCCCATTGAACCTCTTTTACTATCTACTTCCCTTCTTTAACCAGCTTGTAAAACTTGCCATTACATTTCTGCATTTCTTTTTTCATTGTTTACGGTTGGACCTGAGTCAAGAACGAGGTTTTATAAAAGGTTTTTCCAAATACCGATCAAAAATTGGTTACCATTAAACGCCGTGGTACACCTAAGTACAAACTATATTTTTATTTTACATTTAATCTACAGCATCTCAACCAACACATCCATCTTCTTCATTCAACTTCCTTGTACAGCTGTTACTTGTGGCTATTAGAATAAATATTTGCATTTTTATTTTTCGGTAGGTAAAAAACCAAGCTACCAGTAGTAGCTTAGTGCGTTAATTGCTTCTATAAATGTAGATTCCACTATTGTAAATTTTTTTTCAAATAACATCTCACTTTCAATTATTAAATAAAACGTACATTTTATAGAATTTTAAAGGCTCTTAACGTAAAAAATGGGGTCAACGACCTCAGGTCTATTTCTATATGTGTGACCAGAGTGACATCACGGTGATGCTTAAGGTGGCATTGATTCACGTGACTGGATAAAGAGGCCAGTCACACTGTGAACTACAAACATTTTTTCACTCCGGTACTGAACATCCCTTACAACAAAGAAACCAGTCGCTTCCATTAGAACGTTCGTTTTGATATAGAAAATTCATTGCTAGGTAGATTAAAAACATGATTAGCTTTTACCACACAGTATTAAGGTAAACCTTTAAGTTTCTACTCAATCTTCATCCCTTTTATTTGCTCTGTCTCCCCCCCCCCCCCACCCGTATCACCCACCTTATATTAGACTGAATAAAGTCTTCTCATCAACCAATCAGGATGTATTAGACGGTCCATCTGTTCTTAAATAGGTCAACCAGACATTGTCGCGGGTCAACTTATTAATATCTACCTGACCTATATTTTAACCCAACTATTTTTTAATCTCCTTGGATGAGTTTCTATCCCAACCGCTGATTTCATTTTCTGTTCCATCGTCTTCTCCATCCGTCCTAACCCTGTATCATCAAACAGGGAGATAATTGGTTGGTTCTTGGACTGTAATTCATCTCGGTAAAGTTTGTCCAAGTTCTCGTTTGTTAGTTGGTGAATTAAGTGTGGGACATGTGTAGTCTAACGTTCGATCAAATATACAGGCTAAATTGTTAACATTACTATAGCTGGCAGCTAGAGGCTAAATTGTTAACACCACTATAGCTATAGCTAGAGGCTAAATTGTTAACACTACTATAATAGAAGCTAGAGTTTGAGTTGTTAACGCTACTATAGCTAGCAGCTAGAGGTTGAGTTGTTAACACCGCTAAAGCTGGCATCTTGGCGTTTTAAACCTGTTAACTCAATAACAACTCTCAGCCTTATGACATATAACTTATTCGTTCCATGACCAGAATTTAGACCTAAGTTGTCCTTAAATAACGTTAAGCATTTTGGGTGACATGTGTCCTTCCCCAACATTACACATCGTCACTAAAGGTGATACCCCTCCCCCCCCCCCACCCTTTCTAAAGTGACGTCAAACTTCAGGGTAAACACTTCCCTCAATATTGTTTTCTACCTACATCAAGACCGAATAAGTACAAATAAGTGCTGTGATACTTTTTATTACTATTACTCTAATTTAGTAGCAAGGTCTGAAAAAATGAAGACAAACAACTTCTGAAGTTCAGTTTTAAATATGTTTTTAAAAAGGTTAATTGGATTATGTTATTTTCTTGAACTAGCAACTCTACATTCTAAAGCTGTTTGGCTCCATTGAAAATAGACTCAGGTCTTTAGGTTTAATATAATAAATGACATATTCGATATGTAAATCCTTAATAATGCCCTGTTTGTCTGCGAATCTTTGTTATCTGTGTCGTTAATATAGACCAGAGAGACAAAATACATTTGAATAAAAATATTTTTTATTAAGAAATTACATTTTATGATGTAAACGTCTTGTTATGGATTCATGGAAACCAATCTTAATTTGTTTTCCCCGTGTCTTATAGAAAATAAACATTTTTTAAAATGTTAGTTAAATGACAATCAGAGAATGTTGTACATGTGAACTGAGGTCAGTTTACGTCACGGAAGTCTAGACTGAAGTGTGAGTATGAGTGTCTAGACAGATGTGTGAGTGTCTAGACAGTTGTGTGAGTGTGAGTGTCTAGACAGTTGTGTGAGTGTGTGTGAGTGTCTAGACAGTTGTGTGAGTGTGAGTGTCTAGACAGCTGTGTGAGTGTGAGTGTCTAGACAGTTGTGTGAGTGTGAGTGTCTAGACAGTTGTGTGAGTGTGAGTGTCTAGACAGTTGTGTGAGTGTGAGTGTCTAGACAGTTGTGTGAGTGTGAGTGTCTAGACAGTTGTGTGAGTGTCTAGACAGTTGTGTGAGTGTGAGTGTCTAGACAGTTGTGTGAGTGTGTGTGAGTGTCTAGACAGATGTGTGAGTGTGAGTGTCTAGACAGTTGTGTGAGTGTCTAGACAGTTGTGTGAGTGTGAGTGTCTAGACAGTTGTGTGAGTGTGAGTGTCTAGACAGTTGTGTGAGTGTGTGTGAGTGTCTAGACAGTTGTGTGAGTGTGAGTGTCTAGACAGTTGTGTGAGTGTGAGTGTCTAGACAGTTGTGTGAGTGTGAGTGTCTAGACAGATGTGTGAGTGTGAGTGTCTAGACAGATGTGTGAGTGTGAGTGTCTAGACAGTTGTGTGAGTGTGAGTGTCTAGACAGATGTGTGAGTGTGAGTGTCTAGACAGTTGTGTGAGTGTGAGTGTCTAGACAGATGTGTGAGTGTGAGTGTCTAGACAGTTGTGTGAGTATGAGTGTCTAGACAGTTGTGTGAGTGTCTAGACAGTTGTGTGAGTGTGAGTGTCTAGACAGTGGTGTGAGTGTGAGTGTCTAGACAGTTGTGTGAGTGTGAGTGTCTAGACAGTTGTGTGAGTGTCTAGACAGATGTGTGAGTGTGAGTGTCTAGACAGTTGTGTGAGTGTGAGTGTCTAGACAGTTGTGTGAGTGTGAGTGTCTAGACAGTTGTGTGAGTGTGTGTGAGTGTCTAGACAGTTGTGTGAGTGTGAGTGTCTAGACAGTTGTGTGAGTGTGAGTGTCTAGACAGTTGTGTGAGTGTGTGTGAGTGTCTAGACAGTTGTGTGAGTGTGTGTGAGTGTCTAGACAGTTGTGTGAGTGTGAGTGTCTAGACAGTTGTGTGAGTGTGAGTGTCTAGACAGTTGTGTGAGTGTGTATGAGTGTCTAGACAGTTGTGTGAGTGTGAGTGTCTAGACAGATGTGTGAGTGTGAGTGTCTAGACAGATGTGTGAGTGTGAGTGTCTAGACAGTTGTGTAAGTGTGTGTGAGTGTCTAGACAGATGTGTGAGTGTGAGTGTCTAGACAGTTTGTGACTATCAGTGGGTGCTCAACAAAATCTCCGTTTTAATCTTTTATCAGAAACCTGTTAAGTAAAAACTGATTGGTAAATAAAAGTGTTTAGGATTTTGACTTGTAATTATTTCTTAAAAAAAAATAACCTTTTTGAACTCAACATGTTTTCAGGTTTGAAATATTTGAAAACGTGAGTTAAGACTTTGTCTAGGGTTGAGTTAGTATGTGCAATTAGTGTACTCTGTGTGTGTGTGTGTGTGTGTGTGTGTGTGTGTGTGCTAGTGTATGTATAGTGAGTATCTTTAAATTATTTCCCCCTTTAAATTTTATGTGTACGAAATAGTATTGACATATCAAACTGAATTCTCAATTTCTAAAATTTAATTATAGTTTTTATAAAGCCATTTAATTTAATTAGATTTTTTTATCAAACGAACATTCAGATTTAAAAAAAAAATCCAACTTTATTTTTAAGTAAAAAATATTTCTATTTTTCTTGTGTAAATTTATTAGGGTAAATTAATGTTTTCTTTAAATACAAAAATAAAATAAAATAAAAAAATAATTTAAAAACATAGTGTTATAAAGTGTTATAAAGTTATAGATAGCTTTTATCAAGATTCCAAAATTCAGAAAACTTATTTTAAGATATAATACGCCTAGCTCAGCAGTTCATGTTCGCTTAATTCTTCTCGGTTAGACATCTTGTTTTGTTCTTACACCCCCCCCCCCCTCACCATACATGTAAACCTGCTTGTGACTTCCGTTTCTAACAATGCCCCCCCCCCACCCTGTATTACTCTCCGTCCCTGGTTGTAGACATGCTTTACATTACCTAACCTGTCTCAGTGCTCCAGGTACGCTGGGTGGCAAAGGTCAATCCAGATCACGTGATGTGTCCTTAGGTGCACACACATACACGCACAAACCCGCACAAGACGATACTGTACCTTTACTCAGGGGGCCGAAATATGCTGTGGAGGGGGCGTAGAGAGTGTATTCTATGTAATACATAACCCTCCCCCACCTACGTCTAGTCTATTTTGTGTAACATTTCGCAAGAATGGACGAGCGAGCCAGAAAATCACAAACACGACACAACGTGTGAGATTCGTTTTTCCCAGGTCGCCACGTTCCCTCTCAGTTCCGGAGCATTCAGTCTAGGCCTTCTCTCGGTCTACAAGATCCAACATTGCAAACCTGAGGCCGGAAATGGCAGTGGAATCAGGCGCATTGGGGTAAACGTTGGCAGCAAATGTGACCCTGTGACCACCATGGAGCCAAGTTTTGTTTTAGACCCGCGTCGTTGTATGGAAGTTACTGGGGTACTTTCGCTTCTCATGCGCGATTGTATTGTTTCAGTGTGTTTGCGCATTGGGTTTATCGTGAGTCTATGAACCTGAATCAAGCGGGTTTAGTTTTGTTCAAAATGGACTGGGACATACAGAAGGAGGTATAGATTGTAAAAAATATAAATAACAAATACAAAATTGGTAAAAGTTCGATTGATGTTAGATTAAGGTTGGGAGGTTATATATAGCTCATTATATGTCATAATTCAATTACACATTTATTATCTATCGAACAGCGTGCTGGTGAAAAGCTACGCAAGGATGAGTATATATATATATATATATATATATATATATATATATATATATATATATATATATATATATATATATATATATATATATATATATATATATATATATATATATATATATATATATACATACATACATACATACACGAGTTTATATATTTGTTTTAAAAAAAAAATCTAGACCCGTCTGCCCAAATATATCGGTGAATCAATATTACATCCCATACAGTTCAACGGCCTTGTTTCCGACTCTTCAAGATAAACAACCAAACATCGTAGTGTCTACAACAAGCTCTAAAACAAGAGGGGAAACACGGAGTTGAAACTTGTATAGGAAATAAATATTTATAACATTGAGAGCTTTGATTTATAACTCCGAGGACCGTCTGACGACACGAAAGGTGAGCGCTAAAATCTCCGACTGGACCGCGTGCTTCACGTGTAGGGCGGACGTATGAGAAGGTTGAGGTGTTTATGTTAACCTTGAGCAAGTGTGTGCGTTATGTACTGTAGTGAATTTGTTAGAAATCAGTCAATTGTGCTTAGTAGGGCAAGAAGAAAAATTTATATCTTAATAAATAGTTGTTATTATAGCATGAAAATTGGAAGAACTATTAGGCCAAGCTTGATCTTTAATTAGAATATCTTAGTGTTAGTTAGGAGCAAGCCGATATTATTGAAATCTACTTTAATTAGGTGTATTTGATTATATTTTTATAATATTTGCATGTTTGAAGTATTATTGTTTAAGAACATCTTATTGATGTTTATTGTAATTTGTATCATTGTAAAGGGAATTGTCTGTGGTTTCAGAGATAAGCTTATTAGAATTTTAGGAGATCGCGTTAAGTTTTTATATAGGGTTATTTGGGGTCGGTTAGCACAAAAGCGGGAGAAATTTTCACAGGGAAGCGTTAGAATTCGTGCCAAGAGCAAGGTGTCATCCGAGACGCTCGCGGGTGGGGTATATAAGCCGGTGCGTTAGCCTTAGAGGGGATGGAGAAACGACGGCCCTAGCGAGTAATTTATGCAGCACACGTATTGGCGCTATAGTCTTGTTAGATGCGCGCTACACAGACAATTCCCGCTCAAGAAAGATAGACAAATAAAGATTTGCAGAAGACGGCTTATTCTTCATTCTTGATCGTCTGTGACTGTGACTGAGAGTGAGAAATAGAAGAAGAACGTTACAATTGATAGAAGCAAGAATATTACAATAGAACAGTACCTTTGAGAGCAGTAAAAACGTTACATTACTCATTCGAGAAGGGAACATGGACGGCAGAGGGGGGGGGGGGGGGTATTGGCACATACTGTGGGCAAGGAGTAAAAAAAAACTAATGTGGGGAAAAAATAAAATAAAAAAAAGGATAAAATAAAAAAAAATTCATTGGATATAAGTTCGATATGAAGAAAAACAAAAAACATACATTAAAAACTTCAAAGAAAAAAAAAGATTTTCAGAAAAACTAAAACCGCATGAGATCACAGAGAGATTAAACAATATACAGAAGATGTGTAAGATACGGGAAAATAGAAAATTACAATTGTTGTATGGAGAATATTGGAAAGAAAGAAAACAGTTTAGTAGACAGTGAAACAACACAATGTTAAAGTACCGTGACGGTCATTTAACAACCGGCACGACTGGAGGACGCACCACTCTACGAACGTGCAGGTGTCGCACCACGTGACAGTTATTTATAGTTCGTGTCCAGGGTGGGGGCCGATCTTCTGCAGACTTAGCACTCCAGAGTTTATAAATAAAGGTACCAGACAAGGTACAGGAAGATTTAAAGGAGGAACGGTGAGTGGATTCCATGACTTTACATTGAAACATGAATTCACGTTAAAATTGATATCAGGAAAAACTAAAACACAACACAACTTAACCAAATACGGAAGGACCCTAAAAGGAAAAAAAATTCTCTTATAGAACTTTCTCCAAGATTTTTACCTCATACATAAAGAACCCCAAAAAAGAATTTACCCCAAACAGAACTTACCCCAAACAGATTTTACCCCACGTAAGAAGATTGTCTGTTCCTGGTGTCATTTTTTTAAAGTTTGAAAGTGTAGACGAACATATCAGAAATGACGTATTTAAAGATATGTGACCCTCAACCCCACCCTAACACAACCAGACACGATCGTCAACGATAATAGCATAGATAAAAGGTAGACTGATCTATATAAAAATTTTTTTTTAAGGATAAGGAAAATCACGAGGAAGCGATGATAGATCAGGGGAAATAACTTATAATTGAATTCTCAAAATGAAACAGAAAGTAAAGAAATGTGAGTCAATTGAAATATTAAGTCTTAATTGTTTTTATTATGTTAAAATTATATTAAACATTTATGATTAATAACAGTTTGTTCAAATTGTTTAAATTTTGAAAGTATTAAATAAAATATATTACAAAAATTACAAAGCAAACACTTGGCCTAATTAAATAAATGTTTAATTGAATTAAGCCGTAATCCTTTAATGATTGTTTTGTTATTTGGGTAATCTTTTTTGTATTTCTTTATTTCTAAATACCTTCATTTCCTTTTTAGTAACGTTCACCGCTTTATTCATATTGTGATAATTTTTGATAATCTTTGAACTACGTTAAAGACACACACAGTTGTATATGCTAATGTAACTATTCCTGTTTGAAAATAAAAGCATTATAATAAAAAAAAAACTTTATTGTACTAAATTAAGACATGTATGACATAAAAGTAGATAAAATAGTGCTTCCTCCTTTAAATCTACTGACTGGAATTTTTATAGGTAGCATTCGACACAACCTGCCACCTCCCTAACACCCCCCCCCCACACACACACACCATACCGACACACACATTACCTCTGAGCACTGAAAAAAAGATTGGCGGACGCTTATTCCCAACAAAATAAAATGTAACAGATTATTACCCTCAAACCCAACTGGATTGAAACACAAATACTCGAATACCACGCGCTTAACGTCGGCTGATTGTTTTGTTGTTCAGGTCTGCGACAACAACCCAATCTCCCGCCATTTGCTCCACTCTTTGTCCGGACGGTCATCACGTGGCTAATGTGTTCAGCTCTGGTTTAAATGTTTGTATTTTAAGGAGCTTTTTAGCGTTTTATCGGGTACTCAATCTGTCTGTGTTTGTGTCTGAGTACTCGTGTGTGTATGTGTGTGTGTGTGTGTGAGTACGTGTGTGTGTGAGTGTGTGTGTGAGTGTGTGTCCGGATAGTTTTCCTGAGGCCACATCTTATACCACACTACGATAAAAAAAAACTTTGCGGTATGTTTAAATTAGGATAAGGCCTTGGCTCTGTGGTGTACATAACGTTGACAAATAGACTACAGACACACACACATACACAGACAAACCCACACATACACCGGCACACACACAGAGTCGTAACACACTCACGAAGAAATCTACCGCCCCCTCCCCCCCCCCCCCGAACGAAATGGATTTTGGATTTTTATATAGAAAATGTATACTTTTAACAGAATCCAACCCCCCCCCCCACCGCCCCTGGAAATTTTAGTCCGCCCTCCGAAATTTTCAAGTCTCCCCCCCCCCCCCCACCTCAGAGAACAATGTCTGTAAGTAACACTGAACACAATATATTTGCACAAATTCTAGTTAAAACACATTACTTTAATTGGAGCTGATGTTTAATTACATTTTCTTTTGTAAATATAAATTTATATAAATTCAAAATCGTCTAAAAGTAAAATAATGAAAAATAGTTTTTTTTCTAAAAAAATCTTTAATCAAAATGTATCTCAGCTAAGTCATCTTGGCCGATTTTTCAGACAATTTTAGCATCTCGTTAATTTTATCTGGCACATCGTCATGAAAATGTTGTCCCGTCCCACCTCCGTCTTTCCCCCTCCCCCGTCAACGTCACACCTTGAGGCAAGCAGGATTTACAATTCCTTCAGAGTTATCTGCCCGGGGTCGGGAGTTCACACGGATCAAAACAAACCCCACTGCGCATGGCATTACGTAATCTGGTCAGCTGACGAAAAAGAGCGCCACCTATGAAACAAATCTTTGAATTTCTTCTCTCAGCATGAGCTAGACAATAGGTCACTGCTAGATAAGCGGTAAAGGTAAAAAAAAAAAAGTTTGGGTGAAATATGAAAAGCTAATTCCCAGTAAAGAGCAGGGTATGTTTATACAGCACATCGGGCGTATGTGGGTGAAGGCAAGCGTATGGAGATAACCCAGTTGTGTTATGCTAATGTCGATATTTTGATGTGGACGATTGTATGTTGCTGTTTTAGATTTCTGGTGATTTGGTGCTTGTATTGTAACACTTTAAAGGTACAGCAGAGGGTGATTCAATCATAACACATGCTGGGCATGCTCGCATTTTCAGAGGGGCCAATTCGGGTATGCAAATTTGTCCAGGTCAGACAAGTTAATTTATCCAGGTCAGAGAAGTTAATTTGTCCAGGTCAGACATGCTAATTTGTCCAGGTCAGATATGCTAATTTGTCCAGGTCAGATATGCTAATTTGTCCAGGTCAGATATGCTAATTTGTCCAGGTCAGATATGCTAATTTGTCCAGGTCAGACATGCTAATTTGTCCAGGTCAGATATGCTAATTTGTCCAGGTCAGATATGCTAATTTGTCCAGGTCAGACATGCTAATTTGTCCAGATCAGACATGCTAATTTGTCCAGGTCTGATATGCTAATTTGTCCAGGTCAGATATGCTAATTTGTCCAGGTCAGACATGCTAATTTGTCCAGGTCAGACATGCTAATTTGTCCAGGTCAGACATGCTAATTTGTCCAGGTCAGACATGCTAATTTGTCCAGGTCAGACAAGTTAATTTGGCCAGGTCAGATATGCTAATTTGTCCAGGTCAGATATGCTAATTTGTCCAGGTCAGACATGCTAATTTGTCCAGGTCAGACATGCTAATTTGTCCAGGTCAGACATGCTAATTTGTCCAGGTTAGACATGCTAATTTGTCCAGGTCAGACATGCTAATTTGTCCAGGTCAGGTATGCTAATTTGTCCAGGTCAGACATGCTAATTTGTCCAGGTCAGACATGCTAATTTGTCCAGGTCTGATATGCTAATTTGTCCAGGTCAGATATGCTAATTTGTCCAGGTCAGACATGCTAATTTGTCCAGGTCAGACATGCTAATTTGTCCAGGTCAGACATGCTAATTTGTCCAGGTCAGACATGCTAATTTGTCCAGGTCAGACAAGTTAATTTGGCCAGGTCAGATATGCTAATTTGTCCAGGTCAGATATGCTAATTTGTCCAGGTCAGACATGCTAATTTGTCCAGGTCAGACATGCTAATTTGTCCAGGTCAGACATGCTAATTTGTCCAGGTCAGACATGCTAATTTGTCCAGGTCAGACATGCTAATTTGTCCAGGTCAGACATGCTAATTTGTCCAGGTCAGACAAGTTAATTTGGCCAGGTCAGATATGCTAATTTGTCCAGGTCAGATATGCTAATTTGTCCAGGTCAGACATGCTAATTTGTCCAGGTCAGACATGCTAATTTGTCCAGGTCAGACATGCTAATTTGTCCAGGTTAGACATGCTAATTTGTCCAGGTCAGACATGCTAATTTGTCCAGGTCAGGTATGCTAATTTGTCCAGGTCAGACATGCTAATTTGTCCAGGTCAGACATGCTAATTTGTCCAGGTCAGACATGCTAATTTGTCCAGGTTAGACATGCTAATTTGTCCAGGTCAGACATGCTAATTTGTCCAGGTCAGGTATGCTAATTTGTCCAGGTCAGACATGCTAATTTGTCCAGGTCAGACATGCTAATTTGTCCAGGTCAGACATGCTAATTTGTCCAAGTCAGACATGCTAATTTGTCCAAGTCGGACAAGTTAATTTGTCCATGTCGGACAATTTGTACAGGTCGTAGGCCTACATATTCATTTGTCCAGTTCAGAAAAGCTAATTAGTCTGGAATAATCTTCCATCGTCTATGAGACGAAGACATTGAAATACCACTAGGACGCTGCAATGAAGACGCGGCATATAAAAAATGTACATCAGG
This sequence comes from Physella acuta, assembly GCF_028476545.2. Taxonomy (NCBI): domain Eukaryota; kingdom Metazoa; phylum Mollusca; class Gastropoda; family Physidae; genus Physella; species Physella acuta. Next base: position 30,229 of record NW_026732026.1, read on the forward strand.
GTGTCTTTGATCCTACGTAAACACGGGAACCGCTAATGCATAAATGAAAGGTTGGGTCTATTCTAGTTCTAGCAGTTTGAAACTGGGGACCCGGTTACTAGGGTGTGGGTGTGAGGTGGAGGGATGCATATTATAATATATATAGAGTAGAGGTATAGAGAGAGAGAGAGAGAATGAGAGAGGGGGGTGCGAGTAATGGGAGGTATAGAATAAGAGTGAGAGAGGGGGGGGGGGGGCAAGTAACGGGAAGTGGTATAGAATAAAAGAGTGAGAGAGAGAGAGAGAGAGAGAGAGAGTGAGGGGGGGGGGCGAGTAATGGGAAGAGGTATAGAATAAAGGGGTGAGATAGAGAGAAAGAGACTTGAAAGAGTTGAGAGGGGGGGGGGTGAGATTTGAAAAGATCTCCAAAGAAATCTTGATCTTGAATAATTCCAAATCAAGCGCCAGGAAGTACTCGGAGAAACAGCAGCGAGGAAATGTGTGTGTGTGTGTGGGGGGGGGGGGGGGGTGACGAGAGAGGATGATGCGATTATTTGCTTGAAATGAAATTGTTCCATTTCTTTGTTTCAAGCCAGACCATTTTTTAAATCCCCTCGACTGGTCGCTTTGTGCTCCGGGCTTATAAAACGCAATCACAATCCTCCCACCCGTCCCAGCCGCCGCCTCCAATCCTCCGGCCGGCTGCCCTCTCTGGATACGACTGCCGAACGAAACCGGAAGCCGGACAGAGAAGCCGGTCGGTTAATTAGATTCACGAGTTGGCGCGCGCTAGTTATGAGGGTCAAACTACGAGGTCGGACATGCAGGAAAAGAAAATGGCGGGTGGACACGGATAAAAATAAACGGAACTGGGGGTGGGGATGATGACGTGGCATTGTGGGATGGACACGCTAGGACGGCACGGGTCTAATGGATTTATTCAGCGGCGCGACGTCTCAAACCTCAATACCCGCACAATCATCTTAAGAATTCCAGAATTCGTAACGACCCAAATTGTTCAGATTCTGTTCATTTTATTGCACATTCTAGGAACCGGAGTAGAGCGCGGTGTTGTAAATTAGCAACACGATGGTGCCGGGGTGGCGGCGGCTGGGTTGGGTTTCAGGGTAGGGGAGAGGATAACGGCGGCACCATTCAAACCCAACATTGGTCCCGTCACATAAATTAGACTTTGTTAACGGGCCAAAATAGGGGCGACATTATTCTTCAATCTTCATTTTAGGTTTCGTTTTTACTTTAGCATGGATCGTAGAAAATTAAAACTCTAAAGCAGGGGTTCCCAACCTTTTTTTTTTTTTTACTTTAGAGCACATTCTAAAATATCGGTCATTTTCCCATAATTTATTTTCATATAGTCATAATGTATTAATTATTAATAAATAATAAATACAAATGTTTCAAAATAATAAAATTATTTGGCATTTTTTACTTTCTCGTATATACGTAGTATAGAGAAAGTATTGTAATCGTGCAAAAAAAAAAATCGAGATTTTTACAAATCTCGACGTTTTACACCTCACTGATACGGAAAAACATAATTTTGCAATCTTGTCCGTATGTCTGTGTGTGTGTGTGTCTGTCCGTGTGTGTGTCTGTGTGTAAACACGATAACTTGAGTACCGTTACAGCTAGGTTGATGAAATTTCATATATAAGTATTTTATCAAAATCGTAGATCCGTATCAACTTTTGAGCGATTTCCGATAACCGGAAGTGGTACTTTTCCTACTTTGAATTTTTCAAAAGCCTATAACTTGAGTACTATTTCAGATAGATAAATGAAATTTCACATGTAAGTAAAAGATCTAATTCTCTACCTTCTGTTAAATTTTGAGTAATTTCCGTTGACTGGAAGTAGTAATTTACGCTACTTCCGATTTCTCAAAAAACTAATGTAAATTTTTAAAGTACTAATAATATTGCGCACTATTATACGCGTTTTTATTCGGCGTTTGCTTGGTGCGCAATGTTTTTTTTATGAGATTCTATTCTATTTTTAAAAGTTTAAGTATTTACAATGGATTAAAAATCATAACTATATCCCCAGTTACCATCCCCTGTTGTTTTATATAAGAATATTCGAGAAAGTTTAGGGGAGATCACTACCGGTTTATTTTCAAATTGCATACACACAGAGAAATGTATTTACAAAACATAAATACTAGTAAATAGTGCAGTCTGGCTCGCCGCTAGACAAATTTGGACAAGTATCGAACATTTTTAATAATCCCAGGCAGTCAAAAAAAAATTAAAACTGTAACAAATGAATAAAAATAAATCATATTTTAAAATAAGCATTTACTTCAGGATGCGCCGTTGAAAATTTAAGAACGTAAAAAAATAACCTAAATAGAAATTTAATTCATGGAAATGGGTATTAAAATACAAAAGAGTAAAAGAGGAATTAAAAAAAAAATTAACATTTTTTTTAGTGAGAGTCAATTTTGTCTCCGTGGGGTGCCTGAGGAAAAAAAAGAAGAATTTGAAGTCAATGATGCGTAACCAAACAGGCGTAAAACTGTTGGCGCCGTGAGTAGTTCCTTGCACGTGCGAGCCGACGCGAACTGTTTCATTTGAGAGCGCCAGGTAATATTAACACACATGCCAACACCCCCGAAAACAAACGTCATGTTTTTACTACCTTATTAAATGTATCAAAATTCCACGTATTTTTCGACATCGCCTTGGTTTCAGATTTCGTCAACGAAAAAAATTAGAAAATTTTAAACAAAAACAAACTTTCCTGGGACGAGCCATGAATGAAAATTTCCAGAAAAAAAAATTTCGTTTCCATTTATTATTTTTAAAAATGTCCGTTTTTTTCCCGTTGTTACGAAAAAAAAAGTTTGAGAAGTTGGGTGTGTGACGGCTGACGTTTTGTAGTCTGATTAGCCGACTGTAGGTTACATTTTTACTTTCTCGTATATACGTAGTATAGAGAAAGTATTGTAATCGTGCAAAAAAAAAAAATCGAGATTTTTACAAATCTCGACGTTTTACACCTCACTGATACGGAAAAACATAATTTTGCAATCTTGTCCGTATGTCTGTGTGTGTGTCTGTGTGTCTGTGTGTCCGTGTGTAAACACGATAACTTGAGTACCGTTACAGCTAGGCTGGTGAAATTTCATATATAAGTATTTTATCAAAATCGTAGATCCGTATCAACTTTTGAGCGAATTCCGATAACCGGAAGTGGTACTTTTTCTACTTTGAATTTTTCAAAAGCCTATAACTTGAGTACTATTTCAGATAGATAAATGAAATTTGATATGTAAGTAAAAGAGCTAATTCTCTACCTTCTGTCAAATTTTGAGTAATTTCCGTTGACCGGAAGTACTTATTTACGCTATTTCCGATTTCTCAAAAAACGCCAGTAAATTTATAAGGTACTAATAATATTGCGCACTATTATGCGCTTTTTTATTTAGGGTTCACTTGGTGTGCATTTCTTTTTTCTACGAGATTATATTCTATTTTAAGAAATGTGAGTATTTAAAAAGGATTAAAAATCATGTCTAGAAGTCTATATCCCGAGTTGCCATCCCCTGTAGTGTTATATTAGAATATTCGAGAAAGTTTAGGGGAGATCACTCCCGGTTTATTTACTGCTAGTTTTGTTAGAAAGATGATAAAATATTGAAGAAGTTTTACAGTAGAGGGCGGGTGAATGACGGTTCGCTATCTCAACGTTGTATTTTTAGATAGTTTACTGCAAGGGGAAAGAATCCTAAACAAGAGTTATAAGACATAATATTATTTTTAAGCATAGGAAACAATGTTTTAAAATCGTTAGATCTTGTGTTGAAAGGCTAAAAGTTTGTTCGCAAACAATCAAACAATGTCAGAAGCGATTTTATTTTTATTTTTTTCCCCTGGCATATACGCTAAAACTTGACCTAGTTTTGTTCTTTGAATTAAAGTAAATGTTATAAGGATAAAACATAAACGTTACTAACTTTAGCCCTATGAGGAGTTTAAGCTAGTTTACAATCCACCACTACACGTGTATCAAGATTTCTGCCTTCGTGTTATGTTTTTTGACAATTTGCAACAAGACTTCGCGTAAAATTCGCGTAAAAAAATGTTTAACTCAGTAACAAGGTTGAAAATTTGCTTTTTTTACTGAGGTTGAAAATTTGCTAGTTTACTGAGGTTGAAATTGGCTAGTTTACTTAAGAGTGAGTTCAAGCCAAACATGTCAGAAGAAAACAGTATTATGAATACAAACACGAGCGTTCAGGCCCCGCTCACTGATAGGGCATCGAATCTCTCCCACACCTGGCCGTTGTGTCGTGACACCTTGAGTAGCCAGGTAACAGCTAACTCTGGGAGCTAGGGAGCTGAGGGGGGGGGGGGGAGAACAACTCTGGGAGCTAGGGAGCTGAGGGGGGGGGGGGGAACAACTCTGATTGGGGGGGGGGGTGTTGGGGGTAGGGGTGACGACGACCGTTAAGTAATTCCAGATTTACGGGACATGACTAAGTCCACGGCAGTATGGATTTTGTAAAATTGTTTAGGGTAGTTCTAGAGGGTAGTTGAATCCTTACAAAGTTTATTTTCTTCCATTTTTAAGGACCCTCTAATTACTTAATTACACTGAAAGATTGTTACCTAGTACTGTGAACTGTGTTAGAAAAAAAAGTCCACTCGCGTAGAGTCCATCTGTCGCCCAACCGTGTGAGTTTGTCACCAAATGAACTGCTCATCCATCCGATTCTTTCCCTTTCTCTCTACCAGACAATAGCAAGTCTTCTATGAGTTGCCGCTACATTCACGGAGTTGCCAGTTTTTGTAAGCAATCAACCGACCAAACCGGCATAGTCAATAAAAACTGAAATGCGTTTTTTGAGCTGACTAATTATCAAATAGTACCACTAAACACCTGATACATCTCAGTGAATTGGCTGTACACTCCCCTCCCTCCTCGCCAAATCCGCCTAGTGGAGCCCCCCCTTCCCCAAATGTCACTCTGCTCGTGAAATAGATTTCAATGCCAGCTTACATGCCAGGTTTTTGTGTGTTTAGTATCAACCAGATTGCCAGGAAAGCTATCGCTTGTTTTTTTTTTTATCTTGCGCGTTGATTGTCATTTTTTTATTCGTTAGAATAGATTGTTAGATTGTGCACACATTTGAAAGCTGTTACAGGGGAAATAGGGTTGGGTTGGGGTTGGCGAGTGAATGGAAGGAGGTGGGGGTTCGCGCAGGAGTGGGGAGGGGGGGGGGGCGGTAAGTTCGAGAAGCTATTACGTTTTCCGTTACCACTGAGTAAAGTTACCTTCAATATATTGTCTATACAAACATACCTGGCGCTGATTCACAGAGTTTGATTACAAGGTCGGGGCTTAATTGGGCGGGTAAGTGACACTCATTAACAAGAAAAAGTCTGAAGCTTTTATCTCTGAAATTAATTTTAGCACTATTGTTTAGATTAGCTGATGCAATCAAAAGACATTTATTTACTTTTTTTATGTAATGTAGGGTTTCACACCTATTTTAGCCATATTTCGCGCGAACACACAGACACACACACACACTGACCCACTGACACACACACATACACACTCTCACGCACGAAGGCACAGTCTAAAAACACTGACGCACACAGACAACCACACACACACACACACTGACACACACACACAAACCCTCTGACACACACACACACATACACAAACGCACAAAATACAGACTGAGACAATACACACCATACATACAGTACATGATGGGCATATTGAACATGTCGGTAAACACATTACTTAAATCGACATTTACTTCACATACACACCCCACACACTCACACTACAGCTTACTCCAAACTAACACATACAATAGCAACACTTTCCAATAAACAAAACACAGACAAACGCACAGACACATTGACACATACAAAACAGACACATTGACACATACACAGCAGACACATACATTCACCTCCCGCTCTCACACTTACATTTACTCGCACTTAATTTTTTTTGCGCTATAAATAGACTTGCCGACTGTGTGTAAAATCCATCAAGACACTTCAAGAAACCAGTTTGCTAAGGCCTCATAAACATAAAAAAATTAAAAAAAAATAACAGAACGAACTGGGCTGTCAACGGTTTTTGTTATAAAGTATGCTAAAACATTTGAGTTCGTTAGGACACAATGAACGAGGACCCAGTTCCATTAGGACAAACTGAACAAAGCCCGACTTGGAGATACGCACATGATTATAATTTAGTAGAGCAAAAAATTTCTCAACGAACTTCATCAATGATATCCCAGCATGCCAAGTCTATGTAAGACAATGTATGTTTTGGCAACCGTCTCCATGGCAACGGTTATCGGGGTTAGATGGTGAGGGTGGGGAAGTGGAGGGGGTGGGGTGTAAGACACTGTTGAATAATCCACCAGGTGCTTTACGCTCGTAGTGTTGAAAAAAAAAACTTGTTTTAGAGCTAGGGCTAATTTTATCTTTGAACAGAGGATCTAGGAACGAACCACTAGCCCGACTTTTACAAACAGAACGAGAAATTTTTTTTTTCTCCTGTGTGTACCTTGTGCTTGTTGTTTTAAATGAATTTCAACGCTACTTATCTTCGCCTGATGAACCGTTGCATGTTATATCGGGTTTAAAGAATTGTTGCTGTTCAATGTGTGAATACGGTGGGGAGAATTTGTTTCGTTAAGTCTCCGTGTTTAGGTAGTACCGTGTTAACCCTGACAATCAGTTAGTGCAGTTGCAGTAGAGTTTGTCTGATTGTCTGGCTTCGGGATACGAGTTGTGGTGCTAGCATGCCCAACGTCTTTTTACAGCACCCCCACCCCTCCACCCCAATATATGCCAGGTACTAATTAAAGCTGGTAGACTCAGGTACAGAATAATGAGTCAACTGTAAACTGAAGGTTTCATGTTATAGCTGCAACATCCAGGCTGGGTGGTGTTGAGAAAAAATATCCCTCTCATCAACGAATGTCATTGCTTGTAACCAACCTCGATGTCACCAGCCTTTGCCAATATACCAATATAATTAGGCATGGACCCAAGAATTCTAAGAGTTCTGCCAACATGTTCCAATGTTCCTATCATCAACACGGATAAAGCCGCCTAAGGACTTGATCCAATATTTTGACAGCGTCTTTAAAAACTCCCAGGCAACCGAAGACCCGACGTGTCAGCTGATGGGTGGGGCCACAGACGTCACACATCTGACCCCGGACTGGGGTCGCACACGTCACACATCTGACCCCGGATATGATTCATTCATCGCTCTGTAACCGATCCTCGCAGTCAGATCGCATCAATGTACTATACAACAATATCCCAATCTTACTGGCGACTGTAAGATAGATTCGGAAGTAGAGAATAGCTTAAAACAGGTCAAACATTTCTAATGTCATTCAAACTATGACATCCAGCATGCTAGTGTTCACCCCCCCACCTATCTTTACACGACCGCCTACGATGCTAATTGTGTATTTTTACCATTCTCACCCCCCCCCCCCCCCCCCACTACATTTCCTCGAAAGAAAGAAAAGTTCGGTGGATACCGTATTTAGTATTATTTTGCGATTGATTTGTCTCTTAGATGATTCCCCCCTCACCCACCCCCTTCCACACACAGGCCGGTGAGTGCCCACTGAAGTAGCTGCCGCCGTGCGGTACTCACGCCGCACGTGCACCTGCTGTCCGTGTGCCGGGGTTTGTCCGCGCATAAGCAGTAGCGACCGTTGGGCCGAGATTTTTTTTTTTCCGTTTAAAAAAAATGAATCGTTTAGCGCTAGCTCGTTACAGCTAGTCACCTCAGTTGGTGTTTTGTTTCAGGGGTGGTGTATTGGGGTGTTTTGTTTCAGGGGAGTTGCGGTGTATTGGGGTGTTTTGTTTCATGGGTGTTGTGGTGTATTGGGGTGTTTTGTTTCAGTGGAGTTGCGGCGAATTGGGGTGTTTTGTTTCAGGGGTGTTGTGGTGTATTGGGGTGTTTTGTTTCAGGAGTGTTGTGGTGTATTGGGGTGTTTTGTTTCAGGGGAGTTGCGGTGTATTGGGGTGTTTTGTTTCAGGGGAGTTGCGGTGTATTGGGGTGTTTTGTTTCAAGGGGTGTTGAGGTGTATTGGGGTGTTTTGTTTCAGGGGAGTTGCGGTGTATTGGGGTGTTTTGTTTCATGGGTGTTGTGGTGTATTGGGGTGTTTTGTTTCAGGTGTGTTGTGGTGTATTGGGGTGTTTTGTTTCAGGGGAGTTGCGGTGTATTGGGGTGTTTTGTTTCAGGGGAGTTGCGGTGTATTGGGGTGTTTTGTTTCAGGGGTGTTGTGGTGTATTGGGGTGTTTTGTTTCAGGAGTGTTGTGGTGTATTGGGGTGTTTTGTTTCAGGGGAGTTGCGGTGTATTGGGGTGTTTTGTTTCAGGGGAGTTGCGGTGTATTGGGGTGTTTTGTTTCAAGGGGTGTTGAGGTGTATTTGGGTGTTTTGTTTCAGGGGTGTTGTGGTGTATTGGGGTGTTTTGTTTCAGGGGGTTGCGGTGTACTGGGGTGTTTTGTTTTAAGTTTTAGGGGTGTTACAAAATATTAATTTCTTGTTTCCATTTTCTCCTTCACAATAAATGTTATGACATTTTTAGCGTCTTGTCAACTTGTTTGGTTTTGTGTTACAAATTTCATTATAGGATAGTCAGGACTGATATTGATTTATACCAATAGTATATGTATCTGACGTATTCTTGCTTTCATGTTTTATGCCAAGTTCTGCCAAGCGTTGAGGACATTTAAACCACTTGTTTTTTTCACCTCAGACATGTAATTTACAGCGTCAGTGTACCTTGCCATGTTCGCTTTAGTATTACAGTTTTCATCATCGGCTTGTGAGGACTGATACAGATTTAAAATAGTAATACTACTTTCTGACTTTCATTCATCTAAGATGGTTTACTTATAAAACTTATAATACAAAACGCCTAATTCCAATTTTATTCTAAACCTGAAAATACAAATGTATCATTAAATGGTGATTCAGCTATGTGGGTTAGGTTTAATTTTAATATTTTCCCCCCTCCCCCTATTCTTACTCTTTTCTTTTGACGACGTGAGTTGAGGGGGTATGGGCTTATAACAAGAGCTTTTTAAACATTTAATTTTACAACTAGATCATTAAAGTAATACAGGTAGTAACAATTAAATGGCGTATGGGATACACCTTTTAAAAATTAGTTAAAAATTCTTTAGTGTTTTATTTTTATTATAATGATTGTTATCATTTCCGGTTTTCAAATATAAAGAATTTTATATAATATTAACAACAACTTTGCCAAACTAAAGTTAGCTACTTCAATAAAAAAACGGCCATTTTGTTGTGTATTCCTGTACAAATAGTTCTCATATTTCTTTCAAGTTTTCAAAATTTCATTATGAGTTACTTCCCTTGATTTTCCATTCAAAATTTGTCTCTTTCCCCCCATATAGGTGGGGTTGTGAGTCAAGAGCAATACCTTATTAGTGTAGATATCTGATACGTGCATTGTTTAGCACGTTCTCTACTAAGTTCAACGAGTACTTTAAAATGGGGACTTGGAACTTGCGAGTACTTTTTACACGGAGCAAAACTTAATTTCTAGCTAGATTTTAGTAGTTGATGGTTGGTAAATGATATCAGGTGTCAAATGCCTATGTAATTATCAACATGACCTTCCGCATTGTCACAAATGTATCGAATTTGCAAGTTTTATTTACATTATTTCCCCTCACCCACTCCAGCCACCACTCCATCGCCCCCCCCCTCCCCGTATTTTACAGCTTCTCATTTTTTTTTTCTCCGTCCTAGTAAAATTATGTATTTTCCCCTCTTCGTGGTATTTTCACTTCTCTCTTGTATTTCCCGTCCCCGGTATTTTCCCTAAACCTCCCCCCCCCCTCCATGTTCCCCAATTATTCAAAAGTTTAAAACAACCCCCCCCCCGTCCATGTTCCCTTCTCGAGTGAGTACACAACGCACACACTTGCTCAAGGTTAGCATGAACACCTTAACCTTCCCATACGTCCGCCCTACACGTGATGCACGCGGTACAGTCCGAGATTTCAGTGCTCACCTTTCGTGTCGTCATGCGGTCCTCGGAGTTATAAATCAAAGCTCTCAATGTTATAAATATTTATTTCCTATATAAGTTTCAATTCCGTGTTTCCCCGCTAGTTTTAGAGTACGGTGTTTATTTATTTTTATTTTTGGTTTACTTTAAATAAAGACGTGTCAGAAATCTTACTGAACTATATTTGAGAGTATCTATCTACATATATAAAGCAAAGAGGTCGGGTGCCCCATAGGGCACTTCCCGGCGCCAGAGGCGCTTCCAATATGGCCTTGGGGCGATAGAACACGAGGTCGGTGCCGGTTGGCCGCGAAGTCCACGATGAGGGGGTCAAAACTGACCTCGACTGACCGGCGCCTTATATGAGCTATATATAAAACAATATTTGCCGAATGACCCCCTCTGATATTTTGTGAGGTTGTAGAAGAACACCTATAGATGTAAGAAAACACTCGCCACACTTGGAAAAATCTGTAAAGTGGTCAAAACTGACCAGTCGTATTTCCCTATATAATCTTTGTAATTTATGTATGAAACAGGGTAATTTCAACAAAATTTTTAGGGTACTTACCGTCTGTGAATCAGGTTAATTTTTTGCACGCACCTCCGTAAATGGCTGGACCGTATGAGAAATCTGTCGTTTTTACTAAAAACCTTCGACGAGGGCTAAAACATGACCGCGAGTGAAATTCTCCTTATATGAGCCATATATTTAAAAAACAAATTGCCGAACGACGATCCCCCTAATATTTTGTGAGGTAATAGACCGACACTGTAAAGTAACAAAAAACAACAACTTTATTCACGTCGGAAAAACCCATTAGTGCCGTTATATAAGCATAGAAATTGTTTTTGAAAAAGTAAACAGACTACGTCATTTGGTCTTTGAACAAGGGAGGTAACTATTTTAAAGTAATTATTTTTAATTTCTTTTATACCATTTTCAACAAAAACAGAAAATGACAAATTACAGCATTTATTTAATTAAGAATTTTGTAATAATAAAGTTATGCATTGTAATTAAATATAAAAGTTAATTTCTAAAGTTAATTTGATATAATATTTGAGTTATACTATTAAGGAAACCTTTGCTGTTCTAATCACCTTGCGAGTACAAATTGACACGCAAAGATCAATAAATATTCAATTAACAGCAGCAAGTTTTGTCTTACTTATTATTGAAGACGATTTCTATATATATATTTATGAAACAAGTAATTAAAAAAAGTCTAGTGACAATTTTAGCGCAATTTCCTTACGTTATCTAAAAATAGCTCTGTCGTAGCGTAAATCAAGAGCAGGGTTAGTAAAACCATTGGTTAGTTATTAAAACGTTTTTTTATTAATTTTTTTTTTTTTAGTATTTTACATGTTTTATTTACAATAGAGTAACATGACTAAAAACCATTGCGCGCCCAGCTACCGAACGTGATGTCGCAGCCATTGAACGTGATGGCGCAGCTATTGAACGTGATGACGCGTGTGGTGTGGTTGCATAAAATCCCTACTAATTCTGTCCAAATTTTAATTAATTCAAAAAAATGTTTGTGACCGAACGAAAGAATATTTTTGAAAACTTTCTTCGGCAATATTGTTCTAAATTATGGCAGGAATCGATTGGTACATGTTTCAAGTCGCTAAGTGGTCTGGTTGCCGAGATATGGGCCAAAAACTGCTTCTTTTCGAGGTTTTTTGGCTTTTCCGGGAAATCCATGAAAGAAACCCGGAATTTTTATGGCCTATGTTCATCCTCGTAACTTGCTTAACATAATTGCTTTTGGAACTAGTCATCGATATTGCTTCGCTGAGGAGGAGATACGACTTAAAGCTGCGGACACACATTCATCCATTCATCCATCCATCCAGAAATGACGGGTTAATAAACGCAATTCTCCAGAATGGAAATTGCGCTAAAAATGGCTACTACGATAGATGTAAACAGCACACTCTCTCTTTCTGACACATCTAAAGGAAATTGTCATTATATACCATGTGAAATACACTTTGATGGAAAAGCAAGGGTATCTGATTTCTTCCAAAAAACAATATGTGACGAATCATCAAATGGAAATAAAGAACTTGCTGCCACATTCAGAGGACGACCTTTAAATGGGGTAGAAGTAAACTTGCCATCTAGATTTACAGGTTTAGTATTAAAAGAACATCACAAAAGAACAACAGAAGATGAAGAGAGAAAATTGATAGCTACACACTCATTTGATAAATTTACACACTGGAATTTAGACAAACAACCAACTTCTGATGATTTGATACAAAGGGCCTTGCAATGGGTTGACATCTCCTCCGCTCTGCATAAACCAGTCAAAATGGACTCTGATCAAAGTAGCAGCCAGACAAGCATGAAGGGACATTAAGAATTACAATTTTTAAGTATCTGTAACAGGTTCAATTAAACTAAGAAAGAATCAGTACTGGTACTACTGGTACTTTAAGAACCACATAGTTTATTTGGATTTATTTCTATGGCTCTGATAAATGCAACTGACAATAAATTGGATGCAATGCTATTTTCAGTACAAGGTTTACTGACTATTGTAGAAGTACCTACTTGATATTTGCTCTAAGACATTTTGTACAGTCATGCAATATATTATGTGTAGTAAAAGACTTACTAATACTAAAAAAAAAAAAAAAGAAGACGATTTCTATACTGCTCTTCAAATTTGGATGAAGTGTTAAAAACTATTATAGACATATTATATGGATTACTTCTTCTGACTGGAGTCCTAGATCTGTTCATCTCATTGAAACAAATAATGCTTTGGCGGTGTTTAAGATGAAGTGATAACATTTATAAAGTTTGTTGAAATCAAGGTCTACCTAATTTTTTTTTTAAATTGGAATACCATTTGTTGAAATAAATTGATTTCACAGTAAAAAAAAAAAAAAGAAAAAAAAAGAAATAATAGTCTAAAAGTTGGGTCTGGCGAAACTTGCCCTTGTGGCATGGCCCCGGAGAATACAGAGCACGTCCTTCAGGACTGTTCCTTACACAGCCAAGTGCGATCCTAACACTGGCCCCATACATCACTCAAAGAAAAGCTACATCGAGCACCCGCTAATCTGGAGACCACAGTCCAGTTCATCCACGAAGTTGGACTTGTTTAAATCCTCCACCACAAAATTAACTATGAACGCAGAAGAAGACCTTGCGAAAAATAAGTTTGCGAATGTTCCACATATGTTTCTCTAATAAGAGATTAAAGTTTAATTTTAGTTTGTCTGCTATTTGTCTGCTATTTTGTCTACTATCTCGACTAAATGATAGAAAATGTACAACCTTATACACCTAAACAATTATTACATATTATTACAATTGTTACATAATTTAATTGTTTTTTTTTACAGTGCACCATTTCTATTACAATAGCTACAGTCTCTCTTATGATAACGATTGTTATAGACACTAATATAATAACAATTGTTATAGGCACTAATATAATAACAATTGTTACATGCACTAATATCATAACAATTGTTATAGGCACTAATACCATAACAATTGTTATAGGCACTAATATAATAACAATTGTTATAGGCACTAATACAAAAAGAATTGTTACATGCACTAATATTATAACAATTGTTATAGGCACTAATATCATAACAATTGTTACATGCACCAATACCGTAACAATTGCTACATGCACCAATACCGTAACAATTGCTACATGCACCAATACCGTAACAATTGCTACATGCACCAATACCGTAACAATTGTTACATGCACCAATACCGTAACAATTGTTACATGCACCAATACCGTAACAATTGCTACATGCACCAATACCGTAACAATTGCTACATGCACCAATACCGTAACAATTGTTACATGCACCAATACCGTAACAATTGCTACATGCAACAATACCGTAACAATTGCTACATGCACCAATACCGTAACAATTGCTACATGCACCAATACCGTAACAATTGCTACATGCACCAATACCGTAACAATTGCTACATGCACCAATACCGTAACAATTGCTACATGCACCAATACCGTAACAATTGCTACATGCACCAATACCGTAACAATTGCTACATGCACCAATACCGTAACAATTGTTACACTCAACCACCCCACCAACCACACCCAACACTTTGTTACACGCCGGCTCACTCCCCTTATCGCCCAGAAATAAAGCGCCCATTATAGTTTATGATTTCTGCCTTTATCGAAGCGACACCGGGACACCCGCGCACATTGTGCGTGAAACTACTCACCCCGAGCAGGCGTAAAACAAAAGACGGCTTTCAGGTTCCGCTCTGACACGTGGAGGGGCAGATAAAAAAACCCGACCGTGTGAGGGGTAGAGTTACGGGCCTTGGGGGTAGCCGCATCACGAACAGGGCCGTGGTCAGCGGAGCAGGGGAGCTAATTTAAACAAGGGGGGATGAGCAGACCGCACGTGCTGAGGAATGACTACAATTTTCACGGTCTGTTGATCAAAGGAAATACCTAGGGAGGTCAGAAAATATATGATAGGGCCAGTTGTATATCTATATATTTGGTGGGGCACACAGTTTGATATGGTGTGCATAGAATAAAAGTATGACAAACAGTACAAGATATATATATATATACATATATATATATATATATATATATATATATATATATATATATATATATATATATATATATATATATATATATATATATATATATATGTAACGAGCGAACAGTTACCCTGCTCGCAACGCCACATGTTACGAGACTATTTGCCTGTAGTGCCAAATGTAACGAGTTTAACCACTCATGCTACACAACATCGACTACAGTAGAAATACTCGAAGATGCAGGTTCGCTATTGATCCTTTAATTACATGAATCAAGAAATGCTTCAACATAACACAATGAATCAACAGGAATGCTTCACAATAATAGTCTGAATCAACTGACCCCTGACAGTCCTCACTAGGCTTCATATAACTGAATCCACATGTCTATTGTCCTTCTTAACACAATATAACCAACTTGATATGTCACACAGACTGACTGATCTAAAGCGAGCGATGAAGAGAGCGAGCGATCGAAAAGGGAAGAGAGCGAGTTCCGCCGTCCCCTCCTATTTATCCCTTGTATTCGTACTCGTATTCGTACTTGTATTCCTCCGTAATCGATACTTGTACTCGATGTCTCCGACTACTAGTTGCGCAGTTCTAACGTACAGTCCGATTAATAAACATCTGCATCCTATCAATCAAAGTTGACAGGCCGTCTGAATCCCCTCGTACCGTTTCCCAAAATAGCACGCGTTGGCTTTGAGATTGTTATCAGTCCGATCCAATAAGCCACCTGCTATCAGTTGCATCAGACTGTAATACTGCGTCTCGGCTTGTCGTTCGTTATCAGTTGCATCAGATTGTAACTAGTAGCTAGGCCTACCCTAGTTACATCCACCCCTGCCTTTTTTTGTGTGTTTTCAACCACAAACAACGCCTGGCAGGTGCACTCCTCCAAAGTCAATCGCACAATCGTAAAAAAAAAATTTTATTGTTCCACTCACTGTCCACGTCGTCCCATTCGTATACGATTGACAGTTATACCTATTTCACATATCAACTGTGTCTACCTCATCTTCCTGAGACACAAAACAGTTCTAGAATTCACATCCACCCTTTTCGTTTGGTGCCTTCACCAGTTCACTTTTATAGCTTTTTGAACCGTCTGTTCTCATACCAGCGCGACCATGAAAGACTTGATGGTTGCTGACAAAAAATTTCGTCTTCCTCCTGTTCCTCAAACTTCTCCGCGGACCACTTATCTGATGGTCTACTGTCTCTCTGCTTCTGGAAGGAACGGGATCCTCTTTGTTGCCGTTATCCTCCACTTGTGTATCGCGGTTGTTCTGTTGATGGTGATATGGTTCCGGGATGGGTATGTGAATTTCCGTTATAGTTTCCGGTTCCCTAATTGTCTTGGATTTCCTTGTGTGTAACTGCTCTTCTTGCCTATTCCAATATTTCTTTAATTGAGCAATATTCGCCCACCGATCCGGTTTGGCGTGATCGATGGGTCTTATCTTAAAGGGGCCACCTGCTACTTTAGGCATCTCCACGACTTGCCATATCTCCTGTCCCCAGAGATCGTGGATTTTGTTTCTGCCTAACGGGTGGCTACGCAGTAATACCCTGTCGTTCAGTTTGAGTGGCGGGTCCTTTGTCTGTACCGGCGGTTCCCTTCGCCGTGCTTCATGTTCTAGTCTTTCCTGTACTACCCTGTACATTTCTCTAATTCTTCTCATATGTTCATTCACATATTCCAGTGCGGTGTATGAGCCAGTCATACTCTCCCTTTTTCCTAGGAACAAATCAAGAGGGAGTCGAGCCTCCCGTCCGAATAGCAACATGTGTGGCGCAAAGCCGGTTGTGGCATGGGGTGTGCAGTTGTATATATATACCAACTCTGGGAGAAAATCCGGCCAACGTTTTTTCTGTTCGGGTTCTAGGGTACGCAGCAAATCATGCATGCTACGGTTGAACCGTTCACACTGTCCGTTTCCTTTCGGATTAAATGTGGTTGTTCTAGATTTGTTGATCCCGTAGTGGCTGCACAGTTGGTTAATTACTTCTGACTCGAAAGCCCTTCCTTGGTCAGAGTGTAATTGTCTTGGTATGCCATATTTGATGAACCAGTGTTCTATTAAGACCTTTGCCACTGTTTTGGCAGTCTGATCTCGTGTGGGCACCGCCACAGTCCATTTGGTGAATACATCAGTCATTACCAACACATGTTCCGTCCCATCCGATGATTGCTCCAACGACGTAAAGTCCATAGCCACAATCTCTAGTGGTTTTGTCGCTAATAGGTGTCCCGATGGCTGTCTCATTTTGACAACTGGCATTTTCGCATGCTGACACCTCACACAAGCCTCACAATGGCGTTTGACCTCCATTTCCATATTGGGCCAGTAACACCTCTGTCGTAATATTTTGTGCGTCCTGTCCTGACCCTGGTGTCCTGCCCTGTCATGTGCCAACCTTAGCACTTCTTCTCGTAATTGTCCAGGCACCACCACCTGGTGTATTGTCCCATCAATTTGGTCATGAATTCTCCGCATGAGAACACCATCCTGTATACTGAGACGGTCCCACTGACTCAGTATTTTCTTTGTTTCTCGACCAAATTGTTCTCTTTCCCTTCTTCCTGGGAATTTTTGTTCCTGGACGTGTTTCAACAGCGGCTGTAAGCCACTATCCGTTCTCTGGGCATCTCTTATCTCTTTGTGATTAAGGCAACTAAAATCACCAATGTCCCTATGTCCGGGCTCTGTGGAAATGTGCTCCACCCCGGTCTGTCCGTTCTGCCTCACTTGCACCCCGTGAGGGATATCTGTTGACGCTCTGACCTCACATAGTCCTGTCAGCGTTTCTTCCTCATCGCCCGGTCTCTCGTAAGGATTCCTTGATAAGGCGTCCGCATTGCCATTGGACCGCCCCGGGCGATGTTTTCTCTCTAGGTCAACGAGTGCCAATTCTGCTGCCCATCGCTGTTCGATGGATCCCAGCCTTGCTGTACTTTGAAGTTCTTTTTCAATATCGGATAATTTCTCTTCAAGTCTTGTTTGAGACTCTTTCATTTCTTCTAGTTTGCCAACACTGTTCTGTTGTCTACTATTTTTATTTACTTCTTCCGATAACAGACACTCTAAAGATGAACATTTCTCCTGTGCTTTTAATTTGCATGACCTTTCCCTATCCAGTTTCCTGGTTAACATTGAGATCTCATTCTTAAGTCTACCAATTTCCTTCTTATCATCATTTTTCTCTACCAACAAATTGTTCACTTGAAACTTTTCAACATCCCAGTTCATTTCACAGTTCATTTTTTCCATTAGTTGTGTTTTACCTTTCTTTTTCTCCTTACTGTGTTTCTGTGTCATTTTGTTTACTAAGTCATTACCTCGCCGCTCTGTAGCCTTGACCTGCCGTACAGAGGGCGATCGTTTCACCGGACAGTACCGTGCCATATGTCCGGGTTGTGAACAGGACAAGCAAATTGGTCGACCGTCAGCCGTCCACCGGAGCGATGGAGCGGCAGGTCGCGGCTGTCCAACCTGTCTCTGTTTTGTCCCGTTTTTGCCCTGATTCTCAGCTGTTGACCTGCTTTCTAACCTCTCCAATCGTTGGTCAACCTTAACCAGGTGGGCCAACAGTTGAGCCATCATGGTCTCCATCGTGTCGGCCCCTGTGGGTGGGGATTTTGTTTCCCAAAATAGCACGCGTTGGCTTTGAGATTGTTATCAGTCCGATCCAATAAGCCACCTGCTATCAGTTGCATCAGACTGTAATACTGCGTCTCGGCTTGTCGTTCGTTATCAGTTGCATCAGATTGTAACTAGTAGCTAGGCCTACCCTAGTTACATCCACCCCTGCCTTTTTTTGTGTGTTTTCAACCACAAACAACGCCTGGCAGGTGCACTCCTCCAAAGTCAATCGCACAATCGTAAAAAAAAATTTTATTGTTCCACTCACTGTCCACGTCGTCCCATTCGTATACGATTGACAGTTATACCTATTTCACATATCAACTGTGTCTACCTCATCTTCCTGAGACACAAAACAGTTCTAGAATTCACATCCACCCTTTTCGTTTGGTGCCTTCACCAGTTCACTTTTATAGCTTTTTGAACCGTCTGTTCTCATACCAGCGCGACCATGAAAGACTTGATGGTTGCTGACAAAAAATTTCGTCTTCCTCCTGTTCCTCAAACTTCTCCGCGGACCACTTATCTGATGGTCTACTGTCTCTCTGCTTCTGGAAGGAACGGGATCCTCTTTGTTGCCGTTATCCTCCACTTGTGTATCGCGGTTGTTCTGTTGATGGTGATATGGTTCCGGGATGGGTATGTGAATTTCCGTTATAGTTTCCGGTTCCCTAATTGTCTTGGATTTCCTTGTGTGTAACTGCTCTTCTTGCCTATTCCAATATTTCTTTAATTGAGCAATATTCGCCCACCGATCCGGTTTGGCGTGATCGATGGGTCTTATCTTAAAGGGGCCACCTGCTACTTTAGGCATCTCCACGACTTGCCATATCTCCTGTCCCCAGAGATCGTGGATTTTGTTTCTGCCTAACGGGTGGCTACGCAGTAATACCCTGTCGTTCAGTTTGAGTGGCGGGTCCTTTGTCTGTACCGGCGGTTCCCTTCGCCGTGCTTCATGTTCTAGTCTTTCCTGTACTACCCTGTACATTTCTCTAATTCTTCTCATATGTTCATTCACATATTCCAGTGCGGTGTATGAGCCAGTCATACTCTCCCTTTTTCCTAGGAACAAATCAAGAGGGAGTCGAGCCTCCCGTCCGAATAGCAACATGTGTGGCGCAAAGCCGGTTGTGGCATGGGGTGTGCAGTTGTATATATATACCAACTCTGGGAGAAAATCCGGCCAACGTTTTTTCTGTTCGGGTTCTAGGGTACGCAGCAAATCATGCATGCTACGGTTGAACCGTTCACACTGTCCGTTTCCTTTCGGATTAAATGTGGTTGTTCTAGATTTGTTGATCCCGTAGTGGCTGCACAGTTGGTTAATTACTTCTGACTCGAAAGCCCTTCCTTGGTCAGAGTGTAATTGTCTTGGTATGCCATATTTGATGAACCAGTGTTCTATTAAGACCTTTGCCACTGTTTTGGCAGTCTGATCTCGTGTGGGCACCGCCACAGTCCATTTGGTGAATACATCAGTCATTACCAACACATGTTCCGTCCCATCCGATGATTGCTCCAACGACGTAAAGTCCATAGCCACAATCTCTAGTGGTTTTGTCGCTAATAGGTGTCCCGATGGCTGTCTCATTTTGACAACTGGCATTTTCGCATGCTGACACCTCACACAAGCCTCACAATGGCGTTTGACCTCCATTTCCATATTGGGCCAGTAACACCTCTGTCGTAATATTTTGTGCGTCCTGTCCTGACCCTGGTGTCCTGCCCTGTCATGTGCCAACCTTAGCACTTCTTCTCGTAATTGTCCAGGCACCACCACCTGGTGTATTGTCCCATCAATTTGGTCATGAATTCTCCGCATGAGAACACCATCCTGTATACTGAGACGGTCCCACTGACTCAGTATTTTCTTTGTTTCTCGACCAAATTGTTCTCTTTCCCTTCTTCCTGGGAATTTTTGTTCCTGGACGTGTTTCAACAGCGGCTGTAAGCCACTATCCGTTCTCTGGGCATCTCTTATCTCTTTGTGATTAAGGCAACTAAAATCACCAATGTCCCTATGTCCGGGCTCTGTGGAAATGTGCTCCACCCCGGTCTGTCCGTTCTGCCTCACTTGCACCCCGTGAGGGATATCTGTTGACGCTCTGACCTCACATAGTCCTGTCAGCGTTTCTTCCTCATCGCCCGGTCTCTCGTAAGGATTCCTTGATAAGGCGTCCGCATTGCCATTGGACCGCCCCGGGCGATGTTTTCTCTCTAGGTCAACGAGTGCCAATTCTGCTGCCCATCGCTGTTCGATGGATCCCAGCCTTGCTGTACTTTGAAGTTCTTTTTCAATATCGGATAATTTCTCTTCAAGTCTTGTTTGAGACTCTTTCATTTCTTCTAGTTTGCCAACACTGTTCTGTTGTCTACTATTTTTATTTACTTCTTCCGATAACAGACACTCTAAAGATGAACATTTCTCCTGTGCTTTTAATTTGCATGACCTTTCCCTATCCAGTTTCCTGGTTAACATTGAGATCTCATTCTTAAGTCTACCAATTTCCTTCTTATCATCATTTTTCTCTACCAACAAATTGTTCACTTGAAACTTTTCAACATCCCAGTTCATTTCACAGTTCATTTTTTCCATTAGTTGTGTTTTACCTTTCTTTTTCTCCTTACTGTGTTTCTGTGTCATTTTGTTTACTAAGTCATTACCTCGCCGCTCTGTAGCCTTGACCTGCCGTACAGAGGGCGATCGTTTCACCGGACAGTACCGTGCCATATGTCCGGGTTGTGAACAGGACAAGCAAATTGGTCGACCGTCAGCCGTCCACCGGAGCGATGGAGCGGCAGGTCGCGGCTGTCCAACCTGTCTCTGTTTTGTCCCGTTTTTGCCCTGATTCTCAGCTGTTGACCTGCTTTCTAACCTCTCCAATCGTTGGTCAACCTTAACCAGGTGGGCCAACAGTTGAGCCATCATGGTCTCCATCGTGTCGGCCCCTGTGGGTGGGGATTGTCTCTGTTCAGGCACAGAGACTTTGTCCACCGAACAGTTCGATTGGTCCTCATCCTCGGACCTGCGGATCGCTGAGTTCCTGACCTGTAGGAAGGTCAACTGCGGGTCTTTGTGGACCTCCTCTTTCAACTCTCTTCTTAGGATCGGGGTTGCTAGCCCCTCGATGAAATGGTCCCTCAGTAGGCGCACATCGATGTCAGGTGTTTTGACCTTTACCGAATCAAAGGCCCTGTTCATCCGGTGTGAGTACTCCATCACACTCTCCGCCATTCTCTGCCTTAAGCCTACGAACCCTGCCAGCAGTTGCGATCCCGACCGTCTCTCCCCAAAGGTCTCCATAATCAGATCCAGCACCTTGTCTGGATCTGATTGGATGGTTTTATCGTGGCATTTGACCTCTGCCCTGACCGTCTCTCCTATACTTCCCATCAGCAGTCTTAATCTTTCCTCTGGTGACATGTATCTTGAGGCCCAGGCCGCTTTGACCTCTTCACTGAACCTGTTGGTTAAAGTTGGATCACCGTCCCCGTAAAATTTGTTAATGTGGGACTCTCTGGGTAGGACCACTATATGGGTCTGCTTCTCGTCCAGAGTAGACATTTTATTCCGTAAGTAACAAAAAAAGAGTTCTTTCTTACCGTGTGTGTATGAAAAATTTTTCTCGTTCCTCAATTTTCACAGTTCCTGAATGTCCGAATTCACACACACACTAAACACAGTTATGCACAAGGTTGACTATGGGTGCCTAAAGCGGCAAGTCTAGTTGAATTCATCCTGTCCGACGACGCCAATTGTAACGAGCGAACAGTTACCCTGCTCGCAACGCCACATGTTACGAGACTATTTGCCTGTAGTGCCAAATGTAACGAGTTTAACCACTCATGCTACACAACATCGACTACAGTAGAAATACTCGAAGATGCAGGTTCGCTATTGATCCTTTTATTACATGAATCAAGAAATGCTTCAACATAACACAATGAATCAACAGGAATGCTTCACAATAATAGTCTGAATCAACTGACCCCTGACAGTCCTCACTAGGCTTCATATAACTGAATCCACATGTCTATTGTCCTTCTTAACACAATATAACCAACTTGATATGTCACACAGACTGACTGATCTAAAGCGAGCGATGAAGAGAGCGAGCGATCGAAAAGGGAAGAGAGCGAGTTCCGCCGTCCCCTCCTATTTATCCCTTGTATTCGTACTCGTATTCGTACTTGTATTCCTCCGTAATCGATACTTGTACTCGATGTCTCCGACTACTAGTTGCGCAGTTCTAACGTACAGTCCGATTAATAAACATCTGCATCCTATCAATCAAAGTTGACAGGCCGTCTGAATCCCCTCGTACCGTTTCCCAAAATAGCACGCGTTGGCTTTGAGATTGTTATCAGTCCGATCCAATAAGCCACCTGCTATCAGTTGCATCAGACTGTAATACTGCGTCTCGGCTTGTCGTTCGTTATCAGTTGCATCAGATTGTAACTAGTAGCTAGGCCTACCCTAGTTACATATATATATATATATATATATATATATATATATATATATATATATATATATATATATGTTGTGTGTGTGTGTGTGTGTGTGTGGTGTGTGTGTGTGTGTGTGCGTGTGTGTATGTATGTATGTATGCAACTTCCAAGCTCATTAACAAAACGCTGAACTGAGAGTATTGAAATCACGAATGACAAATTGTCCTATTGACGCGATAAGCTAATTTTCTCAACCTCCCTCTAATGGCGTCATTAAAAACAGCTCTCTCTTTCTCTTTCAACTGCAGCATTTTTTTTCTCTCCTTTTGCCGCCACACTTCCATAAGTACCCGGCACCCACTTCCATAAGTACCCGGCCCCCACTTCCATAAGTACCCGGCCCCCACTTCCATAAGTACCCGGCCCCCACTTCCATAAGTACCCGGCCCCCACTTCCATAAGTACCCGGCCCCCACTTCCATAAGTACCCGGTCCCCACTTCCTTAAGTACCCGACCCCCACTTCCATAAGTACCCGGCCCCCACTTCCATAAGTACCCGGCCCCCACTTCTATAAGTACCCGGCCCCCACTTCCATAAGTACCCGGCCCCCACTTCCATAAGTACCCGGCCCCCACTTCCATAAGTACCCGGCCCCCACTTCCATAAGTACCCGGCCCCCACTTCCATAAGTACCCGGCCCCCACTTCCATAAGTACCCGGCCCCCACTTCCATAAGTACCCGGCCCCCACTTCCGTAAGTACCCGGGGCCCACTTCCATAAGTACCCGGCCCCCACTTCCATAAGTACCCGGTCCCCACTTCCATAAGTACCCGGCCCCCACTTCCATAAGTACCCGGCCCCCACTTCCATATGTACGGGGCCCCACTTCCATAAGTACCCGGCCCCCACTTCCATAAGTACCCGGCCCCCACTTCCATAAGTACCCGGCCCCCACTTCCATAAGTACCCGGCCCCCACTTCCATAAGTACCCGGCCCCCACTTCCATAAGTACCCGGTCCCCACTTCCATAAGTACCCGGCCCCCACTTCCATAAGTACCCGGCCCCCACTTCCATAAGTACCCGGCCCCCACTTCCATAAGTACCCAACCCACACTTCCATATGTACCGGGCCCCACTTCCATAAGTACCCGGCCCCCACTTCCATAAGTACCCGGCCCCCACTTCCATAAGTACCCGGCCCCCACTTCCATAAGTACCCGGCCCCCACTTCCATAAGTACCCGGCCCCCACTTCCATATGTACCCGGTCCCCACTTCCATATGTACCGGGCCCCACTTCCATAAGTACCCGGCCCCCACTTCCATAAGTACCCGGCCCCCACTTCCATAAGTACCCGGCCCCCACTTCCATAAGTACCCGGCCCCCACTTCCATAAGTACCCGGTCCCCACTTCCATAAGTACCCGGCCCCCACTTCTATAAGTACCCGGCCCCCACTTCCTAACCAAATCATTCAAGATCTCGCGGCAAGAGATCCCACTTAACCCGTGCACCCATTTCAAACGCCGAGCGCCTTCATCCATCCGGAGGCTGTACACCCCCCCCCCCCCCCCGCACCATGATACCATAACGCCTGCTAAAAACATCTCACTCTCGAAACAACACGGCCCATATCTCACGAGAACTCGTCTAATCTTTCAAGATTTTTCTACCCATCTTCCGTTAAGTGCGTTTTAGTTATAAAACAAAGTTCAATTTTTTTTAAACCGGTAAACGTTTCGCCTTTAAGTCTTATATTAGTTACAATTTACGCTAGTTAAAAAAGGAAATTTTTTTAAAAAGTTACCGCCTTTGGATGATTATGTCGAAATGGTTGAATTGTAACAATGTTCAAAATTTGATCAGCGCAAACTTCAAAGGCGGGCGATCAAGCGCGGGGCGTGCAATTTTTGCCGCTGATGGTTTGTACACGTGCGAGATGTGCATGGGCCGCAGGGCGTCATCGGTGGAGCCGGCGCCCTGATGGCCTAATGATCGTTTAGCGAAAAATATGAGACAGGTTGATACGAAAAGCAGGCTGGTTAAATATTGTTCGCGGCGTGAAACATTAGGCCTGCGCGCAGTTCATTTCCGTGCATAAAGCGGTCGATCCGGTGCTGATGGAGACCTTGGGTCGAAACACTTACTTGACGCTGTACGGGTGAAAGGTTAAGTTTTTTTTTTAAAGTTCTTGTAGCGTTAAGGGCAGGTAATAAGGACGGCTAAAACTTTTTAGTCAGATAGGGCAGGGTTTAGTCAGGCATGCAGTGGATTTTAGTCAGATGTAGTGGATTTTAGTCAGACAGAGTGGATATTAGTCAGAGTGGATTTTAGTCAGGCAGAGTGGATTTTAGTCATACACCCTGTATTTTATCCATGCATCCTGAATTTTAGTCAGATACGGAACATAGCTAGTGAGATACAACGCGGATTTGTTAAACGTGGTCTATAAACTGATGTACTTGGATCAAGTTTAGGATTAGCCCACAAACCGAGGTACGGGGTTCAGGTTTGGGTTTAGCCAATGACGTTTATACCTTCAAGTTTATTTAGCCAATGATCTGAGCGGCTAGTATAAAAAGCTGGAATACCATGCACCATTTAAAACTATAGCAGTTATTATGGGAAGACGATTGTATCTTCACCATATACTCATCTAGGGGTTGTATTGCATTGAGCCTCCACTCGCGACTGAAATGTTTAGAAACCTAAGGCTAAATTCGTCCTTGCCGCTAGCACACGATACTTTACGTCCATACATCTGTACGTGGCATTCTAGACGTACCAGGAACTAGATCCTGTCTGATTTCATCCTTGATTGAAATAAATGCCTGCTTGTTTGATGAACTTTAATGCCAATACCACAACACTTTGATCTCTGTGAGAAATAACACAAAATCTACTCATGCATGAAGAACCATCCCATAATTTTCTTTTGATCATCTAGGCATGAATGGATTAACAACAAGATTGCCCGATTTAATTTCCTTTACAGTTGCAAGAACGTAAATGTGTCTACATGAATTTGTTGTAATATATCAACAATTTTTTTCCAATTACTTTTCTTAAAATCATTTGAATGCGTAAATCCATGCAACTTGTTGAGTCAAGTATGAATACACAAGACATACAAGAAATATTCAAGTGAACACAACACATTTTATACGCGCATGTTGACAAATTGTTACCGACCAGAGTCCTACACTCTTGAGCAATATAAACTGTCAGCGTCATTCAAATCGACCACGTGACATTTCAATAGTCAAATCACGTGACGGCACCTGCGGTGATATCACGTGACATATGTTTAACCTTTAACCTTTTGTGTTCTCCATCAAGGACTGATCAAAGTTGTGTTTGGTGGTTTACTTTTCACAACCTCAGTTCTAACCTAGAGCCTGACCATAACCTTAACTATACTCTTTACTGTAGCCATTACCCCAGACATAACCTGGAATTCTACCCTAATCGTAAAGATATACATCTATCCCTAACGGCAAGGGTCGGAATGGTCGGGTCGGTAAAGCTCTTGGCTGTTACACCGAAGAGTCCCGAGTTCGAACCCCCGTACAAAAGATTGCTGGGCACAGCAACTTATATTGGAAGGGAACATAGAAATACGTAATACTTAATTGTGTGGCATGAGATCCCATACAAAACTACAGTTAAATAGGGAAAACACATACAATTACTCGCAATAAAATTGATTGGCTTTTTTTAAAAAAATTCCATTCTCACACATCTTCACCCAACCCCACCAAAACGGATTCAAGTTAAACCTTACACATTTCTAAACTTTTTATCTAAATAAATATTCTCACCCCCCTCCCCCACCCTCCCAGAATGAAAGAAACCGGTAATCCACAAACTTTACTTTCCATTGACCAGTAATCCAGTCCAAGTTTCTACCTGGTCCAGACTAGGTAAGACGGATGGTTTTCCCGCTCGTTTCTGAAATTATCAAACCTGCACCGACTCTCTCTCGTCTGCCAGATTAGGACGCCATCTTTAAAAAATGGCCGCCATTATTGGAAAGTTGAAAGTCTGTAGTTAAACATAGCTTAGGCTAGGGTTTGGTGGTGGATTATTGATGGGGGAGGGGCGGGGGAAGATACATCTATGTTAGAAATGTATACTCAAATATTCTTTCGATGAAAATAAGGGGAAAATTGGTGTTCTTTTGCCATACACAAAAGTAAACGTAAACAGCCCACGCATTTGTCCATATGCTTACGTCATCACAGAGTGTCCAGTACGTTGTCTAGCTGTTGTAACTTGAACCAACTTATGCCAGGAACTTAAAAGTGCTGGGTACTCATCTCTCTCTCATTAAGTCGCTGAAAAATGTACAAACCTTTAAACTATGTTATACCAATGTTAAGCTTCGGGTAACAGCAAAATAAAGTAATGTCAACTAAGCGAAATACGACGAAACAAAACAACTGAAATTGAAAATTGCTTGGAGGAAAGTTAAGCTGTAAACAATTGAGAAATATGAAGCGTTTAATACGTTGAGATTGATTTGAAGAGATTCGGTGTCTGGATGAGCTATTCCCCTGGTGCACATTTCTGTGCTATTTGCAGGAAAAATAAAATTCAGATTTAGATTCGAGAATCGGATGTGAGGTAATCAAAAACAAATTTGTTTTCAACGTCATTTGTTTTTTTTTTAATTAAAAAAAAAATGAAAGAGGAAGTTTTCAAATATTGTGCAAGCTTTGACAAAATGTTAGCAGTTTGATCGTTGTTGTGTTACGTGTAGTGGTATGAATAAAATTATGGAACACTTGAAAATAGCGTTTTGTGGAAGAATTAATTATGAGATGAATATTAATTAATTCATTACCAAAATTTTAAATAGGCATTAGTGATTTTATTTTTTTTTTTTTTTTAAAGTCTGAAAAATAAAAAAAGAATGATCTGATTTTTTTCCCTGGCCATTTTACGGTGATGATTTTTTTTTAGTGCTTTTAATGAAGATAACAAAACCGTATTCGTTAGTCTTTACAAACTGTGTGTTTTGGGTTCAACATGTTGATATACTCGTACCGTTTAAAGAGTTTCTCAGCTTTTGAGTATGGCGATACATGGTATATGGGTGGGCTTGCAATGGGAGACATTCACCACATGGTATATGGGTGGGCTTGCAATGGGAGACATTCACCATTTGGTATGTGGATGGGCTTGCTACGGGAGTTGCGCCCCACACCAAGAACTGACCTCTGACAGTGTCACAGTCCAGCATAAATCTCCACGGTCTTATCTGACCGTTATCCGGGCGGGGTGTGTTTTCAGTTTAAACACCGCTAAACCACACCGCTAAACCACACTGACCACACAACTAAACCACACCATTAAACCACATCGCTAAACCACACCACTAAACCACCCAACTGACCACCCAAATGACCACACAACTGACCACACAACTAAACCCCTCCACTAAACCCCACCACTAAACCACACCACTAAACCACCTAACTGACCACACACCTGACCACACAACTAAACCACACTAACCACACAACTAAACCCCACCACTAAACCCCACCACTAAACCACACCGCTAAACAACACGGTAAACGGAAAAAAAGTCACAGGAAAAAAAAAACACAGAAAAAAAGTCACAGTTTTTGCTAGGAAAAAAAGTCACAGAAAAAAAGTCACAGTGGAAAAATTTTATTGGAAAAAAAGTCACAGAAATAAAGTCACAGAAAAAAAGTCACAAAAATCTTTTTAGAAATATTTTTATTAATTTGATAAAAATTGTAAAATTTTGTATGTTTATTGTTGTGGGTTGTATTTTTTGATAGCATAAATTATTTATAGACGTTAAAAGCATTATGATTTATAACAATTGTAAGTAAAAAAATACTCTAAGATAATTAACACAACAATCTCAACATTTGTTACGTATTTAGTTAAATACGCGGTAGAAAAGTTAATTATAAAAGAAAATTAGGCAAATTTTGCCGTAGGCTATACTCTAGACGACCTCTCCTCAGTAGGCATTGTCCGAACATATTGTGTGTTGTTGACGTTATGCGTCATCCACAGCCTTTGAACCTTGTCGGCTTTCTGTTTTGAACCTAAGTTTTGTCATGTAATGAGCGTGATAAATGTGGGAAGTAAAGGTGGTTGAACTAAACATAACTATTGTTGCCATGAGTTGAGGGCAGCAAGTCAGATGAACTTACCATTTCACGGTAATTTAATTATGGTATTTAAAAAAAAAACCACGATGAAAAACTTGGACTTTAGAGCATTCTATTAAACGCTACTAATCTTAAGTTATAAATAATTACAATCTACATACTTCATAATAAATATTTTTAGATGAATTATAAAAATTCCTATGCGTATACAGCCTACACACATTACATTACATGTAATTAATCCTAAGTTAATTTGCACTCTCTAAATATTTAATACATCAAAGTGTTAACAAATATCATGCAAATCTATATTTGTGACTTTTTTTCCTGTGACTTTTTTTCCTGTGACTTTTTTTCCTGTGACTTTTTTTCTGTGTTTTTTTTTCCTGTGTTTTTTTTTCCTGTGACTTTTTTTCCTACAATCAAACAACACAACTGACCACACAACTGACCACACAACTAAAACCACACCACAGACCACACAACTGACCACACAACTGACCACACCACTAAACCACCAAACTGACCACACCACTAAACCACACCACTAAACCACCCAACAGACCACACCACTAAACCACACAACTAAACCACCAAACTGACTACACCACTAAACCACACCACTAAACCACCCAACAGACCACACCACTAAACCACACAACTAAACCACCAAACTGACTACACCACTAAACCACACCACTAAACCATCAAACTGACCACACCACTAAACCACACCACTGACCACCAAACTGACCACACCACCAGACCAACAATCCGGCTACACATGCTGAAATTAACTTTCTATTTTTCTAACCCCACCTGAAAATCTGCCGCCCGGATCGGGTTCTATGGGCGCGTGCCGTATCGTCCACCCCCCGCCGACAACAGTTTATCGGTCACTATCTGCACTGACCGCTGGTCAGCGTCACGCTGGCGCCGGCCCGACCCTGAGGGGCAGTACCTGTCCACTACCCCCGATTGGCTAATTGTGATTCATGGTCAGCGCTGGCTGTTTTATGGCTCCGGCCCCCGGGTCACAGGCGGCGTCGTGGGTGTGGAGGGGTGGGGGAATGACACAAAGATAGTGTAGTAAACAGAGGGTTAACGCCGGGCTGGAGGGTGGGGGACAGTAAATAAAGGGTTAATGTAAAAAGGGTGGGGATGGTTTATTATGCTGGGGTATGATGGACTCCGTGCAGATGGTTGGAGTGGACCTTGACCTTGGAGGAAGTGACGTCTGGTATGACCGGTCAGTTGAAACTGTTTATGGTTTAATTGGTGGAATCGGTTATTTATAGACCACAAGGGGTCAGTTGTAACAAGCTGGATGACAGCGTGTGTGTGTGTGTGTGTACAGGTGCGTGTTTATGTGCGTGTTTATGTGCTGGTTTTATGTATTCGCGTGATAGTATTTGTGCGTGTTTTAGTGTCAGTGTATGTATATTTGCATGCATGTGAATGTGTATTACAGACCAATACATATGACAGATATCATAATTTTGATAATTTGCCATGATAAGTTTCTCTTGAACTTAACTCCGCTGTCATATATTTCAAACTCCCATCAAACAGGATAGCCTAGATTTTAATGAATGTGATGAAAGAATTTGAGATTAAACCTAAAGAGATTGGAGATTAAAATGTAAATACTTTGTGGAGAAAGCTATAGGATTTGCGCTGAATAACGAATGATTAGCTGTACATTGTATGTGTGCTTACAGAACCATCGTCTTTATATCTTAAACAGGCATACAATGGATGCCCTATGGCCAATGTCGACTGAAGGTTTGAAACTGGGTGTTAAGTTACTCAGTGTTGACTAAATCTTGCTTCTTCTTCTTCTAAAAAATTGTATTTATATGAGTTACGACAAAACGTTCAAATCTACAAGTTCATTCAAGACAAAAATTTCAGACTACAGAACTACGGCGGAACTAGTTTTGACTCATTGTATTAGTCTGCAGAGCCATACCTGAAAAGTGTTATGCTATTCTAGAGGTTCTGGCAGGCAGGCAGGCACACACACACACACACACACACACACACACACACACGCGCGCGCTAATACACACACACACATACGCGCGCTAACACACACACACACACGCACATGCACGCACACACACACACACACACGCGCGCACACACACACGCACGCATGCACGCACACACACACACACACACACACAACAGAACAAAAAACAAAACAAAAAAACAAGTTCCTGTCTATTTGTCAAGGACAAGGCGCAGTTGGAAGAAATCAAAACAAATGTCTTGTAAAACACGAACAAAGGATCGAGTGTTGTGGGGGAGAATATACTCATCACAGTATCATCCCGTCCCATCTTAGCCTAGCACCTCGGTACCATCACATTTCTGGCGCTTATCGTGAGCACTTCAAACTGTACTAGGGAGGCTCATTGAAGCAGACTTATCTTCAATGGGATAAGTAAGTCGGGTTTGTCAGAATAGGGGGTGGGGGTTGGAAAGGGGTGGGGTTTTACTGATATATGAGGAGCTGTTAAAACGTGAGGGGAGACGACTGGGGTTGACTCACGGGATAAAAAAAACTCGAGTAGAGAGGACTTTTTTTGTGTTAAATGATTTAATGGGCGCCTCGGCGTGGGGGTGACTTACGGGCGCCGTGGGGGTGCCGTGCACCATGAAGTCACGTGACTCGGGTAAATCTAGACGGGCCGAGGGGTGGGGAATAAAGTTCACTTTCCAAATAAATTTAATCTGCCAGTGTTAAGATGGTATCAGCGGTGAAGCATTCCGCGCGGTGCCAATTCTTGTAGACTACCAGATTATGGGCTGTTTTTTTTTCTTCTCTAAAAGACAAATAAAGTACAAAGACACTTTTTTTAAAGCTGTTGTGTTAAGAAAAAAAGATAAAAATGGGTGGGGGGGGGGGGGATAGAAAAACACAGTGCTCATTCTCAAGGTCACTCAAGGATATTGTATTCCAGCAGAATTTAAGTGAAATCTATTTGAAGTTTAGCAC
Organism: Physella acuta; assembly: GCF_028476545.2. Lineage (NCBI taxonomy): Eukaryota > Metazoa > Mollusca > Gastropoda > Physidae > Physella > Physella acuta. Next base: position 62,136 of record NW_026732026.1, read on the forward strand.
GGTTCAATGGTTAGGTTGCTCCACGGTTCAATGGTTAGGTTGCTCTACGGTTCATTGGTGGGTTGCTGTCAGTTTTTTTGTTTCATCTGTCTCTAACATCTCACACGAGTTTAGAACAGATAATGGGTGGTTCAAGTGTGGGCTGTCGGCTGATGGCTGTTGATTGCTAATTAAGCTATTTTAGCTAATTACCGTTAGGTACTGATGGCTAGCTGTTTCATGCGATTGTAGGAAAAAAAGTCACAGGAAAAAAAAACACAGGAAAAAAAAACACAGAAAAAAAGTCACAGGAAAAAAAGTCACAGGAAAAAAAGTCACAAGAAAAAAGTCACAGGAAAAAAAGTCACAAATATATATATTTGAATGGAATTTGTTAATACTTTTATGAATTATAAATTCAGAGAGTGCAAATTAACTTAGGATTAATTAAATGTAATGTAATGTGTGTAGGTTTTATACGCATGGTATTTTTTTATAATTCGTCTAAAAATATTTCGTATGAAGTATGTAGAATATATATTGTAATTATGTTAAACATAATATTAATAGCATTTAATAGAATGTTCCACCATCCTCGGTTTTTATTGTGTTTTTTTTAAAATACTAACAGTAAATTGCCGTGAAATGGTAAGTTCATCTAACTTGCTGCCCTCAACTCATCGCAACAATAGTTCAACCACCTTTACTGCCCACATTTATCACGCTCATTACATAACAAAGCATAGGATCAAAACAGAAAGCCGACAAGTTTCAAAGGCTGTTATTGACTTTTCTACTGGGTATTTAACTAAAGTTGAGATTGGCAATTATCTTAGAGTATTTTTTTTAACTTGCAATTGTTATAAACGATAATGCTTTTAACGTCCATAAATAATATATGCTGTCAAATAATACAAACCATAACAATAAACATACAAAATTTTACAATTCTTAACAAATAAAGCAAAATATTTCTAAAAAGATTTTTGTGACTTTTTTCTGTGACTTTATTTCTATGACTTTTTTTCCTAATAAAATTTTTCCATTGTGACTTTTTTCTCTGACTATTTTTTCCTAGCAAAAACTGTGATTTTTTTCTGTGTTTTTTTTCCTGTGACTTTTTTCCGTTCACCGTTTCATGTTAGCTGTTAAAGTACTTTTTAATAATAGGACGCTTTTGAATTTTAACTGTTGAATTTTAGCTGTTGAATTTCAACTGTTGTTTGCTTGTGGTTGAATACTTTACGTTGATTGTTAAATGTTGGTAGCTAGTTGTTAATTGTTAGGTGTTAGGGGCTAGCTGTTAAGTGCTGATTGCTAGTTGATTAAGCTGTTGATTGCTAACGGTTGTCGTGCTGTTACTTGTCGTACTTGTTACTATGCTGTCGGCAGTAGTCACCTGTTGAAAACGTCTCACTCAATCCAATCCATCCTCTCCTACTCTTGGTTTGATAATCTTTCAAATAGTTGATTGTAATCTGGTTGTACCTGACAGCCTAACAACCAGACAACCTCAAAACCAGACAACCAGACAATTTTACAACCAAGACAACCTTTCAACCAGACAACCAGACAACCTCACAACTACACAACCTCATAACCTCACAACCTCACAACCAGACAACCACACAACATCACAACCACACAACCAGACAACCTCACAACTACACAACCAGACAACCAGACAACATCACAACCAGACAACCAGACAACCACACAACTACACAACCTCATAACCTCACAACCAGACAACCACACAACATCACAACCACACAACCAGACAACCTCACAACTACACAACCAGACAACATCACAACCAGACAACATCACAACTAGACAACCTCCCAACCTCACAAACTCCCAACCAGACAACCTCACGACACCTGAACGAAAATAGATGCACCCTCTCCCCCCTCCCCACTCCACGACCCCGTCCCTTCGATAAAACTTTCAACGCTCTGACGTCACGGCGATGACGCCTCGCCCGACGTCACAGTTTAATTGTAATCCAAATTTATGCCTTGAACTAACGTGGGATGGCGGGGGAGTTATCTTTCCCTGGCCCCTGCTACGGCCACTTGGCAGATTGGTGGCGACAGGGGCGACAACCTCGTTAGATTTCTGTTGACACCAGCGGTTACTTACCCTGAAGGTTGCTCGTGTCTAGAGTCAAGTGAACTTATGCAACTTTTTTTAAAAGGAAATTAGAAAATGCTTGAAACTACTTGAAAATGAGAATTGAAAAAAGATACATTTACGCTAGCTATGACTAAAAATAAAAATAAAAGATATTTCGTTTCTGTTTGTATTGATGACAAGGAAAGAGGGGGGGGGGGGGTTGAAAAGTGGATCGTGTGCAATGTGTACATCCATTCGTTTAGTTTAGTTTTCCATTAAATTATGGAGTATAATAAGTGGGTAAAGATGAAGTAGAGTTCATATGTTTTTTGACCTCGACATTAGTACCCATTAGAGCTGAGTGGACTCAGTGACGTCCTGTAGTCACAAGCCCGAACTGAGATCCGACTCGAGATCTTCGGGGTAGCAGCCAAATGCTGTACAATTCGGCAAGGACGCTCCACGTGAAATGTAAAACTAATAGTGCGTTTTCCTCTTTATCTTTTGGGGTGACTCCTACACCACAACACCACTGTTGTGACTCCTACACCACAGCAACACCTGTTGTGACTCCTACACCACAGCAACACCTGTTGTGACTCCTACACCACAGCAACACTGTTGTGACTCCTACACCACAGCAACACCTGTTGTGACTACTACACCACAGCAACACCTGTTGTGACTACTACACCACAACACCACTGTTGTGACTCCTACACCACAACACCACTGTTGTGACTCCTACACCACAGCAACACCTGTTGTGACTACTACACCACAGCAACACCTGTTGTGACTACTACACCACAACACCACTGTTGTGACTCCTACACCACAACACCACTGTTGTGACTCCTACACCACAGCAACACCTGTTGTGACTCCTACACCACAGCAACACCTGTTGTGACTCCTACACCACAGCAACACCTGTTGTGACTCCTACACCACAGCAACACCTGTTGTGACTACTACACCACAGCAACACCTGTTGTGACTACTACACCACAACACCACTGTTGTGACTCCTACACCACAGCAACACCTGTTGTGACTACTACACCACAGCAACACCTGTTGTGACTACTACACCACAGCAACACCTGTTGTGACTCCTACACCACAGCAACACCTGTTGTGACTCCTACACCACAGCAACACCTATTGTGACTCCGACATCCATCCACCATCTGATGTGACGCCTACACCCAATCACCACCTGTTGCGACTCCTACACCCATTCACCATCTGGTGTGACTCTTACAGTTACACCCATTCACCATCTAGTATGACTCCTACACACCACAATGTCACACGTTTAACTACTGCACCACATAACCATCTCATCTACACTAAGAGAACCCTCTAACTAGCCGCTATTTAGCCTAATGAACGCATAGTTTCCTTTGATTATTTTTTACCCAAATTAATTTAAATTATAAAAAGTTTTAATTCTTGATTACAACGCGGAGCTAAATTAAAATTTACTTTACAAAAAAAAAAAGCGCAGATCGAGTCACGACGTTATCGCTCGACGTTCTTTAAACTCCTATCAACGATCTGAAAATATATTTTTTCCGTCACCTCATTTCAAAAGGGCGAAATTTTTCTTCAATAAGTAATCTCTAGCTGAGGAGCTGGAGAGATTGCTGGCACCTTTAGCGTTCAATAGAATTTTTTTTTGTGTTCACTTTTAGACAGGCTGACAGAGGCGTCCTCTAATTAAGGGGCTCCCCTCTCTCTCTCTCTCTCTCTCTCTCTCTCTCTCTCTCTCTCTCTCTCTCTCTCATCTTCCTTTGATGAGGGTAAGATGTTGAACCCGCACATACATGCGCCCACACATACACACATACACGCACATATACAAACACACGCACGCACACACACATACATACACACATACACGCACATACACATACACACACATACACACATATATACAAACACACACACACACATACGCACATACACGCACACACACTGCCATACAGACAGGAACATATATTTTTGTTTCAATCTGTCCATCTTTTAATTTTTATCTCTCTTTACGTCACAGCTTGCTGCGGACTCTAAGGGAAACAACAAATGAAGACACAAGGATAGATGGAAGAGAGAAACGGGATGAATAAATTCATACAGAATATGACAAGTCGGACAAAAGATGGACAATATCGAGACAATTTTGTCCGTGTAATTTCAGCCTCGAAATTATTATTCTTCGCATGTGTATTATTTTTTTTCTGCTTGATAATCACAATTTTTTTACCTTCTGCTAAGAACTAAGGGCTTTTTCAGGTTGCTAGGCAACGCGTTTGTTTACCGAGAAAATTTATTAAACTTCCTTTATTGAAGATTTACAAACAGGGGCGCAAAAGTATATTGTAAAAAGGGTTGTATTAATATAAAGCGCAAAGCTGAAGTTATTAAGAAAGATGATATTGACATGGTTAGTAAACCTAGTGGTAAAATGCTTTCAAACATTTATAGGCCATGGGGCGTTTGCAGAATAGTTCAGCTGTTTCCGTGACCTCGGCATATGAAAGGATAGTGTCGTCAGCATTATAACCAACCGCCTTTACGTTCCCTAAGGTGAGTGAAATACTCACCAGAGCTAGGTGGACTCAGGGACGACCTGCGGACTCTGAGCGAGTGATCAAACGCAAGTTACTCGTGACAAATCACGCGAATTATAAAAACAAATGAGTCTACACTTTGAGAAGACCATCAGGTATATTTCCGTCCAAGAAAAACTGACACGACGTGAGCTAATTAGCACACATACCTGAGCTAATTGATTACACATACCAATATATTTACATTTTAAGAGTTTATATTCGAATACATTTCAATACCCTAGCCGATTTGAATACCTGAACTAGTTAATGTTCCTACCTAACTAAAGTCAATACGTGGCTTGATATAGTTCTGTACTCTACCCAGCATGTATCAGTACTTTACTCAGCACATATCAGTACTGTACTCAGCATGTATTAGTACTGTACTCAGCATTTATTAGTACTGTACTCAGCATGTATTAGTACTGTACTCAGCATTTATTAGTACTGTAGTCAGTATGTATCACCCCAGTACTCCACATGTATCAGTCCTGTACACAGCATATATCAGTACTATAAACATCCTTTTCTCCTGAACCAACTAAGGTATACTATCGTGGTGCTAACGAAGCTGTCACGTGACCTACAGTCCAGGCCGTGCAGGTGAGTACACCGTGGTCCAGGGATTGTCCCGACCACTCGCCAAGTACCTGCCTCGCTCATCACGTGGTTCCCGACGGTGCAGACTACTTACCGGAGCACCTGCAGTGCCACCGGGAGGTGCCGGAGAGAGGGTGCGGACACGGCCATTTGTTTTAGCACTCACCAGCAGAGCGTACGCGTGATGGCCATGCTACTCCGTGGTACTTTGTGTTTTCTTGTGCACCCCATTTTATATTAGTCATCTGGGTTTCCGGTGGAGGGGGGGTGTCGGAAGTGGGTCATTCGGGATTGACGGAACGGCATGGTCGAGTGGTAGCGCATGCATTTTCTAACCCGAGAATCTCGAGTTCTGTTTCAGATTTCAAGACTTGAAAGAAATGTCAGATGGTAAAAAAGGACCTTCACATGCCGAAGCTAGAGAATTAGATAAACTCTACTTTATCTAGCATATAAACCGGTTCCCAGAAAACAGCACAAACAGGAAAATGCGCAAATACAAACTATACTAATCCACTTTAATTTTGTCATAATTTGTGGGAAAATTTTTTATTATGCTATAATATACATGTCCTAATTATTTGCCACCGTCTATAAATGATCAGTTCAATAAAATAAATTCCCCTATGCCCATGTTTGTGCGCAGTTTTCCTTTTTTTTTTTGGCCACCATATAAACCATCAGGTCGGAAAAATATTTCGATCAATTTTTTTTTCTGAATTAGTTACAAAGAAAAAAAAAAGAAAATTCCTATATTTTTGCATTTGTCGCTAATTATTCCGTTAAGTTTTCAGACGAGGCTTAACTCAGGTCTGTTTTCTAACTGCTATTTACAATATTACTTTAGCAACATCACCACAACCCTACCACACTCCATCAACCTTCTTCTGCTCCTATCATGTTTCTATTTTCTCTCTTCCAAACTGACGTACACTACATACCCGACTCCCTCCCCCCCCCCTCAATTCCTTACGAACGTGCCTGCATCACCTCCACCCCTTTTTCCAAACTTGGGTGGATCTGGAAAAACAATCACAATCATACTTCTGGTATGGAGGGGGGATAAATATCTAGGGGTGTCAGAGTTTGAGCCGGCCCCGCCCCGTGCCACGAGCCGACCCCGGCACCACAGTACATCATCGATGCCCCCTCCCCCCACCCCACCCCCTGACTAAGATAAATAATTTACACCCGGCGCCATAGTCTTCAGGTAGGAAAAAAAATAGAACAGAAACATTTATAAAAAAAAAATAGAACAGAAACATTTATAAAAAAAAATAGAACAGAAACATTTATAAAAAAAAAATAGAACAGAAACATTTATAAAAAAAAAATAGAACAGAAACATTTATAAAAAAAAAATAGAACAGAAACATTTATAAAAAAAAAATAGAACAGAAACATTTCTAAAAAAAAAATAGAACAGAAACATTTCTAAAAAAAAAAATTTGTTATCAATGTGAGATAACAGGGCTTTTAAAATCCAGTGCTAATATCAGGAGACGTGCCAGTAATTGTGTGATTAAAGACGTGCGGTGCGCCATTAAAAATACAAAATGGTGATGGCCAAGGTCAAGGCCAAGGTAGCACGGTACGAGAACTTGGTGAACCTGGTGATTAAGCATTCATGGCTACCTGCGAGGCTACTTTTGTGGCTACCTACCGTCAGGTAAATTCATCAAGAAAAAAAAAGGTGCGGTTTAATTAAAACGAAGGGTTACAACAAAGTGTAAACTTAGGGTGCCCATGCATCCTAAGCGCTATCTCTTTCGTTTTTATATCCAACCTTTGACATTAAACAACTATCAATTAGGCCTACCTAATAATTAGATGTTTTGATAATAGTTAAAAAAAAATACTTCTCTCTTCAAAATCATAGATTTAACTGAAGCATATATTAATAGACTTTTATAAAAAATTAATTACTGTATTTAGTATAATGTAGTAGTGGGAAATGAGACGATTTAATCTGTTTAGTCAGCTTTGTTCATCGCTATTTCTAAAATAAACCGGTAGTGATCTCCCCTAAACTTTCTCGAATATTCTTATATAAAACAACAGGGGATGGTAACTGGGGATATAGTTATGATTTTTAATCCATTTTAAATACTTAAACTTTTAAAAATAGAATAGAATATCATAAAAAAAACATTGCGCACCAAGCAAACGCCGAATAAAAACGCGTATAATAGTGCGCAATATTATTAGTACTTTAAAAATTTACATTAGTTTTTTGAGAAATCGGAAGTAGCGTAAATTACTACTTCCAGTCAACGGAAATTACTCAAAATTTAACAGAAGGTAGAGAATTAGATCTTTTAATTACATGTGAAATTTCATTTATCTATCTGAAATAGTACTCAAGTTATAGGCTTTTAAAAAATTCAAAGTAGGAAAAGTACCACTTCCGGTTATCGGAAATCGCTCAAAAGTTGATACGGATCTACGATTTTGATAAAATACTTATATATGAAATTGTATCAACCTAGCTGTAACGGTACTCAAGTTATCGTGTTTACACACAGACACACACACGGACAGACACACACACACACAGACATACGGACAAGATTGCAAAATTATGTTTTTCCGTATCAGTGAGGTGTAAAACGTCGAGATTTGTAAAAATCTCGATTTTTTTTTTTTGCACGATTACAATACTTTCTCTATACTACGTATATACGAGAAAGTAAAAATTATGTGCAAAATAAATATGTAATTGAAACATACAACTGGTAGGTTTTATAGATGAATATGTGTTCCGGATACTTTTCTTGACGATATACACTGTTTTAACATATTTTAGTAACTTAAGCCATATCACATATTGTATATAAAAGATTTCAAGATGAAATTATCTGCCATAGTTTTCAACAAAAACGCATAATGCTTAAGGTTATTGAACCCCTTACAGCTATTGATCATAGCTTCACAATTTGGACAGTAGGACATTGTCCTACTCGCAGCTTATATCACAACATCAGTGTTTAACAGACGTATCAGGCTAACCATTCAACAGCTTACATCGGCTAACTGACCATTCAACGGCTTATATCAGGCTAACTGACCATTCAACAGCTTATATTAGGCTAAAATGACATCGGCTTATATCATGCTAACTGATCATTCAACAGCTTACATCGGCTAACTGACCATTCAACGGCTTAAAAGCCCCCCCCCCCTCAACACCGCATGGACCCCACTAGTTGACCCCATCATGAGCCCAGGGTCCACTCGGCCACGCACACAAGTAGTCGGGCCTCAGATCATGTTTCATAGTTGGACGTATCTCTGCAGGGTTTTAGCTAGAGCTCATAATATTTGGTCGTCCGGTCATGGCGGGGGGGGGAGGGGGGGATGTTCAAGAGCTTCGCACGGTTGAGCTTGTGTATTTAAAGTTTTAGTGGATCAAAGGGAATAGGTCAAGGCCGTTATACATGTTTCGGATAAAGGGGGGATTTATCGAGGATAATCTTTTCACAGGGGTTTAGAAGAAATTGAAAGCGTTGGTTTGTGCGTTGGTGGGTTGGTGTGTGTATGCAAGAGGATGATGTTGGTGTGTGTAAACATGTTTTGTTGCTGAGTTGTCTGCAGTATGATGTTGTGTCGTCTGGTCGACGAGATTGGAACTGTAGGCTATTTACCGTCAACACAACGTCAACATGAATGTATGAAGTTACCCTGGTTCTGTTGGGTTAGCCGTAACCATTTGCGACTGCAGATTGTATTTTCTGTAGGGAAGGTCATTCTGCTTTCCGATGATTAAGCTGTGTCGTACATGATTCTAAAGTTCATTTAATATATTGATTTATCAATTAACTTCTCACTAACAATTATCGGTGAATTTTATGTGATCACCGGAATGTTATGATTTGATCACGTCTAGAATGTAATGATGTGATCAGAATGTAATGATGTGATCAGAATGTAATGATGTAAGCACGTCCAGAATGTAATGATGTGATCACGTCCAGAATGTAATCATGTGAATATAAAAAAAAGGATTGGACTTTCAAGTCAGCCTAAATGTGAGATGAACTAACCACTGAAGAGATCACACATTCCGATCTACTGGGCGGGCGGGTGACACAATAGGCAAGACGTTCGTTTCATACAGTTTTTGAGAACTTTTAATTGTGTCGTGTCACTTTTTGACTTGGTTTCTGTTGTGACACATTGACATAATTCACCCCGTACTTTTGGTACAAATCAGTGAATTGTTTGAATACGCACGGCTGATTTGGTTAGATACAATATCGTGGGTTGTTTGGTTGGCTAGGGATTAACATCAAGACCGGATCAAACTAAAATCAAATAAATTATTGTTATATATCGATGCAACTTTTCCAACAAGTTAACAGAAAAGTCCAAAAATCTCAGCGTTAAATTATCCATAAACGTTTGAACACAACACACAAACACACAGACAAATTCCCGCATATAAGAGCAAATTTTTTTCTTTCGTCTCCCGCCCTTGTCTTCCTGGAGTCTGCCAGAATGTAAACATAATTAACATAATTATCGATGGAAAAAGAAATAATTGACCCATCAATCAATCAATAAAAACACCTGACAGCTGCTAGCCAATCTGTCGTTAGGGTGACCTTAGCCCTGCCCACCTCCTCGATGATTGCAGGATTCAATTATCTCCCCTTCTTCCTCTTGTTGAGAGAGAAGGGCGCTGTTTAGGATACATTCTATCCATTGTTGGGATAGTTTAGGATAAATTGTATCCATTGTTGGAATAGTTTAGGATAAATTGTATATACTATTGGGTTGTGGGATGTATGGGCCGTAGTGAGATCGGAAGCTTTGTGGGTAGCATGATGTAGGTGCGATGTATCATGAAGAATACTTCGTGTGCGATGTAGCATGCTTTGTATGTAACAGATTTCGTGTGCGATGTAGCATACTTCACTTCGTGTATGATGTAGCATATAGCATACTTCGTGTATGATGTAGCATGTAGCATACTTCGTGTATGATGTAGCATGAATTGTATGTAGCATACTTCGTGTGTGACGTAGTATGAATTGTATGTAGCATACTTCGTGTATGATGTAGCATGAATTGTATGTAGCATACTTCGTGTGTGACGTAGTATGAATTGTATGTAGCATACTTCGTGTATGATGTAGTATGAATTGTATGTAGCATACTTCATGTGTGATGTAGCATGTAGCATACTTCGTGTATGATGTAGCATGAATTGTATGTAGCATACTTCGTGTGTGACTTAGCATGTAGAAGACTTCGTGTATGATGTAGCACAAGTCGAATGTATCGCCTACAGAGGTGTAGGCCCTACACCTCTGACACTGGACTTACACAAAGATACTGTACAGTCTCCGAGGATTAGAGCCATATAACTTATGTTTATCCACTTAACACGCACTGTGTCAGAAGAAACTATCTTATAACTGTTGGTAACGTAACTCTGGTTAAGTGTACTCTACCGAACCACCGGTCACCCTTTAACAATGTAGCGCAGTAATGGACGCTTCATAAAGCGACCAATGTCTGGTCTGGCTTGTTGGAGTATACGCTGTTGTCTGTAAACTCTACATAATTCTTCTTCTTCGTTCTCACGGGCAACATTGAGCTGGAACATGTTCAACAGAAGCCCCCCCCCTCCCCCAATTTTTTTTTCTCTTTGAGTGGGATATTCTAGGAGTTGATTCGTAGCCTATCGTGTCTGATGGTACACAGTGCAGTCTTGTAGAATTTGTACCAGTTTCACTTGGATTTGACCTCTAAATCATTGGATGACTACCAAGACATTGTTACAGACTCCAACAAGTAAAATATATTGATTTCCCCCCCCCCCTCCCACCACAGACACAAAGACCCCCCCCCCCCCCACCCCCAAACCCTCCATCCTTTCCGGCAATCCACCCCATAGCACGGCCACAGTTGTGACGTATTTCCTGGCATCCCCCCACCCTCCCTGCCCTTCATACCGAAACGTATTGCAGTAAATCAAGCTAATAACACGAACATTGGAAATTCCCGATGTGAGCGCTCGTTTCTGTTTTGTTATCGCATCCAGCCCATGATATTTGCCGCGGCTGCTCCGGGAAAACCCGTTATTCCGATTGTTGACATAAAGAAAGTCACTATAAAATTTTGATGATTTATCGAGGCGCTCTCCGATAAAAGCCCCAGTCCTGACATTCCCGGGGAGGGGCAACTAGTGAGCTGCTTGTAGCTTGTGAATCATTGTTGATATTAGCTTTGTTTGTCACTCTACTCTGAACGTCTGTTGAGAAACAATGAGAAAAAAAACACGAGTGATAAGCGGACAGGCTCAGATTAGAGTTGATTTTTATTAACCTTTTGCTTTCTATTTCTATTTTCAATGGATCATGGCGGTATAGGGTACCCAGGTGGCTAACGCGCTTCCTTCTCAATCGACAATTGAACACTTACGGCTCTCGCTAGTTCTTACTTTATAACTATAACCCTAGCCTTAGTCTCAAAGTCATGGCACGAGGACCATCAACTGATAACTAGCTCTAGCCCTAACCCTCTACTGATCAATAACAAAAGAAAGTATTGATTGTCTTGAGAGCCAGCTAGTTGTGATATTTAGTGGCTCCGTGTTACCCGATAAAGGAACAGCAAACACACACACACACACACACATATACACACACAGCCACACACAGCCACATATACACACACACATATATACACACACAGCCACACACAGCCACATATACACACAAACACACACACATATACACACAAACACACACACACCCTAAAACCATACCTGCTTTGGTGGGTACAGAGAAGATGACATCGGCGTAAATAATTAAAATTGTATCCGTGTGTGCACGATAATGGCATTGAAGAAATGAATTAGAATAAAATATTGGCCCAATCGATAGCACGTCGGACTGTGGAGCTGGGAGTCGCAGGTTCGTGCCCGGCTGTCGCTGAGCAAAACAACTGATAGCAATCTTTGTGTTCTTTAACAATCGGAGACACAAGCGTTATTTCATCAATTTTTAATGAGCAACAATAATCTATTCAAAGAGTAATTTCTTTGTTTACGTTACTAACACAGGAACCTGCCTTTTAAAAATTAATAATAATAAAAAAGAAACCACCAAAGTTTAGCCAGGGCCATACTTCAATAGGCTTGTGAATCCTACAGACAGATGAACCAAAGAACAACATTCAAGCAATTCAAATAAAAGCTCTCTAATTAAAAAAGTTGCTAGGGTATCTTATACAAAGACAGTATTTCAAAGGACGAAATACTTGACTAGACTTAAATGTCCACTGGTACTTGTAATGTCTTTCTGACAATGGCAGTCAGGACTAGCGAGAACTGTCCTACATCGAACAGTGGCAGTCAGGACTAGCGAGAACTGTCCTACATCGAACAATGGCAGTCAAGACTAGAGAGAACTGTTCCTCATCGAACAGTGGCAGTCAGGACTAGCGAGAACTGTCCTACATCGAACAATGGCAGTCAAGACTAGAGAGAACTGTTCTACATCGAACAGTGGCAGTCACACGAACGATATGAAGACACCCGGGAGAGGAAGGTTTCACATTGGGAGAGGTACTGAGGATGGCGGAGGACAGAGAGGACCAGAGGAATTGAGGACTAGAGAAATGTGATAGAAAGGACACTAGTGGCGTCCCAACTGTCCAGCTGGACTACGGGATAAACAAGCAGAAGTCAAAACCTAACTCATGACTCTTGTACTCACATTGACCCCAGTTTTAAGCCTAACCACGGCTTTTCTGTCTAAACTCAAGTATTGTCATACAAAATGTATTTTATAAAGACCTTTCAGGCTAATCATGAGTATCATTATACAACATGTATTTTATAAAGACTACAATATTTGATCTTTCAGCGATGTAAGTAATTTCTCAACTGTAGTTCTCTGTTATGTAAATTATCATATTCTCACATTTTCCCACACCCAGACGAGGCATTCATTCCACATATCCAATCTCACACACTCACACATTCCACACATCCAATCTCACACACTCACACATACTTTACATCCTACGAGAATTTCAACAACGTAATTAATTCCACGCCTTCGACCTACCCCAACTTTAGTTCCGTGTTGGTGCCTCCTAATCTGCCCAGCGTCACCCAAAGCTAATGAAATGGCAATCAGCAGCAGCCACTGTGCCTAGTCCCACCAGCTATCACCAACATCCCCCCTCGGTCTATCCGGCACTATCACGTGGTACCTCTCGCTTATCGTCCTCAACCATTTAACTAGACTCTTTTATTGCTAATTAGGGGACGTTTCTTCACGATACGAAAAATGTTGTGGTTGAGTTTAAATCTGTACAACCTGGCCACTATGTGGTTTTGTTTAGTGTTGGCCAGATTTTATAGACTTGTGTGTCCAAAATTCACTGTGATGTAGTGGATTCGTAGATTTGTAGATTGTTGCTGAGTTAAAATATCTGCGGTTACGGATTGTAAAAAAAATGATGGCGTGTACATGTGTTACGTTGATGCCGATGTTACACATCTTTTTAACATTAAAATAAACCGGGAGTGATCTCCCCTAAACTTTCTCGAATATTCTTATATAAAATAACAGGGGATGGGAACTCGGGCTATTGGGCTTGTAAGTTGTTAAAGTAGCTTACCAAGTTCTCGCTCCGGTAGTTGCCAGCTGGCGTTTTTTTTGTTTTTTCAAACCAAATGTGAATATTTTTTATTTTATTTTTTTAAGTTATGAAATTTACTTTCGTTTTTGGAATAAAAAAACTCCGACAATAAGTTGTTTTAAGTAAATTAAGTTTAAAATAACACACACACACACACACACAAATATATTATATTTTATATAGATCTAGATAGATCTAGAATACAACCTGTATAATAATAATACATCTATAATCTATATAAAATATGATATTTATAGGCCTAAAAGATTTCAATCGTAAATCTGAAATCAAGCCTAATTTAATTAATAAATATATATAGCCTAGATCTAGAGTCTAGATTTCTAGATCTAGAATTCTATATCTAGATCTATGACTTAAAAAAAACCCTCTTGAAAATTCCGACTTAGACAGTAACATACGACATACAGGATTTATTTTTAATTTATAGACTCAAGAGTAGTCTAGAGATCTAGATTCTAGATCTAGTTTCTTTTATTTTACAGTGTAGTTGAGTGGAATTAATTACTAAATTACTAAATAGGCTATTTACTTTAAGACAGGTAGACTAGAATATGTTCAATATCAATTTATATATAGAATCTAGATTATTCTAGATCTAGCGAAGTTTAGTGTAGTCTTGTTGTAGAACTTAAGAACTAAATCTAGAGTGTAAGCAACTGTAGTAATTTAGATCTAGAATCTAGTACTGTGTGACGTCATTTTAGGGGGTGGAGAAGATCCACACAGAAACAGTTTAAGGAAATGGGCCTAATATTCAAACAGGTAGAGGTACCAACATGATTTTAGAGATTATGTAGATATACATACATATATATATATATATATATATATATATATATATATATATATATATATATAGGGGGAGGGGTAGAGAGAGAGAGGGTTCATCTGTAAATTGCATCACACATTTTATGATGATTTTTACCTCCCCCTCATAAAGGAGGGCAGTAAAAAGAAGAATGTATGATAGCTGGGTAATCCTAATTTATATAATCAGATTATTGTGATAAATAAAAGTCAACATATCTAGCCTAACAAAATGCCATGAATTTAAAATATATATTATGACTTAGAGAAAGTTTGGTGAAATGGAAATATCTGCAAATTTGATTTATTTTTGATGTGTAACTTGTTTATATTATTCCTTTGGAGCTGATATTAATAAAAAGTTAATGAAATTATAGAGTTTTATCCAATTGATGTTTCTAAAGCCTTGCATGAACTTAATTTAAATATATTTAGCTGCCCAGGCAAAGAACCCAATGAATTTTCCAGAATTGGCTTGTCGTTTGACCGATGGTAACAAAGAGAATCACCCAGGATCTTCGCTGATAAGAAAATCTGAAGACATACCTTATTCTTCTATATCTAAATGTGATTTGTCTAATGAAAATATTTATTCAGTGACAATTGCTAAAGATATTTTACCATTATTTCAAACATCATCTTCTGAAATGTTGTTTTCTATCTCTAAACCTTCCACAATTTCTTCAAGTTTCAAGAGATATTTTAACATCATTGCCTACTTCCCACAGTTCTTATGTTCAAAATTTGCAATTTTCTGAGAAACAAAGTAATAATAAATTTGTACCCAGTGTTTTAGTTTCAGCTCCATTAAAATTTAATAAACCAATCAATTTCAAAATTAAATGTTTCTTATCCCATATGAAAGTAGTCTGTTTTATTTAAGAAAAATCACCTTTAAAAAAATTTAATGTTTGAATGTCAATAAGTTGTTGACATGGACTGGTTTGCGGGTAAGCTTTTATACTTAGTGTACAATAAAGATTCAGTTTTGATGTCAATATAGTTGCTTCTGAAAGAATTAAACTATAAACAATAGCATTTATATTAATATCTCAATGGCAGTTCAGTATACTTTCATCATTGTTTTCAAATAACAAAACAGAACTACAGTTTTAAAATTGAAACAAAAAATGAAAATAATTTCATAAATGGATGGTTTTTTAATTACTTAAAACAGAAGATGCATCAATACAGCATTACAATGTATATGATTAATATTTCTTTTCATGGACAATCATCATTTAAATTCTTCATTAAAAGTTAAATTCAGCTTCCTTGTGTCTAAAAATCCACATCCATGCTGTTCCATTTACCTAGAAATTAAATAAATAATATTTTTAACAACTTTCTGTAATATGAAAAAATTAATCATTGATTAAAACAGACAGCCAATATAGCAGTTGAATTAAAATTCACCTGTTTCTGTGACATTTGCATGTAAAATTAGAGTGTTCAGAGGTATATACCCAGCCACCTTTAATTTCCCTATCTTGAGCCAGGTACTCATGAGAGCTGGTACTCATGAGACTTGGGACATCATACCAGGACTAAAACCAGGGATCTGAACTCTTATCTTTTAGGATAGAAATGTGAAAGCTACTGTCTGACAGTCCCACTATCAAGCCATACATATTAATACTTACAGTATATAATCTTAGTAGCAACATATTCTTTAAGAATTAGAACACTGAATCGATTTCAAACTTGGGCTTAAGCTGAAAAATGGCTTATTATAAAAAAAAAATTCAGCTCACCTTTAGTTCAAGATCAGCACCAATAGCCACAGTAAAGTGTGAGAAAATTGCTTGCCAAGTACCTAGGGAATGTAAATATAATAAATTATTAAGTTTATCCATATATTATATTAAAATAATTATTTAACTAATATAAGATATTAATATATATATATATATATATATATATATATATATATATATATATATATATATATATATATATATATATATATATATATATATATATATATATATATATATATATATATATATATATTTATAAAAGGTTTAATTTATTGTAAAGGTTCCTTTTTTCTATCAACTTAGCTTGTCTTAAAAACTAAAATATCTGGTTTACAGTTAACCATATCTTAACTATTACAAAACTATTAGTTTCATTTTCATTACTTGTAACTAAAAATTGTAGTCAATAGATCTAAAACTTAATTCTATTAACAGCTAACTGTAACCATACTGACTCTGACCAATTTATTAATTTTTGTACCCTGTAATTCATTAATAATTAGGCTTATACTAAAAGGCCGAAAGTTATCAATTGTAGATTTTATAGTCCCTGGTCTAGACTAACAAGACTAGCCTACAAGTCTAATAGTACTAATACACATGATCTAGTTTATAAGTTTACTACTAGGCAACTTGCTAGAAGACTAGTACTTAACCAAACTTTAACTTGCTAAAAATAAAAGGGCCTAATACAATAATAGATGGCCTAGTAATACTTTTTTTTTACTGTGCTACTTACACTGCTTTTGGTACTATTACTATGACTAACTAACTACTAACTAAACTCTATTGTAGCTTGATGGAGATCTATCATCTTGCTCTTCTAGTAGTCTACACTACTTACTACTTAGAAAAGTAGTAGCACTACTGTAACAATTTCAAACTAAATTTAATCTATATATTACTAGATCTACTCATTGCAACACTGTAGTCTGATAAGTCTGTAAGCCCTAAATGTATCTAGACCTAGATTCTAGTCTAATTTAGTTTCAGTCTAGTTATTAGTACCTACACTCTACAATAGTCTACAGTACTCTACACTACACTCTACTACTACTCTAATCACTCTACTGGCTACTGATCTAGATCTAGTAAATAGCTAGAGTGAGTAGATCTAGATCTAGTCTAGATTCTAGATATAAAAAAATTAATTTAAAATTAAAAACAGGTTAGCCTTACTAGGCACTAGGCATTACTAGCTCTTACTAAACTTAACTAGGGTAGGTTTTACCTAAACTAGATCTAATCTAGATCTAGAATCTATCTAGATCTACTAGATCTAGATTCTCTAGATCTAGATTTTAGATCTAGGGCCTACCATACTACCATCTGCAACTAGAATCTAGATCTATTCTACTATCTCTATCTAGATCTAGTACTGTAATACTATCTATCAAGCCATCTATCTACAAGCTACTTCTAATAACTATAATAATAGGCCTACTTCTGAGACTAAAATATTAAACAGTAATCACTGAGTAATCAGTACTAGAGTCTAGTTCAGTAATCTAGCTAGATCTAGGTCTATTAACATTAACATTGTTGTCTAAGTTCTAGATATCTAGATCTAATATCTAGATCTAGTTCTAGATTCGATTAATTATTAATAAGTAAGTCGTAGGCTGAGTGAGACTGGAAGTGAGTGGAAGTCATCCTCATTTTCCTGTTGTTTTAGTTTTTACCGTCATCCTTTTCTTAATATTTTTAATATTTTATCTAGATCACTAAAATACTAGATCTAGATCTAGAATCTAGATCTAATATATTCTAATTCATGAACTTATACTCTTAGAACTAGATTAAAGCAATGTAGATCTTAGTAGGTAGATTCTAGAATCTAGATCTAGATCTAGGTCTAGACTCTAGGTCTGGGAATCTTAAGTCTCGTAGCAAAGACTGAGTAGAGTCAGAGTAATGTCCCCTAGCCTTGGACAAACTATCAACAAAAGAAATAAAATCAATATACTTACCGCCACAAAACTTTTATATTCAAAAATGCATACACATGTGTTTGTTCCCATCCATATGAAAAAAAACAGCGTTGAAAGTTTTTACAGTTGTTGCATTTCTGGAACGTTTGATGATTTTGAAATCTTGAAGCGGGACCTACTAACAAATAGCCGCCATGTTTTTTGTTATCAATGGGAAACCCCGTTCACAACAATTGATTTAGTTCGAAAACTTTTATCTCTCCCTGGCTAACCAGACACGAATTAACGCGAGAAAGAACGATAAACTTACAAGTTCTATAGACATGATTTTTAATCCATTTTAAATACTTAAAGTTTTAAAAATAGAATAAAATCTCGTAGACAAATTAATTGCACACCAAGTGAACGCCCAATAAAAAAGCGCATAATAGTGCGCAATATTATTAGTACTTTTAAAATTTACATTAGTTTTTTGAGAAATCGGAAGTAGCGTAAATTACTACTTCCAGTCAACAGAAATTACTCAAAATTTAACAGAAGGTAGAGAATTAGATCTTTTACTTACATGTGAAATTTCATTTATCTATCTGAAATAGTACTCAAGTTATAGGCTTTTGAAAAATTCAAAGTAGGAAAAGTACCACTTCCGGTTATCGGAAATCGCTCAAAAGTTGATACGGATCTACGATTTTGATACAATACTTATATATAAAATTTCATCAACCTAGCTGTAACGGTACTCAAGTTATCGTGTTTACACACGGACACATAGACACACAGACACACACACACACAGACAGACGGACAAGATTGCAAGATTATGTTTTTCCGTATCAGTGAGGTGTAAAACGTCGAGATCTGTAAAAATTTCGATTTTTTTTTTTGCACGATTACAATACTTTCTCTATACTTCGTATATACGAGAAAGTAAAAAGTAATACATTACATGTGTAATAAAAGCATCAATAAAAAAACCGGGAGTGATCTCCCCGAAACTTTCTCGAATATTTTTATATAAAATAACAGGGGATGGGAACTCGGGCTATAGACATGATTTTTAATCCATTTTAAATACTTAAAGTTTTAAAAATAGAATAAAATCTCGTAGACAAATTAATTGCACACCAAGTGAACGCGAAATAAAAAAGCGCATAATAGTGCGCAATATTATTAGTACTTTTAAAATTTACATTAGTTTTTTGAGAAATCGGAAGTAGCGTAAATTACTACTTCCGGTCAACGGAAATTACTCAAAATTTAACAGAAGGTAGAGAATTAGATCTTTTACTTACATGTGAAATTTCATTTATCTATCTGAAATAGTACTCAAGTTATAGGCTTTTGAAAAATTCAAAGTAGAAAAATTACCACTTCCGGTTATCGGAAATCGCTCAAAAGTTGATACGGATCTACGATTTTGATAAAATACTTATATATGAAATTTCATCAACCTAGCAGTAACGGTACTCAAGTTATCGTGTTTACACACGGACACACAGACACACAGACACACACACAGACATACGGACAAGATTGCAAAATTATGTTTTTCCGTATCAGTGAGGTGCAAAACGTCGAGATTTGTAAAAATCTCGATTTTTTTTTTGCACGATTACAATACTTTCTCTATACTACGTATATACGAGAAAGTAAAAAAAAACATTGTTCCTAAACTGAAATAATCTAAAAGCATCCTGTTGTTGGTTTAGAAGGTATACAGTCTTCAGAGGCGTTAAAGTATAGCTGTAACAGCTAACATTTTTAGAGGATATACGGTACTTAGTGGATTTCCAGTATAGCCGTTACAGTTATCAGTTTGAAAGTATTCTCGGTATAGTTTGAACCTGTTTAGAATAATTACAGTACTTCTGTAGCAGGTGGCGCCACTGAACAATGCCGTCTGCCACACTCACGGAGCAGACGTGTAGGAACTTCTCGCGAACTTAGTTCATCAGCTCGGGTTTAACTCAGCTCATCAGTTCAGGTTTAGCTCAGCTCACCAGTCCAGTTCAGGTTTAGCTCAGCTCACCAGCTCGGGTTTAACTCAGTTCATCAGCTCGGGTTTAACTCAGTTCATCAGCTCGGTTTAACTCAGCTCACCAGCTCGGGTTTAACTCACCAGCTCGGGTTTAACTCAGTTCATCAGCTCGGTTTAACTCAGTTCACCAGCTTGGGTTTAACTTAGCTCACCAGCGTGGGTTTAACTCAGTTCGCCAGCTCGGGTTTAACTCACCAGCTTGGGTTTAACTCAGTTCGCCAGCTTGGGTTTAACTCAGTTCGCCAGCGTGGGTTTAACTCAGTTCGCCAGCGTGGGTTTAACTCAGTTCGCCAGCTTGGGTTTAACTCAGTTCGCCAGCTTGGGTTTAACTCAGTTCGCCAGCTTGTGTTTAACTCACCAGCTTGGGTTTAACTCAGTTCGCCAGCTCGGGTTTAACTCACCAGCTTGGGTTTAACTCAGTTCGCCAGCGTGGGTTTAACTCACCAGCTTGGGTTTAACTCAGTTCGCCAGCTTGGGTTTAACTCAGTTCGCCAGCTTGGGTTTAACTCAGTTCGCCAGCTTGGGTTTAACTCAGTTCGCCAGCGTGGGTTTAACTCAGTTCGCCAGCTTGGGTTTAACTCAGTTCGCCAGCGTGGGTTTAACTCAGTTCGCCAGCGTGGGTTTAACTCAGTTCGCCAGCGTGGGTTTAACTCAGTTCGCCAGCTTGGGTTTAACTCACCAGCGAGGGTTTAGCTCAGCTAACCAGCTTGGGTTTAACTCAATTCACCAGTTCGAGTTTAACTTAGCTCACCAGCTGCGGTTTAACACAACTCACCAGCTCGGATTTAGTTCAGTTCACCAGCTCGGGTTTAGCTCATCTCAACAGCGTGGGTTTAGCTCAGCGCAACAGTTCGGGTTTAGCTCAATTTACTAGCTCCGATTTAACTCAGCTCATCAGCGCGGGTTACTTCAACTCACCACCTCGGCTTTAACTCTTTTCACCAGCTCCGGTTTAACACAACTGGATAGTTCAACTCAACAAAGCTAATCAATTTGGTTTTAATAAATTTACATAAGAGAGTGCTAATTATTCACTTACACGCCGCTCAGCGCAGACCCACTAATTCCGGCAACTACCTTTTAACACTAATCCTCACACCTGGTCTCACCTGCTAGGTGTTACTAATTAATGGATTAACGACTTGTTAACTTCCATCGAACGACCTTACGTTCAACGTGTTAAGAGTTATCCCGCTGAGGAGATTATACTTAAAAACAAGTAAGTAATTCGTGTCAATACCTGAAACCAATACTTGGATACTTTGTAATACACTTTACTTAAAAGTTCGTCTAAATTTTGTATTGACACGCGAGAGTTATCGTTCTTGGGTCAGCCGGGCTTAATAATTCACAGGTACACACAAGACCTCTTCAGCTGTTCCGGTGTCCTGTTGATACAGTGCCCTTGTAGCAGGTTCCGGTGTCGAGTCGACACAACACCCTTGAAGTATGTTCCGGTGTAGTGTTGACACAACACACCCTGAAACAAGTCTTCACGCCATGATCCAGGAGCGCCCTGGGCCGGGGGGTGATGCTAATGCTGGCAATTAGCGGAGACCCGACACCTGCTCATTACCCGCAAGGCACCTGGATCAAGTCCCGGTTGCGACAACATTTGTAGCCGTTTACACGATTCGGTGAATAGTTTTAACGGCTTTTGTTAATGGCGGCAACATGGTTCAGAAGAAAATCCATTAACTGACCTTAGTTTATAAAAATGGACTTTGTAAACACACATTTCATTAAACTAGTAAAATGACGGTATTTGCGGATACGATTCTTTTACGGGGCTTTTCCGATGCTAGTAATCCTACCTAATCCGGGCGCTGACCTTTAACCTTGAACAAAACAGAAAACCAATCATATCCCGAACATTAATCCCGACCACAGCCCTGACCCTAATCCTTATCCTTATCCTAACCCTAGACAAGATTCTGATACCGACACCCGGTATCATAACGCCGGCTGTTTTACCGAAATCAAAAACGATGACATACTTTTTGGATGCTGGAATTTTTTTTTTCATCAACACCGGGTTTGAATGAGTAGCTTGATCATCACCCCTCCCCATCCCTATGAGCTAGTTATGTAGTAGGCACCACGCTGGGCGTGAGTGCAAACAAATCTCGCAGCCCACTCATGTGCTCACCATCTAAACCTCGTTACCTCTGCTCACATATCTCGTGTTCCTTTTATATCGTGCTCACCCCTGCAAACGGTGCGACCAGAGCATCAAAAGATCCCGTCGGTGGAAACATTTTGAAAGACAGCTGGAGAGGACACACAGCCGGGCAACTGTGACCTTGACCTTTGACTGACCAATCACTGGCCTTTAACCCCCTTCATTAAATTGAACATGAGAATTCTGTACCATCTTAACATCACAGAAACGTTTAACTTATAAAAAGTTAATAAAACGCAGACGTGTGAATATATTAACAACATCTGTTTAACCAGCTGCTAGGGTGTAGTCCAGGGATATGCTCGTCTTCATAGAGGTAGGGGAGGGGGGAGTGAATCGTCTGTAAAGTACATTCCATGTGGTCAATGTTCCAGCAAACTAAAGCTAGTCGTTTTTCCAATGGAAGCAAATCTAAGGATAGACTTGACCATCAATTAGATCACGTAAAACAGCCGAATATTATCTCGCTACCCCCTATTGCGTCACGCGTCGTCACAAAGTGTGTGTCCCTTCCCCCCCCCCTCCCCCAACCAACTTTCTTCTTTAAACTAAAAAAAAGTTTATTCCCTTCATGCTTTAATCCTCCACAAAACTAAAAATACATCCGTTTATCTAAACATGCACACATTCACAAAGTGATATCACATTGACACATTACAGGCTTGCTTGAAAAATACGTAAATAACATTGAAGGACGCAGATGGTAGACACAAAACTATCACGCTGTGAAACGAAACAAGATTGAAGACCCGCTTTTACTTATTTTTTTTCACTCTCTCGTGAGCTGCCCAGCATTATGAAATACTCTCAACTCTAGATATGAACGTACACCAGTCACACCCGCTTCCTTTCATCTTCTATGATAGCGGCTTGTTTTTTTTATTCAACAAGAGCTCACATTTTAAACGGTTAACATATTTTCAATTTATCTCATTTTTTTTTAACTTGCGAGTTTTAGAACGATTTCCTCGTGTGTGTTTTTTCTTTAATAAAATAGAAAGTTGAATTAAACCCAGATATTTCGAATGGTCCGAGTTAGGCTTAAATTTATCACCCAGGCGGGTTAGCTTCCACCCCCTCTCCCCCCCCCCCCCCCCATGCTAGATGTTTTGAGACCTTGCGCCGTATTAAAAAGCCTTACAGTATATCTTTGTAGCCCCTGGGGAGCAAGGGGCTGATCACACCTCTCCAGCGGACTCTGTTTTGAGCGGCTCTCTTTATTTGTGCCAACGTAAACCCGGCAGCCTTTGCCTCATCTTCTACTGTCCTTTTCTAGGATATCCTTGACCAGCCTACCCTCCTCTTCCCCTGGGGATTCCAGTCCAATGCTTGCCTCGCGATGCTATCATCCTCTACTCAGGGTATACCCTATCCCATGTGCTTGCTTGAATAGATTAAAAAAAACCCACCCATTACATTCCCATGTGCAATTCACTGGCGACGGAGGAATATTATATTGTCAAAAGTAGTTCTTCCTGCTAAGTATTTGATGCGACCTCTCGCAAAAAGGCGGAGGTTCGTGTGACCGGAATTTTAATGGGGTTTGTTTTAATGAAAATATTCCGAGTTCTCTCCCTTAGTTGATGAATATTTTTTATGTATCACAAATCTAAAAATTTGAATATTACCCACCTCCATACCACCCCCCCCCCCAACCAGAATGAAAATACATTAAGGTGTGTAGTTAGTAGGAGGGGGGGGGTCACATAGGTAGTAAATACGATTACCTATTTGTATAACTATAATTGGATTGGATTATCTTACTTGGATTTAATCAATATTAAAATAAAATTATAAGTCAAGGGACGCTACCTATCTTGAAACTGCAAATACAAACAAAAATTAAAGAGAAAGCGATTGAACAAAAACAAAAAGGTATAATCTTTTCACCATTACTGAAACACAAGTATAAAATAGAATAAGTGTATACTTTTCCAAATTGTACTGCTTTTGAAAAAAAACAACTTTTATATTTTAATCAATGTTAAATTATAAACACTTTAATATAGTTTTATTAATATATGTTATAATTAATTTTTCGGCACAACTTTGTTTACTCTGATAAAATCAAATGAAAATTAAATTTTGACTCCCTATTAAACTAGGGAATTTTCAAATGCGAATACATAATTCTATTTACCATTTCATTACGACTTTCATTTTCGTCAGGAAAAAAAAATAAAAAAAAATACATAATTCTACCTTTAATAGTACACTATACCGGCCGTGAGTGACGCCCATCTCTGCAGGCACCCAAACATCAAGAAACCATCAGCCCTCCGTATGTGGTCAATAATCAGCCTCCCGCCCCATGCACCACCTGTTGTGTTAAAATCGCTGAAATTCCTTACATACGATAACATTATCAACTTCAGACGATGAAGATGACTGCCAAGGCCGACCAAGTTATAAAACGATCTAAATTTAGCGAACCTTGCGTTTGATTTTGTTGTGGAGCTAAAACTACAAGAATCCAGAGAGGGAGATAACTTAACCAAGCACATAAAACTGGCTTTAAAGTTCACATCGAAACACAAAAGGGAAACTTGATTACAGTTATCTGCTCTTTGTGGCCCGATAACATGTATTATAATGATTAAAGCAGTTTGTTTGTAGCTGTTTTGTTAGAAACCTTCGAAGATGGTTCTGTGGAGATACTGTAGGCGTAGTTTCATGAGGTTAATGAAGATGGTGGTTATCGTCTTGGTGTTTTGTTTTGTTGTTGTTATTGGACGTACCGACATGATGGTGATTTTCTCATCATTAGACTTCTTCTCATTAAAAAAAAAGAAGAAGAATTTTTTTTAAATTAAAAAAATGTTTTAAGCAATTGAAAGTTTGAGAGGATCAAAAGAATAAATAAAAGATTAAAAACGCACGATGCAATTAAAAAATAATAATTTTCTGTTGTAAGATCAAAGTAAATTATATTTTAAAAATATTGTCTGTTCGTATGGGGGTTTAGTATGTAAACACGCTTAATTTTGAAACATTCGCTAAAATATAGGGCCTATAGGTTGTTTTTATAAATTGGAATGCACATAAATATGTACATACATATAATGAAAAATAGTGTGGTTATGTTGTAAAACTGCGTCTTTAAAGTTCGATCAAACGGACACATATACCACCTCCACACACACATACACTGTACACATACACCTACAGCAGGTTGGCTACTGTGACACGCGTACATAACACAGAAGTGACTATGACGTCAATAAGTTTCTGACATAATTTGTCGCTTCGTCGCCATATTTGAGGTCAGGGTGAACGTCATTCGCACCGTCCGACCCACTAACCAACGGTGCACACCGTTTCAAACCAAACACGGATCAATTGAACAACGCACCGCGCCAACCTCGGTAGGAAAGTACTGTACACGTGGGTAGCGGTCACGTGGAATTGTTTGCAAACAGACCCTCGCCCCGCCCCTTCCTCTCACCTACCGACAAGCGGTGGGGACTCGGGACGGAGGGGGGAGCCCGCGTGCCGCGCGCTATGTCCGGGGACTGCGCCTCGTCGCCCGCTCCCCCACTACCATCGGCGGATTCGCGTTAGGGCTGACGGGGGCTCCAGTGCTGATGTAGGCGGCTGTGTACGCTGGGTCGTTCAGTCGTCGAAGTTGTGGTACGCGGTGTCGACTAGTGCGGACACACAGGATAAAAACACAGTGAAACCGTTCCATTTTCAACATTCTTCAACAAAAACTATTCGGAGACATTTACATTTTTTTTCTTTTGTGGATTTAAAGAAAAAGAAAATAAGACGCCGCTTTCTGAGTTGAAAGCAAAGGTATTCTGGTCAGTTCTTGCTTACGTGCGCTGACCGCTTTATAATAAGACTGAACCGTGGATCGCCTTTACCTCTGTAAATATTGGTGCAGGGTTTAAGATAAAGTTAGATTTGAATGCTCGCCTCAGCAGAAACATGTTGTTAGTTTTTTAAAAGTGTGAATTGATTTGTAGGAAAAACCGATCGATATTCTAGTTCGTGGTGTTAAAACCTCACTTAAGTTTGTTTATGAATTTAGTTTTCATAAAGCGTCGTGGCTAGCAGATAGTTTAAGCGTGTTATTTATGTATCTGATGTTGTGATTGGCAAATTCATTTCGCTTTATCTTGAAATAACTAGATCCAAGATTTTCTTCAATGTTTTTCATTTTTATAAAAAAAAATTGAAAATGATTAAAGTTTGAAGACAAAATTTTTAAACCGTCGTTAATTTAAAGAAAGCATATTATAAGCATCAATATATAATACCGCAGTCTACAGTCAGTACGGTATTTAGAAGAATTATTTAAAATATATCTGAGAATATTTGTAATATTTAAAATATATCTGAAAATTATTTGCGCTTCGCGTCCGTCCGCGAAAATTTTTTCCTGTTTGTTTATATTTGAAGGTAAACTAAACATGTCTTTGGGTTATCTATTTAAGCGGCATATTATCCCGTAGTTTTATTTCTACTCTGGTTTAAAATGAAATCTTTTGGCACTTTTAGACAATCTATTTTGGACTTAATCTTGGCTCCAGGGTTAAAGTTGAAAGTTGGTTTGTTGTTTTCTTAAAATGCTGAGTTTGTCAAACGTGAGTACTACGTGTGTTTTACTCATGTCTTGCTGCTGTTTACATCATTTTTCTTTCTTCAAGGTAGAGGCTACACTAAGCTACACGCTACTGGAGATTAAGGTGACACAGGCTACACGCTAGTGGAGTTTTACAGAACGGATATTTTACTTTTCTGTGGACCAATTTTTCAAAGCTGTAGATTCTAAATAGCAGGGACCAAAAGCAGACTTATTGTGTTGTATGGATATCTTAGCACTGTTTGTATTTCATTTCTGGATAAAACTACTTCAGTCTGGATTACAACGTATTTCCTTGATGTTTCTTCAATAATAAAAAAAACTGATGTCTATACGTGTGGAATAAGTTATTTTTATATGTGTGTATGTCAATAGTGTGACGTCATTTAACATGGAAGACGAGCTGCGTTGTCCGGTATGCTGCCGGTTTTTTACCAAGCCGGTTCTCATGCCGTGCGCCCATTCGTTGTGCGTCGCCTGCGCTCTCAGCTGCCAGGAGCCGGCCCAGAACCTGCTCCCGCAGTCCATGTCGTCTGCCTGCTCTGAGTCGGACAGCGGCACCGTCATCAGCGACCACCTGAGCCTGATGGACTTCCCGGACATCGACAAGCTCAGCATCGTCAGCGAGACGGACAGCGGCGTCGTGTGCAATAGCCGGCCCAGCAGCTACGTGGGCACGCCCAGCGTGGCCAACATCTTCCTGCAGAGCCTGCAGAGCTGCAGCTACGGCATCAAGTGCACAGTCTGCGAGAGGCTGGTCTTCCTGGACGAAAACGGCGCCCTGTCCCTCCCCACCAACCGCGTCTTGGAGGCCATCGTTCACAAGTATCAAAACCAGAGCAAGAAAGTGGATATCAAATGTGAGCGGTGCCTGGCCGACCACCGCACGGCCACGGCCATGTGTGAGCAGTGCGAGGTCTTCTACTGCGATATCTGCCGCGACCAGTGCCACCCGTCCGAGGGCATGTACGCCAAGCACAACCTGGTGGACCCCACCCAGGGGGAGATGATCCTCAAGTTTAAGAGGAGGAACAGCCGGGACCACAAGTGCGCCGAGCACCCCTCCGAGTCGCTTGGGATGTACTGTCTGTCCTGCCGTCTGCCCGTCTGCTGCTCGTGCGCCAAGGACGGGCGTCACATGACCCACGAGGTGCAGCCGATGCCGGCCATGTGCAAGAAACAAAAGGTAAGACTAGTTTAATTGGTGCCACCACACAACGTCCCACCTCCTCAACACACAAACTTGACATGTCAATCGGCCGTCAACTTCATCATGTCCCACATCATACACCATATGACTTCTCGTACCCCAGTATGTTCAACCCGTATTTCGTATAACAACATACATCGCACAACGCTCTATAAACCTGTGGTACCCTCTATATCTGTTTATACCCTCGTATCAACCATTCATCTAGTACCTGCTACTGTATCCTAATTTTGACTGCTCTCCCTCTATCCCCAGTACAATTTCATGTGGGTCCGATATCCCAAATGCACATCATTGTACTCCTCCCATATCCCATTATAGATCGCTGTTGGCCCCACGGCGATTTACACATATCCCAGTTCGCTTCTCTGTACGTCCCATATCCCAGTATACAATCATGTACTTCTCATACCCCAGTTCTCAGTACGCCCCCCCCCCCCCCGCGCGACCTACACGAGACCTCCATCTATCACGGCCCCTGATACCATCAACTCTGACCCCCACGGGCAGCGGATCAGCTGTCTGGCCTGCTGTTGGCAGTTGTCTGAAGACATGACAACTGTCATAACTCACGGGGTCACGTGATTTAACTGCCAGCCCACCACCCCCCGCCCCTGCACCGCTTGCCCCAGTACGTCACACGGCGGCCGTAGTTAGGCCGCACTTGATAGATTTAGACCTGTCACCGAACCTTTTAAACGGTCGCCTAGGTGACACGGTGATGTCTAGAGATGGATGAGTCTTGACACCCTTTGTTTGACCTTGACATTGTGGCTTTAGTCCTGACCTTGACACTATAGTCTATCTACCTATGACCTTGACATTTTATCACTGACCTTGACACTACAGCCACCTTCACCTTGACCTACTAAATCTACTATGAGCCATCGCCACTAACACTACTAGTGTATTGTATGCTGTTCCCACTGCTGTTATAGACACTGTATCAACTCGTGACCTTGACACTAGCTACTGGCAAATCGACCCACACTTTTAAAAAAGGTCGGTATTTCCACATCTGGTTGATCCAACTTCGATCCCCCACCCCACTTAAAACCCTCCGTCTCGCACCCTCCACCCACAATCCTCCGCTCACCCTCATGTTGAAACCGCCCCCCTCCCTCTCCTCCCCTCCCCTCTCTCACGGCAATGATTAACACCGTAGTGGAGGCGGGAGAAAGCGCGTGCAATTACCGCGGTAATTAGCCGACTCGCGTGAAGTGGAAGTACAAGAAAAAACGGAGCTCATCACATCTTACGATCCTGGCGTCCCCGGGGACTGGGGGGGGGGGGGGTCGATTCTTGGCTGGGCCCTAACCGAGTTTCTTGAGACACCACAACTTTCTCTGTATGTACATATGTGGTGTAGTATGTTTATTAGACTATATCATTTTCTCTGTGTGTACATATGTATGTAGTGTGTCTATTTGACTATGTATCAGACCCCACAGCTTTCTCTGTATGTAGACTTACATACTTATGTGGTGTGGCTATTAGACTGTATAACACGCAACCATTTCCTCTGTATGTACATATTTATGTTAGTGTTTTTAAGCTCAGTTATTCCATCATAGTCACGTGGTAGAGCTCACGATTACCACCTGTAAGGTTGGTGTGATAGATTACCGGACTCAAAACCTGAGTCCACTCACCTCTTAATACAGGTGCAGTAGAGTATATCTGTAGTTTGCATCACACGGAGACTGAATGACCATAGGGATATCAGTTACTTATACTTTCCTTACTGCAAGACTGCAGTACTAGTAACTTCACACTCCGTCAGTATAATTCCAAAAATCTTTTTTAAACTAAATCTTAATCGTCACAAAATAGCTTACAAGGCGCTGAACACAACCTTGATCACTGAAACATTTCCCTTCTGGTGTCACCCTTTCCCCACACTCGCATAAAAGTAAAACGTCTCAACCACTCACAAAGTTCGCTAGGTTCCCCACTAATCAACTGATTTTGATGCAACCCGCGATCACTTGTTTAGACTAGTCTCCCCTTTCTCAAGACCAGACCATGTTTAATCCCCACAGTCAAGAAGACATCTTTTTTTTCTACGTCTAACTTTGTCTTTTTGTTTTTTTCCTTTCTGTTTACCCTACCGTCCCCTCTTCTTAACTAAAGAAAAAACAACGATAGATTTAAATGAAGCAGATGTAAGAATTTTAATCAAATATCTCGGTAGTTAGTGTTCTCGTATGTATGATGTCAAGACGAGACGTTGCGTATTCCGCGGACATCGCGTCACGCGCTCTACCCCGGGCTTAGCGCTAATTTAACCAGGTCTATCGGCGACTCCGGATTTAGAGTATCTTGCGATGTTTTTAAGTCCGGACCTTAGACACGTGACCAGAGTTGATGATAGGTCCTGGGAGGGTGTCTGACCCCACCCCCCCCTGTACAACGTCAGTGTGGATACTGGTCCGTCATCGCCTGCCTGTTAAGTTTTGTCGTTCACACGTCATCAGCGCGTGAAGGACGAGCCCGGTGTTGGTTTCATGTCTGGCAGTCAAAACACAGAGAGAGGAAAACATCAGGTTGGGGGGGGGGGGGGGGTCTGATAGCACACCACCCACCCTCCGTATGAAGAGCACATTAGAGAGAAAGAAAAAACATCACATTAGGGGGTGAGCTGGGGGTGAGTGTATGATAGCTCACCATCTATCCTCACCCTCCCAGTTGTGGTTCTGACCAACCCACCACGAGATTCTGAAAGAGTAGCTGTCACTAAGGTCGAGGAGGGGGCGAGGGTAGGGGGTGCTCAATAAGAAGAGGGGGGGGGGGCAATAACTTTGTACTTCTGCTTGTGTTTCTTCGTTTGGTGCAAATGTATACACGGGGGGGGGGGGGGGGGAGAGATTGATTTAAGTTATTTGAAATGTCGTTTGGTGGTTGATTCTATTGTGTGATGGTGTCGGAGGGTGCAGTAGTGACAATCACGGGTGTGTGTATTTCTGCACGTGATGTCATCAGCTCTTCGTGATGTTATGTTATATAGGTGGTGTTTGAGTTTGTGAGGTCAACTGATGTTTTGTGCTGTTCGTAGTGTGACATGATGTCAAATGTTCGTAATATCAAACGATCTCAAATATTGTCCGTAATGTCAACGATGTCATATGTCCGTAATGTCAAACGATCTCAAATATCGTCAACGATGTCATATGTCCGTAATGTCAAACGATCTCAAATATCGTCAACGATGTCATATGTCCGTAATGTCAAACGATCTCAAATATCGTCAACGATGTCATATGTCCGTAATGTCAAACGATGTCAAATATTTTTACCATCAGTTGTGTACCTTCCCCCCTTACCATCCTCTGTTTACTTTTGAAAAGATAAATTCCTCTATCACGTGACTTGACAATCTTTAATCACGTGACCTGTTGCATGTATCGACGCCATTGGACTTTCAATAGCTCCAATCAACTCGGCGAAAATCGAACGCAAACTATATTATAATTTGACCAAACTTGTTATATTCGCTACCGAATTATTCTCCCCGTTGTACAATTAAACATAAAGAGAGGTAACCTTTTGTTTTGTTACGTAACCCGCACTCACTAATTACAGTTGTTTCCTGTCATCCTAGATCTGTAATTAGCGGATGCTGTATTTAGCTTCATTAAATAACAGAGGGCCCCATCAGCTCGGGTCATTATTACAAATAAAATATCCTCGCTGCCGGCTCGTGAAATTACATAGATGTCGCTCCACCCCGTCACGAAACTTGGCCATCTTTCGCTTTTAAAGCGGAGGCCGAGCAAAGGTCAAGGTCGAAGATAAAGGTCACGGTGCTTATTTTTAGACACATAAAATTTAAGAAAAAATAAATATTATGTTTTTTTTATTTTAATTTTTTTTTTTTGAAATTCGTTGGTTTGACAGTCATCGCTGGACGATCGGGCTTAGTCGGGATGATCTTGTCAAGTACGGCTTGTCTGATTGGTTTAACTGGTAGCAAGCATCTGTCTGATTGGTCTGATGACGAAACTTGTTTTTATGCCTTAGTTTTTAACCTGGCCGTCGTCTCAAGGTTGCGTCAAATGGTTTTTGTTTTCCTTATTGTTGTCATAGTTGACTTTTTTCTTCTGTCATAATTGACTTTCTTCTGTCATAGTTGACTTTCTTCTGTCATAGTTGACTTACTTCTTCTGTCATAGTTGACTTTCTTCTGTCATAGTTGACCTACTTATTCTGTCATAGTTGACTTCTTCTGTCATAGTTGACTTTCTTCTTCTGTCATAGTTGACTTTATCAGTTGTTGTCTCGAAGGTCTCTTCGGGATGGACGTGCCGGAGTCGACCCAGCTCAAATGAATACCCGACTCAAGTCATTGAGAGACAATGCAAAGAGGCGGTAGGGTGGGAATGAGTTCAAAACTTGGTTCACTATAGTCTCAAACATATTGTCGCCTGCTATTCTATTGAAAATCCGATTGATGTGTACCACAGACGTGCATCGACGTCCTCCGTCTGTCTGCCCCCTCCCACATCTCCGTCCATCAATACTCCGACACCTCAAAACAGAAGTTCACGTTCTAGAACAATCTCCGCTCCTACAGATTTCACGCCTACAGTAGCAGACGTCGAACATTCCAGACGTAGATCCCGTGCTCCCTGAAGCGTGAAAGATCACCCCCCCCCTGTCTCTCTGTGTTAGTTCGTCCAATCGTAAGATGATTTATTTTAAAACTTAAAACAAAAAATCTTTTCATTGCACTGGAAGATATAATTATTTTCTATGTTTCTCCATTTACATCAAATACAACCAGATATATGTTTCTCTATAATTGTCATCAATGATGTTTTTTTGCTTGTTTATATAAAAAAATTATGGGATAAATATATAGCTTCTGTCATCCACATTTTTTATCATTGTCCGGCACGCGATGTTATTGAAATAGAATTACGTCGAAGGCAGAAGATAACAATTATAGGCCTACGAAAGATAAAAAAAATATTGCTACAAGTTTTGTAAGGCTGCGAGAGACATCCAGTGAATTATTACTTGCTGACATAAAAACTATTTCTTTCCTTTAAAGCTCCGAGTTTTGTTTTTAAAACGTCCCTGATTAATTGGATTTCCCGGTTTTATTTTTAAACCATCCTCGCTTTTGTGATCTGTGTGAATGTCATGCTTGCAAGCATGTTTACATTCTGCTTCCATGTAATGAATGCGGAATGTTTGTTTTTAAAAGAAACATTTCTTGTCGAACACCATTAACTTCCAAAGATAAAAGCAGTTTTTTAATGAATATTTCAAAACACAGCTAATAATCACGGGTGGGTAATTTACCAGTGAACATGCGTTTCGTTAAAAGAAATTTTTTTTTGTTTTGCTGTAAGTTTTTGTGATTGGCAGACATAAATAGAAACTTTAATCACGTGCACTCTTCTGACCAATCACCGAACATTATTATATTTAGCACCGAGACAAATACGGCAAAATATTGATAGTTTAGGATCAAGTTTGTAAAAATGCGCGAACACTGTACATTTGACGCAATCGTAACAAACAGATGGACCAACGAGGCTGACAATGTACCGAAGGGCATGCGAACTCTTAGTTGTAGAATGATATGTCTGGGAAAAGGGAGCTTCACATTTGTAACACTTAGTAGGGAGTTTTCTATAAGGCAAGGAATCTTCACACACAAAACATATACTAAGTGAAATGGAACCTTCACATTTGTAACTTTTTGTTGGAAGTTTTCTATTAGGTAGGGGATCTTCACACACAAAACATATACTAAGTGAAATGGAACCTTCACATTTGTAACTTTTTGTTGGAAGTTTTCTATTAGGTAGGGGATCTTCACACACTGGACACATAGCTTGTTTATAACCTGGGGTTTTCCCCCCACCTAACTGACGCCCGTGTCAGAGACTAACAAAGTCTATGGTAAATATTTACAGCATACATCACGTCTTCTAGTTTACTTACACTATGTGTAGAAGGAGGGGGGTGGGAGGGTTGTTCCATATGGCGAGGAAAACATGTAAGGTGATACGAATATAGGATACATTTTTTAGGGTACATTTTTTTGGGTACAATTCCATTACCGTGGTCGGTACTTATGGCAGTGGGGTGAGTGAACATGTCTAACCGATGGCCTGTGGTAAAAGGTGAAAGTATCTACCCGATGGTCTGTGGTAAAAAGCCCGTGGGTGACTTGGTTCATCGGCCGCTCTACCTGGGCGTCAGACCACGTGACACGTGAGATTTCACACATTGAGTACTCACCCCCTCACTGTCAGCCTCGTAACAAAGGCTCGTTAGGAGTAATTGAGTAGTCTCCCCTCGGTACTAACTGCTGGCATTGAGTAGTCGCCCCTGGGTACTAACTGCTGGCATTGAGTAGTCGCCCCTGGGTACTAACTACCCGCTTGTACCTGACTGGCAGCTCTAGTCATACCTGACATAACGGCGCCCTACCGCTAGTCTGAAATTTCCCCCCACTCCACATTAAATATTGTACCCCCTACCTTGTTAGCAACATGCCCACCCTCCTGCCGCCATACCGATTTCCTTTCCCACCCCATCCCCAAGTAGCCATAACATCATTTCTTTCACCCCCCCCCCCTGACCGTAGTCACAACATAATTCCCTCCTGTAATTGTTATAACATAACATCGTACCTCCCCCCCCCGTGTTAGTGTTGCTAAAAATTGCATCTTCTATTTCCCGCGGTTCTGCCCGGAGCGTCCCTGATAATGATAAACATTAGTCCCTCTAAACACTGACAAATTGGGCAAACCGGGGGGGGGGGGGGGGGCTGGACTTAGCCGCAGGGTCCCTGGGTCGTGGGGGGGGGGGGGGGGGGGTTGGTCGCCAGATGACGCTGGCCCCCATTAAAGCGGTCAATATTGAAACACGATGTCTGGATGTTTCGCCAAGCTGCCTTCGTCTCCCAGCCGTCCCGCTCCGTCGTCTGGCCCAACACGAATGTCTTCGCGCCTATTTTCTTAATGACCTGATTTGCATACAAGCACAGAGCAGAGCACTTTAGCATCGCGCACCTTCTACCAGAGACGTCGTCACATCAAAGTGTCTCGTGTTTGGCTGTTAATTAAAACTTTAAAAACATGCGTGATATGGTCCGAAACTTTGGAGGTTGGTTACAAGGCTTGGGAAGATTTTGGAGGTCAATGAGAAGTTTTTAAGTACTTCAGCCTTCTCATAACACGATATTTTGTGAAGACGATATTTTGTGAAGACATTTTGAGAAAAAATTATTGTTAACATGATACTTCTAACACGATATTTTGTGAAAGCAATTTTTTTTTTGTTTAACTGATATTTTATGAAGACGATATTCCTGACACGAAATTTCTAACGAAGTTGTGTGGATGTATTCAGCAAACGATGCTTTGTTTTCTATTGTTCCCAATATACCAATCCAGGTGGCATTTTATTTTTAAATTGTCCTTACTTAAAACAGAATAGCATCTATTAGTTAGGGTTAGCTTAGCTCATGGTTAAAATCTGGTAGTAAACTCACCCACCGTGGCATAGACATTACCCTCGTCTAACCAAAACCACTATAGCCTAATCTGAACCAAGTAATGTACTAGGAAATATCTGGACTAAACAAGACGTGTCCAGTGTCCCTCCACCCCCACCCCCACCGATGACAGATTCTCGTGTCCACACTATTAATCCACCTCTAATCCACATCACGTGTCTGATAATCCTGCACGTGGCGAGGATGTAGGCACAACCGTGTCGTCTGCCTGCGTTTGTCTGGTCGTTGTTTGCTAACTGACCTAGCTCAGTTAGGGCATAATCCTAACTGCTAGCTCAGGGCCTAATCCTTACTGCTAGCTCAGTTAGGGCCTAATCCTTACTGCTAGATCAGTTAAGGCATAATTCTAACTGCTAGCTCAGTTTAGACCTAATCCTAACTGTGTGTCTGTCCCTTTCAACGTGTCGACTGCGCATAGATCTATGTCATTAAAAAATACACGACTGACCCTTGGGCAGTTGTTTTAACTCCACGACTGTCCGCTTAACATAGGCCTACCTCTGACCGTTGGTAAACCTCTTGCAAACAGCACACTACAAAAATCATCACCTGAGATGGTTTCCACCTTGACCCTGTTAATTAACAAGCACGTAACACCCGGCTTACGTCTGAGAGGGGTCTACCTGTAGGTTTACCTGTAGGTTTACCTGTAAGTTTACCTGAAAGTTTGACCCGTTCCATTTGTTTAAATCTTGCAGCTTTGCAGATTTCACCGCTGCTTACTTTGAATTACACCGGGTCTTCTTGCCTTGGCCTGTTGGCCCAGCAAGGGTTTGACTGTCTTGTTGGGCCATTCTCAAATTAATACTGGGTGCTTTAAAAAAAAAATCGGGTATATAAACTATACTATTTGTATTTTTAAAATATCTGTATGAATAACGTTAACTGTCTACACGCTTACACCACTGCCCTCCTCTGCTCCCAACAATTGAGCAGACATGTTTGTATTCTCATCAGACCACCAATGTAATCTATTGAGGAATACTACTCACACCCACACTAACCCTCACCCTCACACTTACACACACTCACACCCCCGCCCCATCATATCAATGGCCTACTTCATGATTTGACACCTGACTTTCGCCTCTCTATAAACCTGGTTCCCTGGTGAGTACTCACGCTGACCGGGTCCCAGCCCTCGCGCGAGCTCGTGGGCCAATAAATCTGGCAGCACTCAATAACAGAAGCACTAAATCACCGGGCTGGGTGGGTTTAGAACTCCGGACCCTGTGGTTATCTCAGACTCGTATCGAAGGTTGAATTCGTTCATTGCCAATCTATTTGATCCAGTACTCTTGAACTTTAAATTTGTGACAAGCTTATGTATACAATAGGAATACATTTTACCCCCACATTTGATTCATCTTACTCAAGTCTTCTAACATGGGAAAGTTCTATTGTATCAAGAATTATGGGTAGTTAGGAATAACGTTTCTTAAACAGGCACATAACTTGGGACAGTAAAGGTCACTTTGAGACGTGTTTCGTAAGGAATAAACAGGCGGTGGTTAAAGTCTTGCAGCCGCGGTCGTCTGCTACGGTCGTCTGTTTCAGTCGTCTGCCGATTTCCAATGAGGCGTCCGTGTGTGAAACATGGCCACTCGATGGCCGCTCATTAGCCTGGCCTAACTTGGTAGAAAATCGAAGCCATTCGAGTAAATGTTACGGACTTGTGGGAGGTTCGGGTGTCCTTATTGATTATTATGTCTGGGGTAAGGTTAGGGGGGGGGGGGGCTCGATACCATAATAACAGCCATCAACAGGAGAAGGGTAGGGACAGGGGGGAGGGTGACACGCCATCATCTCTTGTTCCACTTATTAGTCTTTTAAATCACCCGTTGCGCGCAGCCAACTCGCGCAGCATCCGACTTCCGCTTTGATCTACTGGCTCGAGACACACCCATTGACCCCAGAGACTGTAAATCTATCCCCAAAAAATCTCGTCCTATAAAGGCCCATCTGACGGTATACCGGTATTAGCATGCTGTAACTTCAGTCCGAAGGGGGGGGGGGGGGGGGAATAAAAAAATAAAAACGCGAATTCGGTCGACAAAAAATACGAAATAATATATTTTATTAGATACTAACTTCCTCTGCGATCAGTCATCGATTTTCACATAAAACTGTTAAGAATATAAACGACCACGATTCCCGCGCAAATAGAATACTAATGTATAAATTTGGTAGCAATTCAAACTAGTATTTTCTACCCCCTGCACTATTCAAATAAGACTCCCCCCCCCTCGGTTTATATTCCCCCCCCCCCCCCCTTTCTTAAAAGGGACTTAGCTCTCACGTAATCCAAACGGGAACTTGAGGTTTAGTATCGTGTCGAGTATTCATCCAATAAGGCGAATCGATTTTCTGTGTAGAAACCCAAGAAATGAAGGCAAGGAAACGGTATCGACGTGTGAGCCAGCGATATCCAATTACTGTCACTTCAATATATTTCTTAATGCCCACCAGTAGCCGGCCAATAGATTTTTTCCCCGCGTCTGTTGTGTTGGAGCAATATTAAACTAACTCGTCTTGATTTGTTTCGTAGAGTTTTTCCGAAGTTCTATTATCTACTTTTATTTTCAGTAGTTTAAAAAAATGAATTTAAAAAAAAATATTGTTTCGTTATATTTCTTCAAGACAAAAACCAAAACCTGGGTGAAATAAAAAGTAGAATTGTTTTGGTTTAGCGTAAGGTATGACAACATGAGTTGCCTAAGAAGGGGGATCATGGGAGGGCGGGTGTGAAGGGGTGGGGGTGTTGTTTTGCAGACGTTTGATCCCCTGCTCCCCTTCAAGTGGGGTGATCAGGTTTCATGGCACAGATACGTAGGATCTCCATATGACATGCGCATTAGAAGCTTCCGCTGGAGATTCTATTATACTAACTTCCGGTTAAGCTTCCATATTTTTTAAAAGTATTTTTTTATCGTGAGTAAAAGCAATTCAGCTTGCTTGATGTAATATCCGTGTAATAATTACTATTATTTTACAGGATCGGTAATGAACTTTTTACTTGAGAGGGATTTGAATAGAAAATATTGCCGGGATTAGAACCGGGTACGCTGGGATGACAGTCTGAGCTATTTTTAACTTGGCTTGTCATTCAAAACTGAGGAGGAGATTTACCCAGCATTTCCTGGGTCTTAGTTGGGACGTACAGTCGTGGTTGAAGGTATGTTCCAGGTTTAGGGTGTTATAGGTAACTGGGACGTACAGTCGTGGCTTAAGGTATGTCCCAGGTTTAGGGTGTTATAGGTAACTGGGACGTACAGTCGTGGTTGAAGGTATGTCGCAGGTTTAAGGTGTTATAGGTAACTGGGACGTACAGTCGTGGTTTAAGGTATGTCGCAGGTTTAGGGTGTTATAGGTAACTGGGACGTACAGTCGTGGTTTAAGGTATGTCCCAGGTTTAAGGTGTTATAGGTAACTGGGGACGTACAGTCGTGGTTTAAGGTATGTCGCAGGTTTAAGGTGTTATAGGTAACTGGGACGTACAGTCGTGGTTTAAGGTATGTCGCAGGTTTAAGGTGTTATAGGTAACTGGGACGTACAGTCGTGGTTTAAGGTATGTCGCAGGTTTAAGGTGTTATAGGTAACTGGGACGTACAGTCGTGGTTTAAGGTATGTCGCAGGTTTAAGGTGTTATAGGTAACTGGGACGTACAGTCGTGGTTTAAGGTATGTCGCAGGTTTAAGGTGTTATAGGTAACTGGGACGTACAGTCGTGGTTTAAGGTATGTCGCAGGTTTAGGGTGTTATAGGTAACTGGGGACGTACAGTCGTGGTTTGGTTGAAGGTTTGTACCAGGTTTATACGTTAAATGCCGTATGGTCCTTCTGATTCCTTGATCCCGGCATTGGATGCGATTGTGTGATATTTCAATGTGATATCAAATGTTTACTCTATCAAACGTGGGTCGGGACCACATTAGAGCTGAGTAGACTCAGTGCTGTCTAAAGAGTCAGGTCCGTTACCGTACTGGTCATTTCCTGGTGACTGATCGGATCACTGTCCACATATTTAGCAAACTAGTCTATTGTTGTGTACCTTTGTATACCTTAAGTTACTTTGCTGAAATCTATTTCCAATCGTAAATGCTTATAAGCGAACTAATTTAGACGTGCAATCTCGCTGAGAGTGAGCTGAAAATAGATTGCTTTAAAGTTTGGTATGAGGCGAATAATACCCAGACCAAAAAGCTTATCCGAAAGGCGAGTCGTTTTTTTTTTTTTTTTTTTTTTTTGTCAGGCTAATTAAAAGCGGATCGTAGGCAAAAATTTTTACAGCAATTAAATCCGTTCTAATGACCCGGCTTTAAAAAAATAGTTTTTAAAGAATCAAGACAACTGAAGGGAAATAATTTTAAGGGGAGGTAAAGCCGTGTGATACTTTATATGTCTCATTCAGTTAAAAACAAAGATTAGCCTAAACGTTTTCCATGATAGAAAAGCTGTTCTTTCAACTAATAATTATGTGTTGTAAATTGTGAGCAATCAATTGTAATCTTGATCTAAGTGAATCGCGTTATTATTTACTTTATTTTTAACATTTTTTCGTTCACCATGACTTTCAATAACATGCTTTTTATGAATCACCTTAGCGTTGCGTTAATTGTATTGTTGTTTTTAGCCATCGCATCTAGATTCTAGATCTATTATTAATTTATTTAAAAAAAAAAAAAAAAAAAAAATTAATTTATTTTTATTACTTGAACAAAGTCTAGAGATTAGCTCCTTTAATTAACTTAGACTAAGTCTAGTGATATAGATCTAGATTCTAGATCTAGGGAATTTTGTTTTTAAGTTCAACTCTGTAAATAAAGAGAAATGAATTGTAGATTTCCAAGGCCTGATGCCAGTTGTAGATTGTTTTGTTTTCCTTGGGCTGGAGGAGGTGCTAGCTTCTACACAGCATGGGGGAAGATATAACGGAAGATGTTGAGGTCATTGGTGTATGTTTGGCTGGAAGAGAAAACAGATTCAACGATCCTTGCTGTGATAATGCTAAAGAAACAATCGACTGGATAGTAAAGACATTACATGATGAATATTTTGATAAACCATTTGCTTTTTATGGTCACATCATAGGTGCGTTGTTATCTTTTCTGGTAGCTTTGGAAATCAAACGGTTGTACAATAGGGAACCAGAACATATGTTTTTATCAGGGACCACAGCACCTCATTCACCTCACAGCCAAGCACGCATTTTAAATGTTAACAAACTAACTAAAGACGAGTTTTTAGAAAAAATAAAAATATTAGGAGGGATTCCAGCAGAGATTTGTGATAATCCAGAGCTAATGGAGATATTTTACCCCCAGTGGCGTAGGCAGGGGGGGGTTAGGGGGGTCATAACCCCCCCCATAGACCCCTCGGTATATAGAAAAAGTATGAGGGGGGGGGGGTGCACATCGAAAGTTTGAGGGGGGGGTGCAAATCGAAAGTTTGATGGGGGTGTAAATCGAAAGTTTGAGGGGGGGGGTGCAAATCGAAAGTTTGTCCCCGGGTAAAAATTGGAACCCCCCCCCCCCCTTGAGACGATCCTGGCTACGCCACTGTTTACCCCTCTATGTATGCAGATTTCTGTTTGGTTCCTCAACTCAAGTATGAACAAAGCCCAGAAGACAAACCTCCTTTGAATTGCCCGATTGACTTTTTTGATGGAACGGAAGATGTTGATCACGATATTGCAGCTTGGAAACAAGTCACGAAAGGCAGCTTCACATTTCGTAAAATGCCTGGAGGCCATTTTTTTTCTAAAAGATCCAGAGAACACTAGGAAACTGATCAACTATGTGAACCAAAGGTTGGGGGGGGGGGGGGGGGGGGGTTCGAGGACATTTGCTAAAAACAGAAAACACAAAGACGATGATAACGTTCTGTGCAACATAAAGTAAGAGATGCTGAAATTAGAAAATTGTTTTATTAAAAAAAATTGACATAAAAAAAAGTTATGCAACATATTCTAAGCACTTAGCTTCTGCAAACTAGGTCCTTTGCTCTGTAAACTAGGCCCTTTGCCTCTGTAAACTAGGTAAATTGCTTCTGTAAACTAAGTCCTTTGCTTCCGCTAACCAGTTTTTCTAGAAAATTCTTCCTTGAGTGCTGTACTACGCTCGACTCCAAGAACTGAAGGTTACACTCGTTACGTCATCAAAACTTCAAGTCTGGAACTTTTGTCCTTATCTCACTGTGAGACTTCTTCAAT
The DNA here is from genome assembly GCF_028476545.2 of Physella acuta. Taxonomy (NCBI): domain Eukaryota; kingdom Metazoa; phylum Mollusca; class Gastropoda; family Physidae; genus Physella; species Physella acuta. The sequence goes on from NW_026732026.1 coordinate 104,395, forward strand.
CTGAAACATTTTAAACCTCAGCTATTTCTATTGAACTGTAGTTCACATGTTAGACCTTTGTATTGCACCCCGACCCACCTCAGGCCTTCTCTAATGCACACCTACCCCAGTGGTCCACCCCTCCCCAATGAACATTTACCCCCGGCGACCTAGACCACGTCACCCTGGCTAACTAAACACAAAACACGCACTTAAAGGTGCGCAAGTGAAAGCTAAAGAAACGCAACATGAATCGGGTTTGACCGAAGCGGCCAAGCGGAATCCGTGAAACGAAAATTGTGTATCGTTTTTCTCCCCATAGACCTGCCGAGGTAGTCTCGAAGGCGTCAACATTGACACGTTCAATGACCTAACCATTCAATGACCTAAGCATTCAATGACCTAACCATTCAATCATTAAAGAAAAGAGGAAAAATTCTTTTTTTCTACTTCAGTAAGATTCAGTAACGAGTTTCAAAGTATTTCTATTTCTGAAGATCTCGCGGTAACATAGATATAATATTATCTTTCTAAAGCGATGTATCAATCCCGGGTTTTCACGTGTCAGCTGTGATATATGACCTCGCGGACTAATGGGATCTCGCGTGAATGCCTCGCGCCGTGAGAAAGTCGTCAGGAGATCTCGGCCTATACAGAGCCAATGAGCCGTGACGGTGTTATAGGCTTGACATGTTCAGTTGACTTGATCGTATGCCTATAGAGGGCAGCACCGGTTCGTAAATAAAAATATTCAAAGATCAGCGCTTTAATTTTTTTATATATTTTTTTTCTTGTGGCATTGATCACCGACCTAATTTGGAATGATAAGTGTTAAGTTTGGATTAAGTCTTACCGCAGATTAACAAGATCTTAAGTTACATAATATTTATGGAGAGTTTTAGCCTGTATCGTTCATTTTTACTAAAATAGTTGTAAGCAAAAATTGCAACATAAAATCAAATCATACCTGTCATTTTATTCAAGAATTAAAATGGCCAGCATTATACATTTAAAATATACACGTTTACAAACGCATAAACATATAATAATACTAAATGCAAGTAGACATAAGTTTTTTTTTCATGATGAATATTTTTTCTATAGATGTTGCTTGTGTGTTTGGGGGGGGGGGGGGGGGAAGATACCGGTGAAGCAAATTTTAAGAGAGACATCGACAAAAAAAAAATCTCCACACAACACTGTAAAGGGCAAGTATGGGGGTGCCTAGGATATTGAGGGGAAGTGCGTTTCTGTTGCCCTTTCCTCACACATTACCACCCCCTCTCCCCCCGCCCTGCATGGAAGAAAAAAATCCCCTTTGATGTTTTTCAACGGAACTCTTCTGTTTTTTCTTTTTATTTTCAGCTGTTGGTTCAGCCGACGTCCGTCTAATGCTGAGCGCATGTTTATATCGTGGCATTACAGGTTTTTTTTTGGTATGTGGCCGTGGCCGGGGTTAAATGTTTTATTTAGTTTCGTATTTCTTGGGGGAGGGGGGGGGGGGGGTGGGCTCTGGGTGAAGGCATCGCGGGTATAGCGTTACTACATGACCCGTGTTATTGCTGGGTTATCTTTTCACGACCTGTGATGTGACCCGTGGCTCCATTTCGAAACGGTGAAACAATGGCGGTGACGGTCGGGGGGTTGGGAGGACGGGGATACCCAATCGGGTGTAGCAGCTTTTAAGGTTTATGTCTGAAAGGAAATTAATTGTTCGTGTGAATGGTGGTGCACTGTAAGGCGACAAGCCTGGTTCTTCCATTTCCGTTTTAGTTTTCAATAAATTTAAAAAAAAATGGTTTCAGTATGCGATTAAGTTGGAAACTCGGTTGTGAAACTTAGACCGAACCGTTTTTAACCGTGACAGCTGCGAGTCTTGAGCGTGGAGTGGTAAGAGGCTTTACCCCCGGGACTTGTCGGCGTCTGGCCCTTAAGGCCCTCCAATACCTGATCTGTCTGCGGCCCTCTAATACTTGATCTGTCTGAGACCCTCCATACCCCACGACCACGACCGTCCTTTGACAAAATCCCCACCCGGCGCCACTACCTGCGCTGAAACCGGAAGAGCCGGTTCCACCGAGCGTAAAACAACCGGGCGCCGGCTGATGAAAGGTATCGCTCACGTGACCTTTGTTGGGGGCTCGCTACAGTTGAGTGAATCCCGGCAGGGGGTGTCCGCCCCGTGGCTAGCCGCCATTGTCCGGGCTAAAATTGTGGCTCCACGCATCTGATCGCTTGTCGGCGGAGTTCACTGAAGCGTAGCGCCGAAAGTGATTCACTGAGGAGACTAACATACCTGTAAACACGTTAAACATAGCTGGAGCTTGTTAATTACTGGGATATGAGGGACTGTAGGACTTGAACTGGTCGCTTTAGAAAACATTTTTGGAGGGGAGGGGTTGACACAGGCAATGCTATTGAATAACCAAGATTGAATTTAAAAAAAAATATTAAAATCTCAACGCAATGATTACTTTTTGAGAATTTCACAGGAATTACCCTTATTAAATCTTACTTCTAGCCGTCTATTAATTCAACTCTACATCTAGCCGTCATGTCAACTCTACTTCTAGCCGTCCATTATATCTACTTCACTCCTAGCAGTGCATTAGGACTTCTCTACTTCTAGCCGTGTATTATGTCTGCTCTACTTCTAGCAGTGCATTAGGACTTCTCTACATCTAGCCGTCCTCTATGTCTACTCTACTTCTAGACGTCCATTATGTCTACTCTACATTTACCCGCCCCTTTAGGTCTTCTCTACAACAATACACCACGATCACGTGAGATCGCAGGGGCCCATAACCAATGGTGAACTAAAGCCTGTTAATGCCGAGTGATCCGCCCCTGATCATGTTACAACCTCGTGTGACGTAAGCAGCTTTCACCTCACACAAGCCTCGGCAAATGTAAATTGATATCCCGTCCTGCTCGTATATCATTGTCTCACCATTGTCTCACCACTTTATACAGCGTCAGCATGCAGAATGTCTCACCACTTTATACAGCGTCAACATACAGAATGTCTCACCACATAGCGTCAGCATACAGGTTTCAGCCTCGTTCTAAAAAAAATGTAATTTAATTAAAATGTTGAAATTCCACAAAACAAAACAAAATATAGCAATTTTTTTAACGTTTACAAAAGAGCATTGATTAAACTATTCTTCAAGTAAACAAAAGTGTAAAATGTCTACAGGTTACTTGATAGATTCTAGCTTGAGGCATGTAGTCATAAAGTAGGTACTTATTTGGTGGTTGGTAATACTTTTCTACGGCTTAATATGAGGTAGGACCTTGGTAGTAAACGAAAACCGCCATTTAAAACCTCCTTATAAAACCTCCGCATGAAATCACCCAATGGAAACACCCCTAACTCTTTCTACAGAAAACTCGCTGTACGTCCATAAAAAGAAAATTGTGAATACGCCTCTGAATGATGTTCTATTTTTATCACACCATACAAACAATACATCAGCAGGGTCTAGAATCTAGAAGCTTCACCTTATGTCGTAGATGCCCACATGACATAACTTCAATCACAGAACACCTTATGGCACCTGCACCCCAATATGTCCTCTTGTGACACTTTACACGGAACAACATACGGAGTGTCGGACACAGAGTTTCTTCCAGGCATCTCTTCGAAGAAAGTCTACCGCCCCTCCGAACAAAATGGAGATTATATTGAAAATATATACTTTTAACAACGTTCAAGCCCCCCCCCCCTCCCCGGAGAAGAAAGTTCGGAAGAAACACTTGTCAGACACCTTACACGGAACAACATACCCGGATTGTCGGTCACACGGAACAACATGCCAGGAGACGCCTGGGGGGGGGGGGGGGCGGGGGGGGGGGGGGGGCGTGTCGACTCTTTCAATATACACCCGTCAGCCACGAGCCGTGTCATGTTGCTATTTATAGTGTTTGGAGAAATCCGTTTTTTTTTCTCCACCGGAAGTCATTGGCTTGGTTATTGAGATTTTATCATTTATATACTAGATTTGATAATAATATATACACATATAAATAGACACACACACACACACACATATATATATATATATATATATATATATATATATATATATATATATATATATATATATATATATATATATATATATATATATATATATATATAAATACTCATATATATACTCATATACCGTAGACAAACAATGTTGTCAGTAGACCACAAGCCTGGCCAATCAGAGTCGAGTCTGTAAGCAAACTAGAAACCCAACTCCAACATGACCTCGACCCGATAATCGTCTGAAACTGACCTTAATCTACTTCTCGTTATCCATCCTGGTCACACCAGTCAAGGCGAATAACCGTTGGACGGCTCTAGCTGGGCCAAAAGGGGAAACAACTCGCCCGAATTAAGTCCCCTTTTCTATTCAGTCTATACCCAGCATTCTCTGTTACTAGAACACGATTCAACACATCCTTTTGCTTAAAGGCTTCTACGTTTTCAAAAGGAGTTCTTTCCCTTCCCCAAATGATTTGTTTGCACTTAACAACCGTCTCCTGGGTTTTTTTTTTATGGTGTTTGCCTGGCCGTTGGTTGGATGGACGTAAGGCCGTACAGGAGTAGAGATGTTAAGGACAGTGGCCATCGTGTGTTTGTGTACAGCTTAGCTAAAGATGGAGAATTGTTGCGGGTTTATAGAGTTTGTTGGAGAAACTGGGTTCGTTTTGTGTTCAAAGGGTGTTCAGTTTGAGGTCATACAGAAAAGTGTGTTTGGTTTGTTTTTTTAAAGTGTGTACAATTTGTTAGAAAGTGTGTTCAATTTGTGTTTGAAAGTGTGTTAAATTTTGTGCTTGAAATTGGGTTCAATTTTTGTTTGAAAGTGTGTTGAATTTGTGTTTGAAAGTGTGTTAGATTTGTGTTTGAAAGTGTGTTCCATTTTTGAAAGTGTGTTCAATTTTTGAAAGTGTGTTCAATTTGTGTTTGAAAGTGTGTTCAATTTGTTTGAAAGTGTGATCAATTAGTGTTTGAGGGTTTGTTCAATTCGAACGTAACATTGTGTTGAGTTTGAACGTAAAACCGTGTTGAGTTTGAACGTAAAACTGTGTTGAGTTTGAACGTAAAACTGTGTTGAGTTTACTGATGAAGATGATGAGTGTGTTAGCTCCGCCGTTGTTGTTTACATTCGATGATAAAGCAGCTGGTCTGGTACAGTTAGAAAAAAAAAATCTTTTGATTATCTCATCATTCAGGAACCATGCGGTGCTTGTTTATAACAGTTTCTTGGGGGTGGGGGTGGGTCAGGGGAGGGGTGTGTAAGAAGTTGGGTTTAGTTTGGTATTGGTACTAGTAGTGGGGGGTGGGGGGTGCATCAGGCGAGGTGTGTTAAAGAATGTTTAGTTTGATATTGGTGCTAGTTGTGGGGGGTGGGGGTGCATCAGGCGAGGGGTGTTAAAGAATGTTTAGTTTGATATTGGTGCTAGTTGGTGGGGGTGGGGGTGCATCAGGCGAGGGGTGTTAAAGAATGTTTAGTTTGATATTGGTGCTAGTTGTGGGGGGTGGGGGGTGCATCAGGCGAGGGGTGTTTAAGAATGTTTAGTTTGATATTGGTGCTAGTTGTGGGGGGGGGGGGGTGGGGGTGCATCAGGCGAGGGGTGTTTAAGAATGTTTAGTTTGATATTGGTGCTAGTTGTGGGGGGGGGGGGGGTGGGGGTGCATCAGGCGAGGGGTGTTAAAGAATGTTTAGTTTGATATTGGTGCTAGTTGTGGGGGGGTGGGGGTGCATCAGGCGAGGGGTGTTAAAGAATGTTTAGTTTGATATTGGTGCTAGTTGTGGGGGGTGGGGGGGGGGGTGCATCAGACGAGGGGTGTTTAAGAATGTTTAGTTTGATATTGGTGCTAGTTGTCCTGATTTCGCTGTCCTTTTTTTGTGCGCCTAGGCTATTTAAATAAAGTATTCCACAATTTATTTGTTTTAAAATAAATTTTTCCATACATCTTCGTGGATGGAAGTCTAGCACCAGTCTAGACCGTCCATTAAAACGGCTTTGTCTGCCTCTGTAGATCTGCTACAGAATGATACACGCCTTTATATTATAAAACTTGTCGCTAAAATAAATGTCTTTTTTTTCGCGCATTCAAGTGTCTACCCCCTTTTCATCCTTCGCCACTTACAACAAACACGAAATATCTTTTAAAATACCCCAGTCCAATTTCCCCGACCCCAAGTTACAAACCCACCCCCTTCCAATTCCACGCTAACCACACCCACCAAAAATAAAAAGAACAGACAGAATGTTATTAAGTTATGAGCTGAAATAAAAAAAAAATCTGTTTTAAAAAGCCGTTAAAACGCGCGTGCATTGAAGATGAGTTCTACGAACAAATCACGCGAACCCGGCGTCAAGCTAGTGACCTTTAACCTTTGAAATGTTCGAGTTACCAAACTTTAGAAGGATTCGGGGGAGGGGGTGGGGGGCGGCGGTGGCTCCGAGATCCGCGGGGGTGCACTTGACAACGTGATACTTATTTCTTCACCCTGACGGGCCGGGCGTCCGTCTCCGGCTGTCAGACTGACGCGGCTAAAGGGTGCTCCGGCATGCGGTGTGGGAACCAAGATGAAAAGACGTGAACAATGCTGGATGCTGGAGCGACAGAGCAGAGGCCGTATGATGGACGTGTGCTGGGGTAGGCGGCAAGGTCTCGCGTTCTTAACTGGACGGCAAGGGACTGGATTCTCTCCCCCGCCCCCCCCCCCCCCAACATACACACACACACACTTATTTTCGCCAATCTCAAACTTTCTTTTCTTTTATCGTATCTTCCTTTTTCCTTTCTCTAACATAATTTATTCCTCTACTCTACTGTCTTGTAATAAGTCTCTTTTTCTCCCTCTTACTCACTTCCCTCTTTGTTTTCTGTTTTTATCCCACTGGTATAAGCCCTCCCATCCAAATTCGACATATCGCCTCATATATATATATATATATATATATATATATATATATATATATATATATATATATTTATATATATATAAATTAACAGTTCCTATCTCCAATATCTAACGTTAAAGGCGAACTATGGCATATTTATTGACTTGACCCAGTTCTGCCCATCTCCTGCCAGGGCATCAGGGCAGAGCGCGCCTCCCGCCCCACCTGGCAGTCTCAGGGGCTCTATGATCCAACTCTGGAGTGGTGACCTTATCTGTAACAGATGATCAGGCCGCCCCTCTGACACGTCGGCTCAGCTGCGAGCCTTGGCGTACCGGAAATACGTCATCGATACCGCCATTACTGAGATAATGGACGCGTTTTGTTATATTCTCTCTAAACATTTGTTTTACGAGAAATTTTTTTTTTTTTTTTTTTTTTTTTGCACCCATGCTAACTTTAAATAAATGAATACTATCCGAAATAAGTTAATACATAAATAATGAGCCGAATACAAAAATGTACCAGGTTTTTTTCTAACTTTGCGGCCGAAAGTCTTTAATTATTTATCAAATATATAATTGACTTCTTTGATGTGTGGATGGAGGCCGAATGATTACACAAGCGAACTTATCGATTATTCAGATCGATTGTCCTGGATCTTCAATTATTTGATCAAACTAGCGCCGGTTCCGTGAACTGAATTCGCCATTTCCGACGTACCAGAACATCCATTGTGAAGGGATTTGATAGAATAGAACCCTGAGTCCCACACAGTGGGTGTGTGTGGGGTGGGGGTGGGGGGATGTTGGAGCAGGAATGACATAGGGGATTCCCTGTCACTTGTTGCCATAGACACAATGGTGGAAGATTTCATTGGTTGGATTCTAGTTTTCTTTCTAAACTAGGCCTACAAAAATGGAAGATTTCATTGGTTGGATTCTAGTTTTCTTTCTAAAGTAGGCCTGATTAAATGTAAGATTTCTTTTCAAGGTTGGATTCTAGTTTTCTTTCTAAAGTAGGCCTGAGTAAATGGAAGATTTCGTTTCTAGGTTGAATTTTCGTTTTCTTTCTAAAATAGCGGCTCATGGTTCTGATGTTTGGCTTAAGAAGCGTCCAGTGCTGTAGATTGTTCCTGCACAATACACGACTTTCAAATGCCACTTCATGATTCTATTTTAAGATTTCATTTTCATTTGACCCAATATGCTTCTTCTCCCAAGAGCCTGATATTAAGGCCTCTCATGAATGTAAACATTCCTTTGGTTTCCGTGAAAATATTCCAACCTTAAAAAAAAATAATCTAAATTTTGGTTTTCTGCAAAAGCTATCTATTTGTGTAAGAAGTAATCAATCATTCTAACCTGCTGATGTAAGATGTAATCATGTAATCTCACGTGCTGATATAAAATGTAATCACGTGGTCTCACGAGCTCGTGTAAGAAGCAATCCTTCAGTCCAAAATTCCCTACCGTCGTTGACTGATGTACTGGTACCACAAGACTCCGACTGTTCCCGTGGTGCCGCCAGACCTGACCCAGGTTCCCCCCACTGACAAATAGGTGTGGTCGCTACCCGTCCACCCGTCAACGGGCTGAGGTTAGGGTTGGAGACTAACATAAATACTTATCTCACGGGACTGTTTACAACAAACAGCGTCCTGTTGTGTGAACACAGTACTCTAACATTCAAACAAACAGATGGTACAAGCAATGAAAAGAAAACGTATTTCTGGAGCTTATATAAGCTTTATCATAGAGAAGTTATAAACATTTTTATGATAACACTGTTGTTATAGTTAGCAAAGTTTCGCTGGCGAATGTTATCATCGCTACACTTCAGTATAAGCCAGAAAACAGAAACAGCGCAACAGGCAAGTAGTTGGGCTACCTGCGATAGATGAGTCAAAAGCTGACTTGATTTAGCATGTTTGCTGTTTGCAACCTGTTGTACAGGTGGTTTAGTTATGACGTCAGAATGCAGGTACTTGTGCACTGTCAATGCTCTGCATATGTCAGTGTGTAGATGTCAGGGGTAGGTCGGTGCAAACAATAAACTATGATACGTGAGCAGAGCATAAGCAAACAACAAAGGAAAACTTACCCGTTTATGTTTTAAGTATAAGGTAGTACTAGAATACTAGATAATAAAGAGAGAGAGAATGAGAGACAGAGAGACAGATAAACATCCATTCCCCCTTCCCCTAGCTAAATATGTAGGAGCTAATTTGAATCATCGCTTAAGTACCAATTTTCTACTTCTTACATCTTGCCAATTAAGTAATTCATATCTTTGCTCACACGTGAAGATCTCAAATTAATATATTTGCTTACACGTGAAGATCTCAAATTAATATATTTGCTTACACGTGAAGATCTCAAATTAATATATTTGCGTACACGTGAAGATCTCAAATTAATATATTTGCTTACACGTGAAGATATCAAATGAATATCTTTGCTTACACGTGAAGATATCAAATGAATATCTTTGCTTACAAGTGAAGATATCAAATTAATATCTTTGCTTACACGTGAAGATCTCACCTCTGCGTTGAGGATGATCACCGCGAGTTAACCCCCCCCCCCCCCCCACTAATCCAACCATCTCAGCCCGTTGATTACCCGAGTGCCAGTTCCACCACAACATAAACGGCACGCGCTCCCAGACGCTAACAGGAAACCCCCAAATGAAAATATTTATCTCAAATGTTTCCGTGAGCGTTTGGAGTGCTCAGCCCCCCACCGCCCCCCACCGCCCCCACGCGTAACGCCCGGGCGGGTGATGAGCTAATCTCAAGGTGTTTATCATAATTATCAATGAACTCCCCGGATGGTGGTGACGATGGGCGGTGATCACGTGGCTACAAATGTCACGTGGGTCTGGCAACTTTACGTTGAACGTGAGCTCCCTCCTGCCTGCTCGGGAACAGGTGATGCCGGTCGGGGGTGGCTATTTATAGCTTTTGATTTACGACACAAATTAAAACGGTTCCTATTGGCTCTAGGAAATTTCGTGCTATTTTTAGAACCAATTTGAGCTAAGTCGAGTTTGCAGCTCTCTGTTTCACTGAAGGTATTTATATTTATGTGGAGAAACATGTTGCAAGGGGGTGGACAATGCACCCCTTTCATTATCTAGCTAGCTATTCAACGTAAGTGTAAGTGATGCTTACCTGTGTAAAATTCTTTAACATTTAGATGGCATAAGGAAAGAGGAAATAAAAACAAGAATTTCGGCATAGTTAAAAAGCAGAGTTTACAAAACTGTAATCTGGTTTCAATACATTTCACACGAATCTATATTTGAGTAAAAAGCGCTAAGTAACTTAACTTAATAGAGCTGTAACAATGTAATGATACGTAAGTTGATGAAGCTGTAACAACTTGCATACACAACCCCGCCCCCAATTCTTGTGTACTTGCCGTCAAGTTGAACGTAAAAGCAATGACCTCAAGGTCAGCGCTAGCACGCGAGAAATGATGAGAGTGAGTACCTTCTACAGTCTACCACCCCTCGCTACACAGCTCGGGATATGTAGATACAGAAGCACGCGAGTGGCTGGAATAAAAAAAATACATGCTTAAATGCCCCTGGGGGAGCGATGCCACCCCCAGCAGGTAGCCGTTTGATGCCAGAGTTTTGCTATTGTACCCTCTAGTTCTTATCACTCCAAGCAGTCCCCTGCCCTGGGGGTGATATGACACCTAAACAGACATGTTTTCATGGGGTGATATTGAGGGTGTTTGAATCAAAGCGGTCGCCTACTGGTTTGTCTAATGATAAAATATCAACTTTTATACGAAAAAAAAAAAAGATATGTGACTTCTGACCTTAGCGGTGTAGTAAAAAAAGCTTTTGATTTATATCCGCGTGCTATCGAAGCCCAGATAAGGGAGATAAATGATTGGTGGAGGGTGGAGCAGGAGTTGTAGTTAATGAGGTCAGCACTTTTATAGCCAGTAGATTTGGATTTAACCAATAGGCAACACCGCACGATTTTGCGACAAGAGAAATGATTGGTTATTGGCTGTCGATAAAGCATGTGTATATCAGGTTGTAATGTATGTTCAGTACATCGATGTTTGGGCGAGAGTCGTGCAAATATCAGCTTGCGAGGCAGGGGTGAGGGGAGGGGGGAGGTCACGTGGGGGGGGGGGGGGGGGGAGGGAGGAGGTCACGTGGGGGGGGGGGAGGTCACGCACTAAACAAGTCTGGATGCGCACTACCTGAATGTGTTATTCCAACATTGATATGCAAATCTGCACACAGCCACGGAAGCTGCGACTCCGGACGGGAAAGCCGGCATATCGGAAGCCGGACCCCCCACGTGACCTGCTTTCATGTACTCTTCCACTTCCGGAATAAAACAACTCTAGATTGCCACAGCGTGAATCGACCCCCCCCCCCTCCCATCGTCCCCTCCCCCCTTTTATTTTTGAGCTGTACTCATTTCTCGTCCCGACGCCCGGGAGGCGATATCTCCTCTTTGTTCTATCTCTTGATGCGAGTGGTAATGATTTCTCTCGCCCCTCCCCCCCCCCCCCCCCCACATCGCAAATCTAAGACAATAGCACCGTCTTACCAGAGTGGCTCCATAAAGATCTTTGGTCTTGTTTGACTTGTGTTTCTTACCTTTTTTTTTGTTTCTAGTTTTTTTATTTTGCATACCCTATAGTAAATCGAAAGGAGCGCTCGCAAAATTACATTGGGATCAATAAATCGGAGAGTTATTGGTTTTTTCTGTTTTGATAGATTAGCAATGATCTGAGTGGAAAAAGGTCAGTGAAGGTCATTAAAAAAACGAGGTCAGTGTGTACGTTTTTAGGAAGACGGATGTATCTTACAAGGTTGGGCCAAAACATGTTTTTTTTTTTTTTTTTTTTTTTTTTTTTTTTTTTTTTTTTTTTTGGGCGATGCATCTTCCTATAAAATTACAAGAAAATTCACAGTTTTGCCAACTAAGAAAAAAAACGTTTTTTTTTTATCGATGTATCTTACAAGAAATTCATATATTTTGACCAACTAAAAAAAAAAACGTTTTGTTGGTCGATAACAATGCAGCGTACATCAACAAGAGAAGAAATCGATGTTTTTTTTTTTGTTTACATCTCTCAACAGGTATGTCGTATCGTTCATCGAGGGGGTCCAAGAGGGGGTCCTAGAGGGGGTGCAAGAGGGGTCAACTCCGTGCAGCGAGCACGGGAGGTAATCCCGTGGATCCGGTATAAAAATAGAAACACCAGTCAAAATACGAAGGACGTGAAGAGGCCCCCTCATCACGTGGTATCATGTAGGTGGAATCTTTCTCTCATAAAGTGGTTCCTTTGTTCCCCCTCGGGAACATTCCGCCTGGGTGGAAGTGCCTTGTTGCCGCTGGTAATGTGTAAACAAGACACAAACAACGACGGGACGAAGAGGGTTAACGAAATGTACCGCGGAGACGAAAGGGTTAACAAAATGTACCGAATCGATCGTCTCTCTCCTACTTATAAAAACACACTCTGATATTGAAATATCTTTGTTTTTGTTACAAAAAATAGTGCTCCGACCTTTTGTTCGCGTGAGGTTGCGTGTGGCCTTAATGTCTGTATTGGTGTGGATTTTCTACACATCCGCTGTGGTCTGTATAAGGTCTATAATCGATAGGATTCGTGGATGTACTTCGATAAAATAGAAGGAAAAAAAAACAATACAAGGATAGAACCTCCATGTCTAAGGTAAAGCTAGACTGATGTATTTTATATTTTTAGATTGGTTTACATGTTGTAGGCGTGGTCGAATATTCAGCGCATGATTGTTAATCCAAATATCTCGATTTTGTATTTTTTTTATGACCGTGGATTTGAGTCTGATTGGTGTCAATGAGTCCTCTCAGCTCTAATGAGTACTTGACCCGAGTGGGGGATAGTAAAGCCGGTTGGGCTAACTGCTGGTCGTAGGCATATAAAAGAAACAGGTGAACTCTGCTTCACCTGCGCTATAAGCCAAACTTGATTGGCAATGGTGAGTTATGATTTCGTTACACTAATGACGTCACATGGTGTTGTGTCACAATAAGGTCTGTGGTATCACAATGTAACCAGTGCTACAGTGTAACGCTACAAACATCTGAATCGATGACCGAACATGCCTTCTACATGCCTGTTCACCCAACCGTGACGGTCTCGCCCTGCTATGGATTAACTGTCCTATGGATTAACTGTCCTATGGATTAACTGTCCTATGGATTAACTGTCCTCGGTCAACAAACACGGCGCATTTTCTCTTGTTCCTTGTCACAGCCCATTGATTTTATGTATCGATTCTAAAATGATTGTCACGGCTTTGAGACTATTTTATACTCTCACCTAGATGTACATTGAGGAGGCATTGATAAACCCTGCTTTATTTTATGGTAATCTGTCTAATATCTGTCGTCTGTTTTAGATTTGCCTACAGACGTGTGGTATACAGTATGTTGTATGCTACAAGATATGTTGTATGTTACAAGATATGTTGTATGTTGTATGCTACAAGATATGTTGTATGTTGTATGCTACAAGATATGTTGTATGTTGTCTAGAACCGGTGCTATCTTTGAGTCGTGTTTAATTTTCACTTACACAAGCCATTAACAATGCGTTTAGTCGATATTTCAATACGTTTCCCTCTATTGTGAAGTTGTCGTTTTGCTGACATTGAAGGTTGAGAGTGGGGGTGAGAGGGGGTGGAGGGGGAGCTGTGTGTTAAACCAGGTACCTCTAGCAGACGATAATTACTTTCGGTTTCACACGAATTAATTTCAGCGCAAATGTGACGCTGACTGCCACAGCTCGCAGCTAACCTGACATGCCTGGAGCTAACCTGACATGCCTGGAGCTAACAATAGTTCGTTTGCGCTTTCACTTGAGCCGGAAGCCACGGCACATTAACCCGGAGCGCCGAATTTCGCCGGATTAGGGCTGTGTCTGGTCAAAAATTTTAATTAGAAAATTACAGGCCCTGCGCCAGGTGTAAAATGTTTGAGGGTGTAAATATTTTTTCATGTCTAATGAGATGTGAAAGTTGTCAGAGCGCTTGTCATTTTAAAAAAAAATGTTGGGATTTGTGTGGGTGGGAGGGTTGAATGAGTGGGGGGTGGGGCGCATAGGGGTGGGGGTGGGGGTGGAGGCAGAAGGGGCGGTTGGCCGCGATAATATAAAGTAAGTACTGGTTAATGAGGAAGTAAAGGGAGCTGAAGCTGGAATTGAGGAGGGGGTAGGGAGTAGTATGTGTGTTTGAGGGGTGGGGGGGGGGTTGGGGGTGGGGATGGAAGAAGGAGCGGTGGACAGGACATCTCATTTAAATTGTTCTTTATCCCGTCACTTGGCCCTAGCCCCCTTGTCCAGCCTGGCTGTTTTTAACTACCCTGATACTGGTCACCACTCACCTGACCCCACCCCCAGCGTTTTTTTCTTCAATCCATCATTCAATGAGTTGTTAGCCACTACGACCCCCCCCCCCTTCCCAGCTGTCGTGTAGCTTTTAAAGGCGCGTCAAATCGAATGTGAATCACGGAGCCTAGTAATGTAGAAAAAAAAACAAAATTTGATGGACATTCGAACAAATGTCTTCGCCAGAATGTCTTAAAACATTGTACGACAATATATCTACATCACTGGCTACTGTAGGTAAACAAAGTGACGAGGTCAGCCAGGATACACATGTTACTTTACCAGTATCTGTTTCATATAGGAGCGTGTGGTAAGGGTGGGGTAGGTTGTGGGGGGGGGGGGGGGATGGAATCACCTTTTGTTGAGGATTGACTGCCGACTGTTGCCGTACATGTATGTATGACACGTTGAGCACCCAATGAACCCTGAATCAGATTTCTGTGTCCACAAAAGGAAACCCACTTTGACATGTGTTACAAAAACAAACCCACTTTTGGAAATAGTAACAACTCAAGTGGTTATCAAGTGGGTATCAAGCAACACACACCATAGCACCATGTACAAGACTGGCGATATCTTGAGACACCCAACAAAACAACCGGAAGATGTTCGGGACATTCCTGGTTACGTCGATCATCCCCCCCCCCCCCCACCTTCTAACCGTGTCACATTAACGTGACCACCCTACGTGACAGTTTGACGGTTACCACCACGTGACACGCCTGTAAGATCCCCACCTCCTCTACGCTTACCCAAGTGGTAGCATCAGCAGCGGGTAAACAGACAGGAGGGTCCAAGACGTTGTTGATCAACGCATTCCAGCGGACACAGGAGAAAAATGTCCGCCTGGGTGTCAGGACAGCCCGTCGTATTGTTGTAGCGGGTTGCCATGGGAGACCAAAGGAAATCTGGGCCTGCGTGTCGCGGGGCAACCAGTTGATGTGTTTTCTTAGACAACAATTTGGGGGGGGGGGGGGTGGCAGGTGACGGGGAGAGGAGGGTCGGAGGCTGATGGGTCTAGGGGTTGATGGGTTGGTGGGTCTTGTGGGTCGATGGGTCCGGTGGGTTAGTGGATCCGATGGGTCTAATGTATCTGATGGGTTTTGTGGGTTTCTTGGGGTCGATGAGTTGGTAGGTCTAGTGGGTCTGTCTGGGGTCTGAAGGGTCTGGTAGATGGGTCGGCTAGTCAAGGTTTAACTGAGCAGTTGTGTCGTCACGAGTTAAATCATCTAATCGTCTTAAAGTTAAATCTTCACAAGATCATCTTACACTACAGTAGTTAAGTTCATCACAATGTGCATCAGCAGCGGGTAAACAGACAGGAGGGTCCAAGACGTTGTTGATCAACGCATTCCAGCGGACACAGGAGAAAAATGTCCGCCTGGGTGTCAGGACAGCCCGTCGTATTGTTGTAGCGGGTTGCCATGGGAGACCAAAGGAAATCTGGGCCTGCGTGTCGCGGGGCAACCAGTTGATGTGTTTTCTTAGACAACAATTTGGGGGGGGGGGGGTGGCAGGTCAAACACCTCATACATCGACCACAGCTTCATCCGTTAGTGTACGACAGTCCCTGTTATCTGACTTATACAAGGACGGAAAAAATAAAGTATAAAAAATAATGAAAAACTAACAACACGCGTAAACAGAATCCACAAATAACAACAGATTCTAAAAGACAAAACCCAACCACCGGAAAAAAAAAGTAAATTTAAAAGTCAATTCTAGTTTATAATCCAGGCAACGCGGACACAATAGGTATTAACAGCTTTATAATAAAAACACTTTGAAAACTAAATCTACATATTCTAATTCTTTACAAACACTAAAACAACACAAATAAAACAGCGCTTCTGAAGCTACAAGTGGTATTCGAATCAGTCAACTTCAAATTGTTTTTTTCCTTCTTCTTTTTGTTAGAAAATAATGGGGAAAAAAACCCCGAACAACCCCCTCAATGTAATCCTTTCCGGAAATTGAGTTTCAAAGGGAGGTGACTAACAATGAGAAAAAACAGCCCCTGATTAAATTTCTCCTTCTGAGCCGATGTACCGAGGGCTGATTAAACAGATCTGTGGTGGGGGCTACCCATCCTGCAGTTGTGAACAAACTTTGAACGTTGGGTCTAAGCACGTACCCCTGGTGGGAGTAAGTCAAAGCTAGGACTGTAAGCCCCCTGGGTGGGTGTGTGGGTGGGAGGGGGGAGGTGGGCAGAGATTTTCTGGGTTTAGATTCTGTAGAAAGAGATTAGGTAGGTGTATACGGGTATAGAATGTGTATGTTGTCTACAGAATATGTAGGCGCTCATGACCATACAATACATTTTCTATTTTGGCCAAATTACATATCGCTGTATGTTGCCAAATAACGTTTCGGTGTACGTGACCATAAAATCTTTGGGAGTTTGAGCATAGGTAATATTTGGGAGAGTGTTACCTTGATACCTATAGATGTAGTGGCTATATAAGTGTAAATTGTGTGGCCTTATTATTTATAGGAGTATGGCAAAAGCCTGATGTACTAGGGCTAGTAGGCTAGAGTGAGATTCTTATAGTTCAGTACAACCAAACCCTAGACGGGGACTGTTAATTCACCGGAGGTGTTAAGCTCAGGTTAATCTCAGGTTAAACTCATTTTCTTCCAAGTTGATGTACGTCGTGTACTGGCCGTTTTAAATAGTCACAGGAAGGTGTTTCGGGTCGTTTGGTGTTACAAGGTCAGGGGTGACAGGTGTCATTTTGACTGGTCATAGCGAGGTGTTTCAAATCATTTGGTGTGTGTGTGTGGGGGGGGGGGGGATAGGGGAGGGGGGTGACAAAGACAACAGTAATAAAACATGTCTGAACATGGAGCTGACAGTGTAGTTTACCTGATGCTGTCCACACCCCTTTCACCCTTATCACAGCCTTCTTTCTTTCTCCCCTTTTTTGTGTGTGTGTCTTTCAAAAGTTGATGGGTAGGGTTTTAAAGCACTAGGGGCATTCACCGGGGATT
Source organism: Physella acuta (assembly GCF_028476545.2). Classification (NCBI taxonomy): domain Eukaryota; kingdom Metazoa; phylum Mollusca; class Gastropoda; family Physidae; genus Physella; species Physella acuta. Next base: position 121,689 of record NW_026732026.1, read on the forward strand.
AACCGCAAATCGAAAACGCTTATCTGTCAACAGTATTCGTCAATACAAGGCTGGGGCCGCGGCGCCAGGGCCGGTGGAGGGGGCGCCACACCTTGTTTGTCTCCCCTCTTTTAAGTCGGATACCGACCGGAGCAATGGCTTTTGCCACCTAGAGGTGTCTGGGGGGGGGGGGGGGGTGTCACCTTACCTCCACCATTCCGTTTTCAGGCTTTTGTAGTTACCTGGTACCCCTTGCTTATACTTTAGATTTTAGGGGTGGAGGAGGAAGGGTGGGGAAATAGTTGGAAGAGGGAGAAAGGAGGTGTGTCACTTTTTACTGCCATAACAAACGAGACAAGACAAAGAAACAGCACCATTTGTACTTTAACGCTTTAAATTTGTCATTGATAATTAATTGGATTTTCCCGTTTTAAAAAAAAAAAAACTTCGGCGTGTGTTTACAATCGGAAAAACCCGGTGTAGCATGGGCGTTAGGTCAACACAGTTAACTGAATTCACTCAAATGTTGGCGCTTTTTATAGAGCTCGGCGCTTTGGTGTGATATGACAATGGTGAGGTAAAGTTTAAGCGGGGGTTCAAATTTAATTAAGTCGGGCTGGGGTGCGACTATACAGGCAACAGTGGTAAACTGGGATGGGACAGTCAATGGCGGTTAGAAAATATTATGGTGGAGTAAAAGTAATAGTTTTGTGAAAAGTACTTTTACGCTAAAATTATTGTACATTGAAAATGTTATTGTTGAATTACGAGTTTATTTCGAATTGACTGCATTGAGAATTTCAGATTAAAATAAATCATGTTGGTGTGATAATGTGTACAATTTTTATCAAGTTTTACCTAAATAGTTGAAGAGTGAAGCACATTTTGTTTTTGATAAAAATCTGCGGATGCGTGCGAGGCCGTTCGGCCATTAACATCAGCGCGAGCCGGCGCTTTACACGGTTGTCACGTGTCACGGGATCCCGACCAACCACAGACTTAAGTTATGGCCGCCATTTTCGGAGGAATTCTTTAGACACGGCGCCAGGTCCCTGGAAACTTATACATCAGCCCCACAGCCCCCAGCCCGTGTGTGCGCGGGGGGGGGGGGTCGCTTCTCTACCATGTACCCCAGACATCAACCCCCAACCCCACCCTGCATAGAAGACACCCTGACAAGCTACACAAACTCCGGAGTTTTTATAAAACTGGCATTAGCAATTATGTCAGTACGGTCACGTAAATGCATGCTCAACCTGGGCTATTATTAGCAACGGGAAAACCCCCGTGACACGAACACTGAGCGTTCATGCTTTATTCAGATTTCGACTTTTACCACGATGATGGAGCTCACAGAATTTAGATAACCCAAGCGAACTCTGGGTCTGTCTTCATGAATAAAAAATAACCGCATGTGATGTCCCCTTTTCTCCTTTATCCGCGAATAAGCGAACCATTATAGTCGCGATAATTATCGCCACGATAATGGCAGTGATTTAAATACAACAAGCGCCAGATTAAGTCAACTTTTGACACCTCTATAAAACACAAACTTACGGGGGGGGGGGGAATTTTTTTTTTGTCTAACTAAAACCCAAAGTCGCCTAAAAAAAATATGGACGGGTTTTATTATTATTATCAGATACATTATTCAAATTTAGAAGTTCACGCCGGGGTCAAACAACAACTGATCGAGTCGTCTGCTTTGAAGTTTTATGGCGGGCCGTGAAAAGGGAACAAGTTAATTGTGACCGCTTGAAACATCAAAGGACGAGCCTGGTCGAATCAAAGGACGAGCCTGGTGGAGCGCCGAATGTTCTCGGCTGTTGTAACGTTATGGTGCCACCGGCGCTCTTCCCATCCCCTGATAGTATCGGCACGCTAAAAGACAATTTTACTGCCCGCAGGCGATGAAAGGCTTAGTTCTTTGAGTTGTCTTTGAATGCCTGGGTGGGTTATTTCCCTTGGTTCTAACGCCGTTGTCTACCCTGCGAGCTCTTCTGTAGGTATCTTTAAAAAAAAATAGAACGAGAAGCTGTATAAAAAAGTCTATAAATAAAACTTCAATTTGTGTACGACTTTCCATATCTCTGTCTTGTAGTAACGTGATGTCAAATCTCCGAAGTTGATTGGTCAGCAATATACAGTTACAACATTATGGAGCCTATTACATTGACTTGTTAGAATGACTTGTTTAGGAACTTGTTTAGGAAATTGTTTTGTAACTTGTATAGGAACTTGTTTAGGAATTTGTTCAGGAACTTGTTTTGTATCTTGTTCAGTGAATTTTTGGTAACTTGTTTTGTAACAACGTTAGTAACTTGTATCCACTTGACCACAACTGTTACCTCCACAAAAATCTCCAAAATTTTATCGCGACTTGAGCAGCTTCGTACACAAAAAGCTTTTTCGCCTTTTTTACGCATAAAATTTACATGCTGCTCCTTTATGCACATTTTATCGCATCTGTAATTAAATAAACAAGAACGAGGCCAAGCAGAAAATGGAACAGCCGACCCAGATCACACAGACACTGGAATAAAAGACCGTACTACTGTAGCGCTAGACAGAAAAAAACAACACAGGCTCATCTTTCAAACTGTGAGCCGTCAATTAGGCCGGGCCGCCGGAAACAATGGGTGTTTGTCACGATAGTGAAAGCTATTCCTCACTTCCTGTCTACCTGCTCTCCGCGAGCGATCCGGCCAAATCGTGTTTACATCTTCGATATATCCACATCCAGCTTATCCATATCCAGCTCTGGGTCTCTCGACCCCCCCCCCCCCCCCCCCCCCCACTCTCCCAGGCTCCCGAATCGTGTTTACATATTCAAAAATATCCCCATCCAACATATCCAGCCCGGCCCCCCCCCCACCCTCCTACAGGTCTCTCTACGCTCAGATTTAATCCTGACACAGCACATTTATAACAAACCAGCAAGACGGATGTAATCTTTCAAATCTCGCGGTGTCTCGTCACCTGCACGTGATGATGCGTGGCACCGCGAGACCAGTTAGTCGGAGATTACACATAGCGCCGGCAGAAATTAAATCTTGTCACATCACTCCATAACCTCCCCCCCCCACACACACAAACGTTCCAGATCTAATGAACAAAAAACATGAACTAATTAGAAGCAGGGTGTAATCAATCAATCAACGATGTTAATTTCTCACACCTGAGATCACACAAACACAATTTAAAAAATCAACAATGAAAAAAACCCAACCAAACAGCAAGACTCCAGCGATGAATTAAACTTTGATAAATCTAGTTTGAACTGATTACTACAGTAACGCTGATTCACACACAAGTCTATATTTTCTGGTTGGGTCAGTTTGACATATATATAATATGTAAAAAATTAAATGCTTACAAATGACAACTATTATGTCGTAATCTCGCAGATTTTATACTTGTCTGTTAAAGCAATGTTACTTAAAATTTTATTGCTTTGTACTTAGATTTTGTAATAGAAAGTCAATAATTGAACATTTGATCAAACTAAAGCTTTAGACTGTCTGATTTCCTTTTACTATTGAACACCGAAGACATTCAAATCAAGAATTTGAGTATCTGAAGTTATGCCTTCGGGGAATGAACCACATCTTGAAATGTCAACATACTTTAGGCGCCAAACTGGCAAAGCACGGTCGAAATGTCCAGATTTTTCAAATACTGCCACATTGCCATTTCTTAAAGAAAAAAAAAGATTTTGTGTTATTGATTTTGGCGTTGATATTCCCAAGGAAAGGGAAGTGTGTTTGAAGATAGTGTTAAGATGGATTTACATGTCGACAGCGACGATAGGGCAGACGCTGGTTTCGAGATCAAAGCGTTACGGGCAAACACTCGGAGAGAGAAAATAAAATGGCCACTTGGGCTACGTGAAAGCAACATTTCAAATTTTCAATAACTGTTTCAAATTTCTTTATTTTTTTTTTTCGTTTTGTAATTATGAAAAATTTATTTTGAAAAGAATGTAGGTCAGCTTATCACAACATAAACATCTTGAGCTGATGTAGGTCAACGTGGCTAGGTGTCGCCATCTTAAACTGACCTAATCCTCACACTTGACCGGCGTGCCGGGTCAATGTCCGATCTCCTTGGTTACTTAGCTGACGTCATCAAACCTCCCCGCACGTGTCCCAAAGCCCGAACTAAAACATGACCCGAGGGGCGATGTTTTGATTTCATCTGAAACTGCTCATCCACTCACCCCCCCCCCCCACCTCACTCGCTGACCCACTAACTCCACCCCCACCCCCGATGTTCAGTGACCTGTGGGGGGGAGGGGGTAAAACCAACAGTTCAGCCACCAGTTGATCTAACAACTGACCGCTCTAACCAACACTCTTACTGACTGACCATCGCTCTTATAGACTGGCCTCCACACGTACAGACTTACCACCACACGCATGGACTTACCACCATTCTGACCACCATACGTATAGACAGACCACCACGCGTATGGACTGACCACCACACGCATGGACTGACCACCATTCTGACCACCACACGTATAGACAGACCACCACACGTATAGACAGACCACCACACGTATGGACTGACGACCGCTCTCATAGACTAAAAACGCCACGAATGGTCTGATCATCATACTCTTCGACTACTACACCCTTGCATGGACCTTTGACTGACCAGGGGTCTCCTGCTATCTCATTCACAAAGTCGTGTTTAAAACTGACCCACACTCTCATATACTGAGCACTACACCCCTGTACCCACCTCTCCGTTATACTGACCCACACTCTCCGATACCGACTCCCCTATACTGGCCACCACTCAAGTGTACTGACCCCGGATCTCCCACAATCCCATTCACCGACTCTTGTTTACATTGACCAACCGGACACTACGGTTCACTACCGCTAATGGACAAACCATGTCTTCGGACAAAGTGACCTTTAGAAATGTATTTTCTTTTCACACCTCACCCACCCTCCAATCTCACCTAACACCCCGCACACCCCGCACACCCTCCCACCTCACCCTCACCCACCCCCACACCCACATGCTTAAAACGTTACTTATAATTTTTAAACCTTTTTCCTCCCCACTTGATATTTCTGGAGATACTGCATTAAAAAATATCCTTTTCTTTACCGTGTTTTTAAATCTCATATTTTGTTAACGAATAATGTGCTCATCTTGTTGACACTCGATTGACTGACCTAAAATCATAAAAATTCGATAACACTTACCTGCCATGAAATGAGGGCGTCTTGACCTTAAGGCCAACATACGAACCACAAAACCTGGCTAAAATGTCATCCTTCTCTGGCCGTCTGGCTTAAGACATGCCGAGTTTAAACCTCGACAGATTAGCATGTTCAACGGATTAGCATGTTCAACAGATTAGCATGTTGAAACTCTTACGTCTTGAAGGATTAGCATGTTGTAACCAAATATATGACGTTGCGACAAGACCTTTGGATAAGTTCTATTCCACGTAATTTGGAACAAGTTCTGTCTCAAGTAGTTTGGAATAAGTTCTGACCCAGGCATTCAGAAGGTAGACAGCTAGACAGCTAGACTCTCTAGATGATTCATTCTTTTCAGTTTAAGCAGCTTTATTGTTTGAAAAACAACAACAACAACAACAACCTTTCAACGTTTAACTGTACGTTATAGGCAGCGCCGTAGATGTCTTACCATAACGATAACTTAAACAACATCCTAACTAATGTTGTACTTCAGCTACGTCACTAAGATGGCCGCTACCGTAGACAATTTAATAACTACAACCAGTGCTGAGGGCTCCAGAATTTGGTTCCACTCCATCTTTAGCTACTACTGCCTCGCTTCTGTGAGACCGTTCACTTGGGTGGGTGGGGTCGTAAAACTCTGCTACGTCACGTGACTGAGGTGTTTTTTTTTTCTTTAAGCGTTGGGGGGTCGCCTCGTTAGCGGCACTGACTACCCCACCCCCACGGGGCAGAGTCGCGGTATACGAGTCAGGGTCTGTACGTTACACGTGTCGTACAGGTACATGCAGGCGTACTTTGTGTTGGCCACACGCAAGTCACTAACACAGGCTGGTGGTTTGAATGGTTGATTCAGTCAACCTCTATTTTCATTGCAACTTGAAAACGGTTCAAACCTTTGGACAGTGTCCCCCCCCCCCCCACGCTTTGAGCAGTGTCCCCCCACTTTGGGCAGTGTCCCGTCCCCCCCCCCCCAACTTTTGGCAGTGTCCCCCCCCCCCCCCCACTTCCCCATTGGACAGAATTTTTTTGCTGATTGAGTCAGTTTGGATTGGGGGGGGGGGGCGGATGGTCATTGTTGGTGTGGGTGGGTACTAGGGGGGGGGAGGGCATTGTTTCTCCATTACATTCTGGGACCAGATAGAGAAGTGGAGTTGGCATGACAAGGGGGATCAATAGCGCTAACTTTGGAGGGGCTTAACTCGGAAGGGAGAGGGTAGATACTAGCTTGGGGGTTATGGGGCCGGTGGGGGGGGGGGGCTTAGATCAGACGTGAGGGGGTAGATACTAGCTTGGGGGTAATGGGGGCGGAGGGAAGGGGGGGTCTTTGTACATCCGTGAGGGAAGCTAATTGGGAGTGGGGCGGGTATAGAAGTAACTTATTGAGATTTTATTTGATATTTCTCTACGTCTACTGTGCTAAGTATTTTATTGCATATTCACGAAAATAAAAGAAATAAATAAATATAAACAAAACAAAACACCAGCTTTTTACACGAATAGGAACAAAAAAAAAAAACAACCTCCGTCTCTCTATTTCACACGCCCTATTGTCCCATTGACCGGCCGGATTGAAAGAGAGACTTGACTATTGAAAAGAATTCTGTAGGCGAAGAACATTCATTTCTATAATAACCGTAAAAGCAGTAATGCTATCATATGCCTAAGTTCTTCCAATATAAGTATAATCTTCTTATCAAATTACACGCGTATTAAAATATTAACCCTCCTACCGTCGTCTTGAACTGGTCTTTGATTAACCCATTCTTGCCCGAGTACGTAAATTCAGCCCCCAATCCGGGTCTATTATTGACGTCCGGGTCGTTTAAAAACACCACGACCGTCGGGCTGTAGCTCCGACAGGTTGGCTGTCATAGCCGGGACCCCGTGTGGGGAGATGTCTGTCTATTAGAGACCCTGTGGAGAAATGTCTGTCTATTAAAGGCTCCGTGTGGAGAAATGTCTGTCTATTAGGGAAATAGTAGACTAATCAATAAATGGAGACAGGGGGCGGGGGTGTGAGGGTGGGGAGTTGTCGTCTGATTCTTTAACCGTCTGTACGTTCGCAGCGTTTTTACGACGAGCTGAGAGGTTGAGTGGGGGGGGGGGGGGGAAGGGGGGTTGGAGGAGGAGGGAGGGGAGTCTAAATGTAGATGTCATGATGGAGATTGAAAGAGAGAGGAGAGGGGTAAGGAAAAGAGTGTGTGTAGGTTAGAAAATAGAACAGAAAGAATTAATTTTTAATCACTGAATTTAATGGCACCAGATTAGTCATAGAACCTCCCGCATTGGTATTTAATCTCGTCGTTACCTGAAGTGACATAAAGTATACAAAGAAATGCATTTCAGGACGGAATATTATTTTTACTAAACTCATAAACACTTGAGGTAGACTTATCCAACGTCAGCATATAGCCGAGAAATTAGATTTAACAATGAAATATTCCACACATAAAAACAAACAAACAAAACCTAATTGCTTGGAAGCACACCTGATTGAAGGGAGTTCTAAGCTTTCGTTCAGTTCATTTGTAAATTATTTAATTTGTTTTTCTTTAACGAAGGTGGGCCATTAAAAGTTCTGTTGTCTATATATGTTTTAACATCCATTTTTCTTAACAAGCGTTACTTGAACATTCCGTCTTAAATAATCACCTTAATAATGCAGCATTGGTCAGCACACACCTTTTTAAAGATGACAAACTTGTAAGTCATTCAAACATTCGAACTTAGGAAACCATCATTACGTCATCATGTTTTAAAATCACAACCCCAAACATGAAGAATCAATAATTGCCGCCGTAATAACAGACCTTAATGAAATGATAATGAGTATGAATGTTTTATCAATTCTGTTCATCCTTCCATGAGGCAAGTCGCGGTGACATTGTGCCGTACAAAAATATTCTTGTTGCTGTGTCGTCAAGCCTTGCTAGTTATTTAATCTGTGACTAAAAAAAAGTTACGGTTTCGCCTGTCTTCAACCTAAAACAATGACAAATAACAGCCACTACATCTTTTTTTTTTTTAATTTTTTTACAACAGATTGGAATTCATTTGTTTCTACTCAAATATTTTAATCAAAAGCACGCTATTAATTGAGAGTCCAACCTTGATGTTGCTGAGTTTATTGTCTCCCCTTATAAATATCTGCCCACGTTATCTCCCCTTAACTAAAGACAGAACTCTGGTTAAACACAGAAAACAACATCACATTCATATATAGTAAAAAAAAATCTGGCAACATTTTTTACCCCATCTAAATGTAATTAGGATATTCACCGAACACTGGCATTGCTAGGATTGATTAGAGGTCGGGGAAGGGGGGCCCGGGGGTAGGGGGGGTAAATATAGCTTTATATTGAATATTTAAATTCGATCAAGGGAGGTAAAAAAAAAGGTCGAGAAAGATAAATTGGAAAGCTCATTTATTAGAGCTCATTATCCGGTGTGTGGAGGTTAAGGGGGAGGGTGGAGAAGGGGGGGGGGGGGCAATCAATGTCCAGGTGGCGGCATGTACGTGACACGCATCACGTGACTTGCTTGTTAAGGGGGGCATGTCCGTGAAACACGTGGCATATTTGTTAGTGGCGTTCAAGTGACATGCTAGTTAGAGGCATTACTGGTCAGTGTGATACAATTGGTAGAGGCGATACGGATTAAAGATATAATTTTGATCAGGGCTCTCTTTTTTATTTTGGTACGATAAAGAACCAGTTTTGGAGCGTATAAATACTCTTTTAAGAACTTCTCTTCCTCATCCGGCATAACCACCCCCCCCCCGTACTACTTTAGTACTTATGAATAACTCGTACGACATGAAGTCTCGCAACTCTTCCAGCTATAAATAGTCTTACACTCCCACAGGGGAGGCAACAAATAAAATCTTTATGACAGACGGACATAACTTTTATTATAGACGGGCTATATTTTTTTCTTACAAAAAGACTAAATTTTATGACAAACAGATAACAGATGACCAAAATCCGTCTGCTGATAAAAGACTGGAGTATTTCCCTCCATCACCGCTTTTCCCGCACAAATTCAACCCTCGCGCCCAAACTTTTTAGTTATCTCGCGTCTACCCCAGCAGTAAAGTCACCACCATATTGTCGACCTACATCCGCCGTAAACCGGAAGTTGACCCCCACAATTGGCGTGTCATTATACCATAAGACTAAAAGTTATACTTTGTGAAGAAAAAAAAAGGTGTTTTGGTTGGGGTTTAAAAAAGTCGTGGATAAAAACACTGGGTAGCTGGATACTTAAGAATTCTGAGGCTGAGTCTTAAAATGGTTTATACGTGTTGAAATTTGCATAGCCATAGACGTTTTGCGGATCGCTGTAATGAGTTAGGGTACCGTGCCTTGAATATAAGCGACCCCTGGGATTGATAGTCAATCTTAAGAGGCGGGGTAGTTGGCAGGGAAGGGGGGGGGTCGGGATGGGGAGTAAAAACATGAGGAGAGAAAGGAAAAGGATTAGGTGAGGGGATGGCAATTATTTATAAATAGAAAGCATGAACCTTGGGAATATTTCCTTGCTGGCAACCATCGGTCAGTTAGCCAGGAGTTCTGACAGAAAGATTGGGTGTGGTGAAAAAGGGGGGGGGGGGAGAGGGATAGGGTCATAGGGTCATGAAGTGATTCTTTTGAAACTGATATATTTTCATTTACTAAATAGTAGCTAATCTTTGCCTGTGTTTGAAAGCTTTAAATGACATTTCTTATAGCTATTCTAGCAGATCGGGCATATCCAATTCTATTTTTTAACCTCTAGCCTGTATGCTATCCATTGATGTCTTGTCCAGGTCGGTTGACCCCCGGGGGGGGGGGGGGGTGAGGTCTGTGATTGATTCCTGTATCACAGAGTCAGCCGATGAGTCAGGCTACGGGCCATGTCTAGATCTGGGCTAATTGCTACATAGCGACCAATGGCCAGCGACCTATGACCCGTGACGCATGAGATCATGTGATTCTCGGACTGGGATGAGCACAAATTGTAAACTCACGATTAGTGGATCAACATTTTGGACGTCTGTCATGAAAATAGTGGAATATATATATATATATATATATATATATATATATATATATATATATATATATATATATATATATATATATATATATATATATATATATATCACATTTCTGTGTGTGCGTGTCTGTGTGTGTACTACTTGGTACAATGGTACAATGTGAAGAGACAGAGCCCTAAAAGAACAACGAGGTGCCCGTATGTAGGTCAAGCAGCTCCTAATATAGCCCTGGCTAAACCCATCATTACGTCCGAGTGTCCACGGCCTGGGTAGGTCATAATAAATCAGTTGTAGGTTCCATTACGGTCGCCTCCAGCCAGTGACCACAACAAATGACTTCTGTCGTGTACGTACTGACAAAGTCGCCTCTCTGGAACCCACTGTTCCCGGGGTCTTAGCTCCGAGGAACCTATTGTTCCCCGACCCGGGTCGGCCCAACGGTGGGGATTTTGTGCTCAGTCCGGTACGCCATTAATCCTCCGGTAATCTGGTGGGTTTCCTTTCATCATCACCACAACGCGCTTTTTGCGCCTTTCCCGCCTCCGTATTTTTCTAATTCCGGTCAATGCTGTATATATTGTATACCAGGATGAGGGGAGAGCGTGGGCAATACTGGACGTGCTGGTCATCTAGAGGTCCAAATGTTAGGCTGCCTGGTTCTAGTCTGGAACTTTCCTGGCTAATGGACGTCCAGTGAGGGAGACGGTCAGTTCTCCGGGGAGGGGAGACTGACGTCACGCAACATTTGTGTTCGCCGGCCTTCTCTTGGTGTTTTCTCCTCTAACCCACTCACATAGGCCTTTCGTATGTTTTAGATTGTCTCTCTTCTCACATCGGCCTTTCCTATTGTTTAGAATCTGTCTCCTCCTGTCCTTTTACTTCGGCCTTTCTTATGTTTTAGCGTTTGTCTCTCTTCTCACATCGGCCTTTCTTAGAGTTTGCCTCCTCCTGTCCTCGGCCTTTGTAATGTTTAGAATATGTCCTTCTGTCCTCTTTCATCGGCCTTTCTCGTAAAATCTCACCTGTACTTCAATTTTCTCACAAACCAGCAAACCAAAAATAAACAAAAAATGAAACCAGTCTGGTATTTCAAACAAATCGCGATATTTAAATGTCAATAATATAAGCTCAAGACGAAATGCTAGTGAACTTTAAACTGAAATACCCCAGTAATTGATATCTGAAGATTAATAATATATAATAAGACTATACGGTAAACACAAATAATAGTAGATAATTGTAATAACCTGCTTGTCGCCCCTGAAGGCAATGATATTTTGCATGAAGAAATAAATATGTTTATTTTTGGGTACAGGGGGATGCGCTTATTAAAGAAATTATGATAGCAGCACTAAATGACATTGATGCTTGAGAAGGGGGGAAGGGAGGGTGGGGGCGAGGAGGAAGGGAGGGGTGTGGTGATACAAAACATCAAAGTTGTTTGGGATAATGGGATTATCCCATGCGTGTCTCCTCGCGTTTTTTTTTTTTACGAGTTATCGAATATCTCAGCAGACAAGTGTTAAAAGACGAGGCTGTCACGGGGGTGGGGGTGGGGTAGTAGGGTGGGGTGGGATTTGTCAGGTAATTACGTACACCAATCAACGAAGTGTTGACTGTAATTGTCATGACAAGTGTGAGAGGAGGGTGAACACAGATAAACTCTGACGGCTTAATGGAGTTTGTTTCGAGTTAATTTTTTCACTAATATGTTGTGTGATTGTGTGCGAAGATCGAGCTGTAAGCTGCAGTAGACGAAGAGAGAAATACAAATGTGCGAATCTAAAAAAATATTTACGCACCGTTTACTTTTCTTATCTAGCAAGAGGGTGATTAAAATAGATTGGATGTTCGCTAATAGGGAATTCCCGTTAACAATACGGCTACACCTTGCCACAAAAATGCTCACAGGAAGTTTTTTATCTTCCCTTCTGGGAGATTCAACCAATGACGTTAAACATTGAGGTCACGTGGGCAAACCGCCTACATAAGATTTAATTTTTAACATTAAAGGTTATGTAAAAAATCATTCGAATTATTTTTTTACCGTAACTTTAAAGTCCAACGGTTAACTTTACCAACTGTAATTAAAAATCAGAAAAGATAAAAAATTCTAAACCGAATATTAAAATGAATTTTAAAATATAATTAGAAAAAAAAAAGCTTCTGTCAGAGTTGTCGTTCGTTACCAAAGAGTACTGTAAAGAACACCAAATTAGACGCTTTTCTTTTTCCTATTGTTCGGCTATCGATTTCCCAGAGTCACTGAAGTCGTTTTAGGATGTAATATCAGGGGCTAAAAATAGCCCCGAGTTGATATTTTACGACACGATAATTACATTAATCGTGAACAAGAGTTCTAACGTTCAGGGTTTGAGTCCGGTGACATTGAGAAGTCGAGGATAAGAATGATGATTAAGGAGATAATCTTTCATCGTGTACTCTACGGTGGCTGTCGTTAGCCTTGAGCCAGGAGATTTGAAGTACATTTTTTAAAAGCGTTTTTAACATGGTTTAAAAACATGATGTTTGGGTCTAATTATTTCTTGTTATGTCGTTAATGGGGATTAAGGTGGGGTCTGTGTGGCGAGGCCGTCTGATGTGAGTCTAGCAGAAGTGTCTGATTATAAGTGTGGAGGCGGGTCTTAGAGCAGCAGGGGAGAGAACAATGTCAGAAGACAATTTTCTTGACTTACAAGAAGGCAACGTTGGAAATGTTAACGAGAATAACTTCAGCACCAAGCTTGAAGGAGAAGTTTAAAATATATTCCGTCACTTAATTTCAAATGTTGATTGTAAGATACATCATTCAACCACCCGCTCCCACTTCCACATGTTATGCATACCATCATCACCATAATACACCTAACGCAAGTAATCTATACAGATCTCTATGCTGATTAAGGCTTACGTTCGAAACGTCCATGGTTCTTTGTCTTTATTAATGATATTACCGACATAATCTACTTTATTAATTAATACATCTATATCTCACTCTTACCCCAACCCACACTCTTACCGCTACACTTCCCTCTAACCCCACCCCTAACCCCACCCACACCATCTCCCTCTAACCCCACCCCTAACTCCACCCACACCATCTCCCCTATACCCAGTCACCCCCAAAACCCTAAAGTAACATTACCCAACCACAATTCATCATTGTTTACTTTGGTTGCGCCAAACTAGCCAGACATTTCCATACCATTTCGATATTTCAACTCAAGGGCGAAAACTCTACATCATCGCCGTCTTTTTAAAACCACATTTTTCTTTTCAACAACACAACTCAGTAAAGCAGACTTGAGTTAGGGGGGTGGGGTGGGGAACCGCACCCAGTGGTAACCTCATTTGCATATGTCATATCCAAACATTAACAACTCGATTAATCACGCGCTAACAAGATGGCCGCCTCCAAATCCTGGCGCTGCCTGCTGTACCCCTGCAGTCCCGGGGACAATTCACGAGAAGTCCCCGGGACATTCAGAGCGATGTCCCGGACCGATATGCTCGTGAGCATAAATCAGACACAGGGGCCTGCCAATATATGCGCCCCAAGATGGCGGCCCGGCTCAAAGGCCCATAAAGTAGGCGCTGGGATAATTGACGCACACGCTATTAAAAGAAAGATTTACAAATCGTTTTTGACAGTTTCGCGAAACGAATGCGAATTTAAAAACTGGATTCTGGAAGAGGGGAGGGATGGTGGACAATGTATGGAGGAGAAATACAACATGGCGGATTTGTTTACAAGCGAGTTAGTAGCTTGACACGATATATTTAAACAGATTCTTAAATAGCAGCTTATGTGCATGATAATGGAGAGTAGATATTGTCTGCTGTTTGTTGACGTTTTTATTTAATTATCGTGATGCGTATTGATTACAATTAAAATGAGCTAACCAAGAACCTATCAATACGTTTTGAACAAATTTCGTAGAAGAGAACTTTACTTTCGACTTGTATGTCATAGTTATATTCACCCGTTTATGCTGTGATATATGCATGAGTTAATATGCTTATGTTGTGATGTGTACACGGGTTGACACCCTAATGTTGTGATGTGTACAAATACTTTAGGTTTTATATCTTAAGTTGTTCCTTTTGTCTGTTTCAGAGCGAACTCTCCCAGAACTTACAGGCTCTGTCTGAGAAAGCTAAATCAGGGACAGAGTTTATACAGAGGTTAAAAAAGATGGCGGACAGTGTTAGTGTAAGTAGACATTTTTTTTTTAAAGACAGAACTTAGCTATACTTAATTGTGTGATTAAATGCATCGAGGGGTGTATATATTTGTGTAGGTGTGTGGGTAGGCGTGTGTTCGTGTGTAGATTAGCGTAGGTGTGTGGGTAGGCGTTGTGTTCGTGTGTAGATTAGCGTAGGTGTGTGGGTAGAATTTCGTGTAGACTAGAATGGGTGTGCGTGTATCGACTAGTGTGTGTAGACTTGTGTGGGTGTGTAGACTAGTGTGTGTGCGTGCGTGTGCAGGCTTGTGTCAGTAGATCTACACAGCACTACCACCTCAGTCACATGACTTTATGTGTGTGTACCCGCCTCAGTCACATGACTGTAGATGTGTGTTGGTGTGTGTGTACCCCAGTAGATCTACACAGCACTACCGCCTCAATCACATGACTGTAGGTGAGCGGCGACAACAACCATCAACACCCATCACAAGCCCAGGTGTAAAATCTCTTTTGATGTCCCCTCATTTATTTTTTATCTGGCATAAAAGTTTTAAAACGAGTAAATTGAAACACCTTCCCCCCCCCCCCTCATTTCTCGACCCCCATCCCCAGTACATACGTAGGTCTGGTTTATTTGAGAGAAAATAGAAATTCTTAGAATCAAAGTGTGTGAACGAAAACCTCATCTACCGCCTACCTTTCTGCTCCGTATCTTCCATCTACGCTAGAACCATTTCAAACACACTTTAATTTCTGCTGGGAGCCACAGGAAAGTTCATTGAATTTATCTCTGATAAACTGCCTTCATCATTATTTTGTACGTGGATCTAAGATATTAAAAAAAAAACACGACCTAGTTATTATTTTCTTTAGATAACATTTTTATTATAGTAATTATCAGTTTTTCCTGTTAAAATTTACACCGATGTTGACAGTAAATGTTTCATATTTCTAATTTTTAATACGTTTTTTGACAAGATTCGATGTAAAAGTTTCTTTGATGGACTTTTGACAAGATTAAATTGAAAAATTATTGGGTAAACTTTTGTCAAGACTGACTGTAAGTTTCTTGATAGACATTTTATCAAAATTCGATGTAAAAGTTTCCTTGTTGAACTTGAGACAAGGTTAAATAGAAAACTTATTGGGTAGACTTTTGTAAAAATTCGATGTAAACGTTTCTTTGATGGACTTTTGAAAAGATTAACTAGAAAACTTATTGGGTAGACTTTTGTCAAGATTCGATGTAAAAGTTTCTTGATAGACATTTTGTCTAGATTGACGGTAAAAGTTACTTTGATAGACTTTTGTCGCCTTGAGAGTGGAGCATGGCACGATCAATATTACGTAGTCCCCTCTCTGATCCAGTCGGCCTGTCCAATTTAATCTCCATTCTGGGGGGTGGGGGGGGGATAAAAATAAAAATACACCGAAATAACCGAACTCTGGAAGCGGATATTTTAAGGAACATTTTGTTTCAAAATAGGGACTGGACTTTTTTTTTTAGCGATTTAAGTTTCATTTCAATGACAGTGTTGAGTTTGAAATTTGATAATAAAAATGGTAACTTCAATTAAGTTTAAAAAAAAAATGCCTGGCTTCGATCAGATGTTGGTCTGATTACAAGACAGCCAAAATAATATAGCATCAAAGTTTGGCTAAAGAGACAACAAAAAATAAAAGAGTAGCTGAAAAAGTAGAACAAAAGATAATACTTTAAAACAGCGCTCGTTTTTTTTAACGGGAAATATTACTAGTATTGAAATATTAGTAAAGATAAACGACAAACAAGCATCCTCTTTCATCCAGAGAATAAAATTACTGATGAATTGGAAAGCGAGCAGGTAACTGTGTAAACAGAAGCCCTTCATCAGTTCTAAAGCCATAGATGGTGGTGTTATATTTAGACCAAGATAACTCGAAACTGTCCGAGTTTAAAAAATATATCGACGAGTCTATTATTTGTTTCAGTGATTACTTGTTTTAGGATATCATAAGCATGACATCTGTCGGCATAGTTATTGTGGATGCCTCCCCTACCCCCTCCACAGTCAACTGTACCTAGTTAATGATTCTTGTGCTGCCCCCCCCCCCCTAACCCCCTACAGGGCAACTGTACTTAGTTAATAATTCTTGTTCTCCCCCCCCCCCTACAGGGCAACTGTACTTAGTTAATAATTCTTGTTCTCTCCCCCCCCCCTACAGGGCAACTGTACTTAGTTAATAATTCTTGTTCTCTCCCCCCCCCCCCCCCCCTACAGGGCAACTGTGCCGAGTTTGAGAAGACGGTGGTCGCCCAGTGTGACGCCCTGATTGAGGTCATCAAACAACGGAAAGCTGAACTCCTGGAGAACGTGGCCGAGGAGAAAGCGCTCAAGGTTCGAACCCTGAAGGAGCAGGTCTCAGACTGCACATCCCTCCTGCAGAGAACCACCGGCCTCCTGCAGTTCTGTATAGAGGTTCTCAAAGAGAGCGACGCCTCCTCTTTCTTGCAGGTAACTCGACTTTTATTTTACCTTACCTCCTCCTTCATTAGATAATTCGACATTTCTCCCCCCCCCCCCCTTTTTCAAGTTATTTCTTTCATTGGTCTTGTATGGTTAGCCAGGGGCGGAGTCACCGTGTGCCCCCGGCAGAACCTCAACCATGGCCGTCGACACAATAATATCACGAGGGATATTTATACTTGCCCCAGTCAGAACCTCATGGCCGTCGACACTATTATCACGAGGGATATTTATACTTGCTTATAGCCATAAGACATTTCAGGGGCCCATAAAATTGGACTGGCCGTTATCTATCACTGTACTAAGTCGTAGAGACTCCAGAGATTGATACTAAATATCTACAGGCATAAAAAACTATCTGGTCTCAGGCATAAAATAAACTATATTTATAGGATAGCAATGTGTAGAAGTTACACCATCATTGTTTTTGTGACAGAAGCCAAGAAAAACATACAACTAGTTATTTTAGAGGATAATCATTTGGTAGAAATACATTTTAAAGCATGCAATTTTACTTTAAAAAAAAATCAAAATAGAGAGAAGTAAAATTATAAAAAATAGAGATCGGTGAGTGACTGGTGTATGCACATGTGTTTATTTACTTGTATGTGTGTGTATGTTTGTGTATGTGTGTATGCGCGTGTGTATATGTGTGTATGCGAGTTGTTAAGGTAGATTTAGTTTATTGATCGGGCCTAAAGCTGAGGAAAGACTGAGGCTTGCACACCGGGCTTCTACAAGACGCGAGTCATCAAAAAGGTTCTACATTCTCAAGTCTAGCCGTCAATCTTCTAGAATCCCTTGTTAGCACTGGAGATGTAGCACTGGCACTGCTGGCACTTGGGGGAGGGGGGGG
Source organism: Physella acuta (assembly GCF_028476545.2). Lineage (NCBI taxonomy): Eukaryota > Metazoa > Mollusca > Gastropoda > Physidae > Physella > Physella acuta. The sequence continues at coordinate 139,484 of NW_026732026.1, forward strand.
GGGGAGGTTGGCTTCAGGGGGTGGATTGAAAATGGTTGAGAAGTGAATGGAAAGGGGGGGGGGGTGTGACGGTTAACCGAAAAAAAAAAGAGGAAATAAAAAAAAAGTTTAGAATTTTAAAAGGTTCCTTAAACTAAATGAATATTTTTTGTGTGCTTCCTACGTCTTTGGTTGGTGAATGTATTTTTTGGGCTCTAGCGGGTTCGTGTGTTATTTAAGAAAAAAGTTTTTGGCATTTCCATTTTGGTTATCCTTGTTGGTGTTTCGATGTTACTGAAGTCAAATTTTTATAAAGTCAAGTTATTACATTTTGACTTCGGCATTTCCATTTTGGTTATCGTTGTTATTGTTTAGATGTTACTGAAGTCAAATTTCAAAAAGTCAAGTTATTACATTTTGACTTCGGCATTTCCATTTTGGTTATCGTTGTTATTGTTTAGATGTTACTGAAGTCAAATTTCAAAAAGTCAAGTTATTACATTTTGACTTCGGCATTTCCATTTTGGTTATCGTTGTTAGTGTTTAGATGTTACTGAAGTCAAATTTCAAAAAGTCAAGTTATTACATTTTGACTTCGGCATTACCATTTTGGAAATCGTTGTTGGTATTTAGATGTTACTGAAGTCAAATTTTTATAAAGTCAAGTTATTACATTTTGACTTCGGCATTTCCATTTTGGTTATCGTTGTTATTGTTTAGATGTTACTGAAGTCAAATTTCAAAAAGTCAAGTTATTACATTTTGACTTCGGCATTTCCATTTTGGTTATCGTTGTTAGTGTTTAGATGTTACTGAAGTCAAATTTCAAAAAGTCAAGTTATTACATTTTGACTTCGGCATTACCATTTTGGAAATCGTTGTTGGTATTTAGATGTTACTGAAGTCAAATTTTTATAAAGTCAAGTTATTACATTTTGACTTTGGCATTTCCATTTTGGTTATCGTTGTTAGTGTTTAGATATTACTGAAGTCAAATTTTTATAAAGTCAAGTTATTACGTTTTGACTTGAATGATGGCGAGAGTGTGTTGTGTTTGGTTAGAGATGGCCATGTCTTTAAACTGGCCACATATGGCCTAGTGTGGCCATCCATGGCCATGTCCCCTGGCCGTGTATCAGGCCCACACAGTCACGCCCTGAGTCTGTCCAACCGACCTCTACCCCCGGGGTGGTCGAATTAAAATGTTTCTTAAAGTTAAAAAAAAAACCTCTATGACCGTGTTGAAATGTCTTCAGGCCGTCTTCACGATCTTACGAGTGACGGGACTATGGGACAGCTTCACTGCACACGATCCCGAATCTCGGTTCTATCCCCCACTCCCCCTACAACTCCCTCCTCAGTGCAGCCTGCAGTAACAACCCCCCCCCCCCACATCCAAATATCTGTAGAGCAAATCTCAGTCTCAGGTTAGCGTGTAAACTGCCAGGCAACACAAATGATTTTTATCTTCACCAGACGCCACCCTACGGCTGTAGTAGCTTCTGATCTTTTACACCCCATCCTTTACACCCCATCCTTTACACCCCATACTTTACATCCCATCCTTTACACCCCATCCTTTACATCCCATACTTTACACCCCATCCTTTACATCCCATCTTTACACCCCATCCTTTACACCCCATCCTTTACACCCCATCCTTTACATCCCATCTTTTACACCCCATCCTTTACACCCCATACTTTACATCCCATCCTTTACACCCCATCCTTTACATCCCATCCTTTACATCCCATCCTTTACATCCCATCTTTTACACCCCATCCTTTACACCCCATCCTTTACACCCCATCCTTTACACCCCATCCTTTACATCCCATCTTTTACACCCCATCCTTTACACCCCATCCTTTACATCCCATCCTTTACACCCCATCCTTTACATCCCATCCTTTACACCCCATCCTTTACACCCCATCCTTTACATCCCATCTTTTACACCCCATCCTTTACACCCCATCCTTTACACCCCATCCTTTACACCCCATCCTTTACACCCCATACTTTACATCCCATCCTTTACACCCCATCCTTTACATCCCATCCTTTACACCCCATCCTTTACACCCCATCCTTTACACCCCATACTTTACATCCCATCCTTTACACCCCATCCTTTACACCCCATCCTTTACACCCCATCCTTTACACCCCATCCTTTACACCCCATACTTTACATCCCATCCTTTACATCCCACCTGATCACTTACATCCCATCCTTTACACCCCTTCCTTTATACCCCATCATTAACACCCCATCCTTTATACCCCATTCTTTACACCCCATCTGATCCTTTACATCCATTCTTTACACTCCAATTAATCTTCTACAACATAAATGATCATTTACACCCCAGATGGTCATCTTTTATGATAAATAAGTGAACGTTTATGTGACAGAATTGAAAAGTAGATATTACACACAAACAGAAGTAGATATTAAAACAATATGAAATTGCACACACAAGAGTAGATAAAAAGGATTAAAATATCATATATCAATGTAATTATATCAATCCCCGACCAATAATTGAGTTTAAAAACGACGACACAGTTTGGGAACCGTTACTACGGGGTGTAAACCATTTCCCTACCCACTCCTCTTCTCTCATCAGGGATAATTTTTTCCCTCTTTTCTCTCAATAATCCCCCTGCCATCCCCCTCCCCCTTACTTCTAGCCCGGTTGTGTTTTTTTTTCTCGTTTTGTTCGCAAGTAAAAAAAAAAATCTAGAACCGGTTCGATATTTTTTTTCCCCTTAGGTTTGTAATCATGGCTTTCCTCGAATCTTCAGTGGGAGAGAGCTGATGGTGTGGAATGGCTGTTTTGTGGTTAATAATGAAACGAGAAATGTACTGTACTGTAGCTAGGAACTTCAATGGATGAGAGAGGGAGAGAAAGAGAGAGGGGGGAAGGGGGGGGGGGAGAGGGAGAGAGAGAGAAAGAGAGAGAAAAAAAGCTGATTTTTAAAATAGTTGAATTCCCACGTAAACCAAATGAGGTTTTCCAAAAAGTTGTTTTTTTTTATGCCAGACTGCGGAGTAGGTTTAGGCTTAAAGGGAGATAAGTCAGACAAGGGAAACAAATGTAGGCTAAACCAGATATTCAAATCTATCGGACACAAAAGCATCTTTGATATGATATTCGTGTTTACCTGTTATGAAACTGGGGTTAGGGAATATGTGGTTTGTTTTGACTCCCATTATCTAATGTTCGTCGCGAATGTTCTCTAGTTTTTCCAGTCTCTGTACATCCAAGTGTAGATACGACTTCCAACAAGAGTTTTTAATTGATTCAAGATAGTTTAATACATGTTTGAAATTTTACATTTTATATATACATATATATATATATATATATATATATATATATATATATATATATATATATATATATATATATATATATATATATATATATATAATATATATATATATATATATATATATATATATATATATATATATATATATATATATATATACATATATATATATATATATATATATATATATATATATATATAACGGCCTAAATACAGAAGTTACCGAAATGCATATTTGCTTGTCCTTTAATCTCTGGTCCAGTAATTGGTGAAAGCGCAATCAGCAAGTTGCCGTAAAACAAATAATCGATTATCGATTGGACTCGAGCGTAGAATGGTCCATGCAATGCTGCCCTGTGGTTTGATTTTATCTGCTCAGTACATGGGCATGGCAGGGCACATTTCAACACAGAATCAATAGTTCATTATTAGACCAGACCGATAGGACATTGTAACACGTAATCGATAGGTCATTACTATTACTAGACGAGATCGTTAGGTCATGGTAATATGAAATCAACAGGTCATTACAAGACTAAACTAAAAGGTCATTTCTAAACTAAACCAATAGGTTATTACTAGACCAAATCAATAGGTCATCACAAGACAAAAACTAATAAGTCATTATCCCATAACACTAACCCTAACATCACTGTCTCCATTAATTCAGCACTAAGCATTTATAACCGCCTCCATTAACTCCACATTAAGGCACTACAACATCCCCCCCCTCTTGACACAACAATCAGCCATTACCTCCCTCCCCAACACAACACAACACCAGGCCATTAAAGTAAAAACAAAGCCAGCCTTCGATGTGTTAACAAAGCCGTAACGTTCCGTCAGTTTGAAATCAAACAGGAGTTGTTTGTTTACATTTGAAAACGTGCGGTTTAGAGATCAAAGGCCGGATCATTAATAAGGTCAAGTTGTGGATGTTCTGAGGGGGGAGGGGGAGGGATAGTATGTTTGTTGCAGGTTGCTTGATGGCACCAACATGTGCAAGCAGTGATGTATTATGTCATTTACCAACAAATATACCTGCAGTTATATATCCCACCTATTAAATATCACAATCGTTAAGTACAATTAATCATACAGAAACTACGCAAAACACCAATTATACACCAAGCAAGTATCACCACTCATACACCACCAATCATACACCACCAATCATCCCAATTAAAGTACCAAATCAATGTAAAATCTCAGCCTTTGAACACCCGACTTATCCGCCTCAATAATTTCTCCATATTTCCATTGTTCTAAAGACCAGCTATTAAATTTCTTACTTTCTTCATTTCCAATCACGCTCAACCGATTGACAAAAAAATTTCTTAAGAAAATCCCCCAGGCTTTCATCACGTAGATTCAGTTCTGAAAAAAATCGAATCTTTAAACTTCCAACTTGCTAAAAAAAAATTTAATTGTTCGAGTGAAGAGACGTTTGCGTTTAAGTCAACATCAATAGAGCGTGACGCGCTGATTTTCCGCGTGAGTGATTGGACACGGTTCGAATCTCCCCGGCTGATGGATGATGTGAAACTCACGAAAGCAATCAAGTCCACTTTATTTGTGGTGATGTTTCAGTCGCTGATGTTATTGTCTTAGGTGGGGGATGGAGCGTTAGATAAAAAAAAACTTAGCTTGCTGTACAGTAGGTGTCGGCTCTTTGGAGCATGAATAAGTTATGTCTTTGTTGAGATCGTCAGCTCTGGGAGGTTTTCTGGTGAGATCAGAACTTACTCGGGTTAAAGGTTACACGGTCAGTAAACGTTAAGCAAGAACAGGTTGGGTTAGGGTTGGGTTTAGGTTGGGTTAGGGTTGGGTTTAAAATGAGATGAAAAGTTCGAGCTCGGTCGGGTGACATCATCTCACATAACAAGTAGCACATCATCCCACCTAAAAAATAGCACATCATCACACCTAACAAATAGCACATCATCACACCTAACAAATAGCACATCATCACACCTAACAAATAGCACATCATCACACCTAACAAATAGCACATCATCACACCTAACAAATAGCACATCATCACACTTAACAAATAGCACATCATCACACCTAACAAATAGCACATCATCACACCTAAAAAGTAGCACATCATCACACCTAACAAATAGCACATCATCACACCTAACAAATAGCACATCATCACACCTAACAAATAGCACATCATCACACCTAAAAAGTAGCACATCATCCCACCTAACAAATAGCACATCATCACACCTAACAAATAAAACATTATCTCACATCAGCAACAAAACAACATCAAAACTTACAATACATCAACAACCAAACAAAATAAAACCCCACAACAACCACAATACAACCAACACCAATCTGTTATTTACCCCTCCCCTACCCCAGCCCCCACCCATCACATCATCCCATCCAAAAATATATTTCCCTCACCAAATCCCCTACAAGATTAACAAACCCCATAGCCCTCTGTGTGTGAAATCTACTCACCAGTCCATTCATGGCCGCCCTCCGAACGTTTTACATACATAACCTCGCCCGGCGCACGTCAATAGAAAACTCTGTATATAAATGATGTATTGATGGGGCATAACCGCCTCTCGGTATCGAAGGGACGTAATCACCCCTCCCCTTGCTTCTACTCTCGGTGTAGTCTTTCTATAGCCTCCCCTTTCACCTTGACGCATTGATTTTCATCTCGACCCACCAGAGATGGTACTCGTTTTCAGCACCGTCAACTTCCATTTTTTTTTTTACTTCACTTTAAGATCGCGTTTCTTAGGTCTAAGATCGCGTTGAGATTACGAGATTTCGACACCAGAAAACGGGATATCGCGAGATCACACAACGAGATTACGGTATCGTGGTAAAAATCTCACGGGCAACGATACGATTCCAGCTTCTATTTTCCCACAAAATAAAACGATCTACGGTTTATTCTGGAGCGTTTTCTCTTCGATAAGGTCTTGAAAACGGATGTGGTTTTTGCTCTTAGCAGCTCGTACTCAGCAAATATGTATTTTTTGAAGTTTTCCTATAGTATATTGAAACTGAAATGTTTCTATTGATTTTCAAATAAATTCTCAGGATTTTTTTTTCTTACTGGCTAAACTGCAACATAAATTCGAGAAACTTTAAATATTTTATAAGTATTTTACGAGCTTTTTTAATCAGAATTTAAGCCCGGATTAAAATAATTTCCCAGCGTGCCTCACCCCCGCCCCCTCCCATAGACATCCATTTACATACCGACTTGCTATCCGCCGTAACATTAGTTTATTTTTTAAAGAAGTAACTTATCGTTTTCACGGCTTTCAAATTAAAATGAATACTGTGACATATCTTTTCCAAGACCACTGACTTACATATGCGCTACCACTGACTTACCTGGACAAAACCACTGACTTACCTGGACACAACCACCGACTTACCTGGACAAAACCACTGACTTACCTGTACACACCACTGACTTAGCTGGACACAACCACTGACTTACCTTGACACAACCACTGACTTACCTGTACACAACCACTGACTTACCTGGACAAAACCACTGACTTACCTGGACACAACCACCGACTTACCTGGACAAAACCACTGACTTACCTGGACAAAACCACTGACTTACCTAGACAAAACCACTGACTTACCTGGACAAAACCACTGACTTACCTAGACAAAACCACTGACTTACCTGGACAAAACCACTGACTTACCTAGACAAAACCACTGACTTACCTGGACAAAACCACTGACTTACCTGGACAAAACCACTGACTTACCTGGACACAACCACCGACTTACCTGGACAAAACCACTGACTTACCTGGACAAAACCACTGACTTACCTGGACACAACCACTGACTTACCTGGACAAAACCACTGACTTACCTGGACAAAACCACTGACTTACCTGGACAAAACCACTGAATTACCTGGACACAACCACTGACTTACCTGGACACAACCACTGACTTACCTGGACACAACCACTGACTTACCTGTACACAACCACTGACTTACCTGGACAAAACCACCGACTTACCTGTACACAACCACTGACTTACCTGTGCAATACCACTGATTTACCTGTGCACTACCACTGATTTACCTGACCGTTACGTCATCAATCACTGACGCGAGAGCCGCTAATAAAAAAAGAGGTGACGGGATTTAATCTAAGCGGGAATAAACTCAGCTCACATCATTTTTTATCTCTAGTATCTTGATAGATAGCGGTAGATAGCAGGTCCAGATCATCCATCTTAACAACACTCCGACCGTTTTTAGCTCACACGTCAACATTTGTCGAGACTTAGGTGCTCACGTACCGTGGTCTAAGTGGTGGATGGATAGTTGTTCTGTTGGGGAAATGTTTGGGGCAGTTTAAATAGTCGATGGATAGTTGTCCTAATGTGGAAATGTTTGGGGAGTCTAAGTGGTCGATGGATAGTTGTCCTAATGTGGAAATGTTTGGGGAGTCTAAGTGGTCGATGGATAGTTGTCCTAATGGGGAAATGTTTGGGACAGTCTAAGAGTTTGAGCTTATTGTAATGTCCTGAAGTGGATCAGTCGAAGTCCCCAGACGGACTAGTAAATGTCCTATACAGGACTTGTTAAAGCCCCTTATTTTTTTAAACTACATAAGTGTATTACCAGAGACAGACAGACATAAGCTCACAAAGCTATGAATAAGCTCCAGACCATGTTTTATATTTCTTAGTTATGGCTCACAACAAAGGCATGGTGAGATATTCACTGAATGGAGGTATAAAAAAACGCTGTTTGCCTCTAAGGGTTTCATCTAAATATGACTTTACTGCCAGATACCAGAATCACTTTCATCTATTTTTGGCAACCAGTCACCAGGCAAACAATAACAATAAACACGTTCAAGTGTTATAGCAATGCAGGCTTAATAAAAACGTGCACAAAACTTGGTTTGTTTTATGCTTTTCGTTGGGTGAAATTATTTCTGTTTGCTGCCGACTCCACGATTTATGTGCATCGTGTTGTCTGGTTTTCCTCACTTGGGGAAAAATACTTTTGAGAAAATTCATAGGATTGACAGAAATTCACTTTTTAAAAAAAATAAAGGACCTTTGACTATCGTGTTTTTTTTCTTCTCCTTGCTGTTTCCGGTCTGAGGCTACTAATCAGCAGACGTGGACATTAATGAGCCCGTAAAACATCGCCCGCCCCACCCTGACAACTCCCAGACCCCCACCCCACCCAACTAGCGGACCATCCCGACACATCTTCCTTTGATTTAACCCCACCACTGACAACTTCCCCACCGGCCGGGACCGGTCTTGTTTACGGCTCTGCCGGTCGTGAGTTTAGTCTCGGCTACCTTATACCAAAATGGCGACGCCGTTAACCGGCAGACCCCCCCCCCCCCCCCCCCCCAATAAAACAGAACCGTGTCATTTAGCGCAATAACTCGCGATAGACGTGGACTTAACAGCAGTGATAAACGTCAACTGGAAATATGTAGCCGGTCTGCCGGCTCCATCGTTTAGTATCCCCGACCTTGTATTCTTTCATCAATCTTAGACGCCGGCCACGATTTTGTCCTCTCAGCATTTAAAAAAAATCCTTTCATGTTTTGCCTCAACCACTTGTCAGGAATGAATTATAAATTAATTAATTTTTTAACGCAAACGGCTAAACTTGAAGTAGTCATCAATTTTAAACGGCGGCTCCACTTTAATTTTTTTTTAAACGCCAATCGTGAAATAGGTTCAAGGGTACTGGCTAAGCTCCAAATATCTTTCCATAAGAAAAAAAACGGGTTATGTAAAAGACATAAAAACGATCGCAAAATTAAACCAAATTGTCTCTAGGAAATACCTACACGACGAAATCCCCAGCCCTGTAACGTAAACACACCTACATTTCGGAGTGCAGGAATACTATTTCTGTTAGAACGGTTCGCGTATTCCGATGGCCTGTACGAATGCGCACCCCTGCCAATGAAAGCTATTAAGGTAGATCAAGGATAGCTACGATATATCTCTTACACTGTCATTTTCGCTCCAGTTTTTTTATAAAGCAATTTTTTCGCGAGTAAAATCGTGTTGGTTTTGGCACGGGCCAGCTACTCGTGTGAAGGCTCCACACAAGATGGATTACCTCCCTCTCTCACCACATAATTGCATCATCTAGTATTTTCCTGCAAATATTTTTTTTCCCCTTGAACTGAATATACAACAGCGAATAGATTGAACTAGCACAAAAAGAAAAACAATTAGTTTACAATGCTTTAGTTTAATTGTTATTGTTCGCAATAAATCCTTTTTTTTTTGCTGAGCTATCTAGTGTCAGGTTTAATTTCCTACTTGAAGCATATATTCCAAGCTTATTGTCTAGATGACAAGGATTTTCATAGCAATACAATAAACGTGTATTTATTTTTTTACGTGATATTTATGATTTATGTATCTCATACAATATTAGCCTAGCTCCAAATCACTCAAATAATACACCTACATCCAAATCACTCAAACATTATACCTAACGTCGAATCTCTCAAACATTATACCTAACGTCGAATCACTCAAATATTGTACCTAGATCCAAATCACTCAAATATTACACATAGTTCCAAATCACTCAAATATTAAACCTAGCGGCGAATCACTCAAATATTAGCGAGCTTTTAAATCATTCTAGTATCTTCAAGTCACCCAAAATATTAAAAAAAAAACACTTAAAAAACCCACTCATTAAACTTGAAATCACCCAAAACATAAACACGCCACCAATACAGAAATAGACACAAAGATTTCATTGAACGCACGTGTTAACGCACTATAAATAAACCAACACTGATGGTACAAAGAAGAGTATGGGAAATTCCAAAATCAAGGAAATAATCGACATTCCAACGCCGCACCCCTTACTAAATATACTTTTACCCCCCCCCCCCCCCCCTTCTAGTTAATGTCCTATAAAGGGATATTTAAAGGCCTTATTTTTAAAAAAAATATTGTTAGATTCTATTGGTCGGTCACATCACGTGGTTTTACTGCTTGTTGTCTTGGTATGGGTGTTTTAATTATCGGGTGAGGTCGTTTTGCAGCTGGTTTATACAATATATTTTTTAGAGCAAGCTCTGGATAACTAAGGATTCGGCTTTGTTGTTATAATATATCTTTCACAACGTGGTAGCAAGGGATTTATTTTTAGATAATTGTTTCAGTGGGTTTATGTGAGGATCAAAATGTTTGGCAAGATCTGGAGAAGACATGGGCGTTCTTTGGTTTTGGGGGGAGGGGGGGGGGGGATGGCGACATACGTCGCCTGAACTTATTCAGTGTAAGATTGTGTGCATGCCGAGTGCAGGGTATTGAGAGTGGGGGGGGGGGGGGTGATAAGCCCGGATGTGTGCCTTGAATACATGGGCCAGACATTTCACTTTACGATCAATATAAGTTGTAGCTTTAGAAAACCGCGATCTTTATTTTCTTGGAGAATATCTTAAGTTTACATTCCTTTAAACATTTTGTCTTGCAAACAGTCGTTTATGTCCAGTGGTGCGTTCGTTGTGGTTTGATCCTAGTGGTGCATGCACAGCGGTGCGGCTTGTGGTGCTGCGGTCTGTAGTGTGCAACATCCCCGCAGTGAACGCACTAACACATTTATCTGCGGTGCCAGCTTACTTAGTCTGGTCTCAATTCTATGGGGAGGTGAAGCTCCTTCAACATGAACAAATGCAGACATACATTCTTTACAACAGACACAAGAGTTCTGAATGCGTATTCGATTCTTTCTATAATCGTACAGTCGATTTCACGTATCGATGCATATAAAACCCGATACCTCTCTGACCCCTAAGTGGTTTAAAGTGTAGAACAACATTCTTGGCGAGTCCAGAAATAGAAATATATGAATCGTATAAATATCTGGGATACACATAAATGTTAACTAAACAGGCGTTGCCTAGCAACCACAATGTGTTACCATTTGAACCAACCAACTCCTACATCAGAGAAGCAGGTTCAGCAAAGTGTGACCCACACCTCGCCCATCCATATCGATCTTGTATCATCTTGTATCATCTTGTATCAATCTTGAATCAATCTTGAATCAAACTTGTATCAACCTTGTGTCAATCTTGACGCTCTCTGCAAGTAACATTCACTGCACCGTGATACACCCAGTGTGATTTCTTCAATAACTTGATGTATATAGTCTATACCTGTTGTTTAATTGGTCCAGTAGTTTGATGAGACTTTGAAAATTTGGTAGAGTTTAGGTACCCGACACTATCTTAATACATGTGACCAAGTATATGGAACTTTAATAATTTGGAATGTGGATTCATTTTTCCAATAAATAGAGAAAGCATTCCGTAGAGACTATTTTATCCCCATATAACTAGCAAGTATGTTACACAAACGGCGGTTAGCAAGTACATTATACAAACTCTGTTTAGCAAGCACGTTATACAAACGCCAATTAGCAAGTATGTTATACAAACGCCGGTTAGCAAGTATGCTAAATATACGCTGGCTTTGTTATAAAGCCTTCAATCTTTATTTAAATCGCTCGTATTGTCCTTAGGGTTAATAGTTTAATTATAGGATACACATGTATGTCCCGGGACTCCCAGTGCATGATGGGTAAAACATGCATATACATTATAGATCCATTTTCTATAAGCTTGTGTTTGAGAGGCCCCCATTATTCAAAGTTACCAGCGTAAAACACATTGTTTAGAGGATACGATAGCAATTTGGTCTGTCGAGGGCAAAGTTGAACACAATAGGAATCGTTAGGCAAATAGACGTGAACAGAGGAGAACAGCCAAGTGTAGATCAATAGGCTTAACGCTAGATGTGGCTGACGGAACGGTCGAGTACGTATTTGCTATAGGCCAGGGATGGCCAGACAATAGCTCTTGTTGTCCCGTCCCCCCCCCCCCCCGGGGGAGGGGTGGGAGCTGATCATAGACATGGTTTCATAATGGGGCCGAGCGGGGAGGTAATTGGGACGAACATTACGGGTGCTCGCGGAGTTCGGTTTGTTGAGACCGGAAGTGTTCGAACCGTCCCATGAGGCCAGTGGTCAGTTGACGGATATGGAACTGTCCGTCAATCTCTGGTGCCAGAAGCGGCGTACATGCCGGATGTGAGGTTATGATTTGCATGCGGCAGACAGATAATCAGGAAATCCGGTCTTGCTCCCAAACACTGAGCTATTTTGGTTTAGAAATTTTAGCTTTTCTTTCCTTCTAATATTTATCTATACATAGAGGATACTTCAGGGGACATGAAATGTCTGTCTCTTTCTCGTAAAAAAAAAAACTTTAAGCAAATAAATGTATTAAACGTCATTACTATTATTTTATTTTAAGACGTGTTTGCTTGTTCAAAATAAACAAACCCAAACATACAAATTCTCATTCAAGATGTACAATGACCACGATCGTGTCTACTTTTCCCGGTACCTTTCCTCTTTCTTTCTCTCCCTACCCCCCCCCCCTCCCCTCCCCCGTTATTTAATTTGTTGGTTATCCTGCCTGCGAAAAGGGACGTCACTGTTACATAACAGACCCCGACTTGCCTACACCCGCTCAGGTTCCTGTCCGTCGGTCTAGATCTGCCCTAGCCCAGGTGACAGGTTAATGTCTAAACGTCTGGGACTATCAGGCCCTGCCAGGCCGATGATGCCCTTATCACGCGGCAACGTCGGGCTCAGTCTCTGATTGGTCAGACCCACTTCCGGTACCATCTACAATCACATTTCAAACACCTGCACAGTCACGAGTACCAGGGTGAGTTATCAAAAGCTGAAGTCTAGTTTTGTGTGAGTTATCAAAAGCTGAAGTCTAGTTTTGTGTGAGTTATCAAAAGCTGAAGTCTAGTTTTGGGTCAGTTGTTAAAGTTGAAATCTAGTATTAGATGAGTTATCAAAATGCATTAGTAATCTTGTCATAGCGCGTACGAAACATACATTACGTCAAGTGTAGCTCTAATACAAAGCAAGTTTTGACAACATCCTAAAGCGATTAAAATAAACATCAGGATATGAAACTAGCTCTCAAACAAAGGAAACAAAATTAATTTTCACAAAAATAACTTAATTGAAAGAAGATATTTTTAAGCATTTCAAAATAAAATCTAAAACGAGAACAAATTTATCGTAGACCGATTGGATGCGCATTGTGCAAACCTCATGGCTAGGCGTTATTGAAATACGATACGGTAAAACATCGAAGAATTGTAACAATCAAACAGAGCCAGTTTTTAGCATCGGCATTCGATTCTACAGGTTCAAATATGTTATCAATATTAACTATAGAACAAGTAAGTCAATCTCTTATTATTTTTTTAAAAGAAACAGCTTAATACATTTACATATAGAAATTGTGAAATATTTTTAAAAAATCGTTGATACACAAATGGTTCCCGGTTCCCATGAGTTGAGAGTCCCTGGCTTGTCTATTTTCGTCTATGCACAGATTATCAGAATTCCAGCTTCGATTCCAGACTTTTCCCTTCAAGCCCAGCAAATTGCCAATCACTGTTTGTGGAATCCTGTTGATGCTCTCAGGCTGGCCCCGTGTTAAGGAGACGCTATCAAAATAGCTGTAGACACACGCTCACACAGACCCCACTCACGCACACACACACACACGCACGCACATAACGACACACACAAACACACACACACTAGACGGGGACTATCACGGCGCTTATAGGCCAGGGGACAAATTGTTGGACGGGAATAAATACAAGGGGGGGGGGACATTTTAGACGCGAATAAATACCAAAAAAGGGGGGGGGGACCTTTTAGACGGATATAAATACTAGAAGGGGACTTTTTTTTTAGACAATAGGGTGGGTGGGGAGGGGGACTTTTTACACGGGGATAAATACAAGAGTGGGACTTTTTAGAAGGGAAGAAATACAAGAGAGGGACTTTTTAGAAGGGAAGAAATACACGAGAGGGACTTTTTAGAAGGGAAGAAATACAAGAGGATACAAAAAAGAGGGGACCTTTTGTCCAAGAACACCGCCCTATTGGTCGCCATGTAATGCCAGCTGAATAAAACAGTAGCTCTGGATGGTCCGTGACGTCATTAGTGCCACCATCTAACGTCTTTCATGTCACATTTATTGTCGGTTATGTCCAAGACGCTAGGCAGTAGAGGGACATTAGGGGTGGGGGGGGGATGATCGATCTACAGCTGTGGGGTTAGCCGGTACACACTTGACTTCTATAATACTAGCTACGATTTGTATTATATACGTAGTAGATGTACAGCAACTAAATTTAATTAACATACCAAGAACATTCTTTATTTCGATAACATTTGTATAAACAGACATTTAAATATTGTGTAATACCACAAATCAGGGTATCATAAAATTTATTTTAAAAACAAATATTGACAGCTATAACTAAATACAGTTTAATATGGTAATTGCGTAAACGTTTGCATTTTATTATTGAGTGTAAATTTACATAATTTTATTATAAAGTTATAATATTGTGTCGGCTCTGCTTTGAGTTAGTGCGAGCGTAATGGTGAGTACTTAGACGGCCATAGCTAGATAGTGTGCAGATCTTGAGTACTTAGACGGCCATAGTTAGATAGTGTGTAAATCTTGAGTACACAGACGGTCATAGTTAGATAGTGTGCAGATCTTGAGTACACAGACGGTCATAGTTAGATTGTGTGCAGATCTTGTGTACACAGACGGTCATAGTTAGATAGTGTGCAGATCTTGTGTACACAGACGGTCATAGTTAGATTGTGTGTAAATCTTGAGTACACAGACGGTCATAGTTAGATAGTGTGCAGATCTTGTGTACACAGACGGTCATAGTTAGATAGTGTGCAGATCTTGTGTACACAGACGGTCATAGTTAGATAGTGTGTAAATCTTGAGTACACAGACGGTCATAGTTAGATTGTCTAAAGGTTGACTAACTAAGTCTGGAATTCTCTGTAGATTTGAAGCACTGGGCCACTGGCGTCACCTCGCTCTCGTAATGTATTCAAAACCAGTTACCTAAAGATGTCGGCCATCACGTGACAGGCCTTAAGAGCACTGGATCACGTGACCCGGCACCGGAGTACCCTGGTCTAGACGTCATTTGCATTACCCACCGGTCATCTGCGTGCCGGGTCTAATAGCTTACTGGGAGGGGGTAGGGAGGTTGTGTATTGGAGGTTTTAGTCTTGTTTTCATGGGCTAATAGGTTGTGTTTCGAGGTTTTAGTCTTGTTTTCATGGGCTAATAGGTTGTGTTTCGAGGTTTTAGTCTTGTTTTCATGGGCTAATAGGTTGTGTTTCGAGGTTTTATTCATGTTTTCATGAGCTAATAGGTTGTGTTTCGAGGTTTTAGTCTTGTTTTCATGAGCTAATAGGTTGTGTTTCGAGGTTTTAGTCCTGTTTTCATGGGCTAATAGGTTGTGTTTCGAGGTTTTAGTCCTGTTTTCATGGGCTAATAGGTTGTGTTTCGATGTTTTCGCATTGTTTTCGGGGGCTTGTGAACAAATGATTCCTATGGGTTACAAGTTTGTGTCTAGAGGTGTAGGTTTTGTGTGGGGTATATTCTTTTTTTAAAGCTGTAGCCCCTTTGGGGCTTCTAGATTGTGTATCTGAATTCTTGAGGTTTGTCTGGGTTTATAGTTCACGGACTACAAATTTAGGGAGGAGAGCTCATAGTTTAGTGTCATTGAACCATTCCGATTGCTTTCTTCTTGTGTATCAATGAACAAAACAAAGAGTTACAGCCAAACATGGACCCTAAAATGGTACAATTTTACAATTTTTAGCTAACGTTTAAGTACTAAATTTGAAAACACCAATCAAAGACGTGCGATTTAAACATTTCATTAAAAAAACGAATACTTTTGACTGACTCTAGTCTACGCAGCCAATGACGTATCTGTGTTTTAAGAAAACAGGAAATGTATTACTTGATTTGGTTCCATAGCAGCCAAGCAATAAAACCTCTCTTTGTCAAATCGAAGCTATAGAATCTCGCGCGCTCCAATTGCGCTTAAGGTAATTGTCATTTAATGAGTTCACCAGATATAATTCAACTCCCCAGTCATTATACGGTCCACATTAAAACCTTTTTTTCAGAAATGCAATTCGTTTTCGTTTTCTCATGTTTTTTCCGACTTTAAATGTAGACTTTCCTTTTGCACCAGGCGACATTGGCCATCACTGTAGCTATAAATAACTCATGGCTCTCGTCACGTGACAAACAACGAGCAAACAATGGCGTCTGAAAGAAAAAAACCCACGTGATCGCCCGCGACCGCTGGGAAAACAAAACGTACCCGTTAATACGTCATCAATAGCTCTCCCAAAGGAAACCCAGGCCCTAATTCATCGCCAGTTGGCACTTAAACTTCAAGGTCAGGCTGACCCCTATAATAAAATTAATCCCCCTCCCCCTTCTCTCTATTTTCATTTTGTGTTTTCTGGAGCCCTAATGTAGCAATTCAAATAGGAACAACACATTTTTTTTTCTCAAGGTTTTTTTGGAAATTTTCCAGGTCGTTTCGTTCAACTTCCGGTTTAAGATCAATTAGAGGCCAAAGTCTCATTAGCCTCCGTTGTCATATTCTCTTGTCTGCTAGCCGGCAGCCGGTTAAATCTAGAGGTCATGGTTTGACAGCTGGTTAGACAGTATTGTCTAGATGTGTTGTCCAAGTTAGTCGAAAATGTCTAGACGTGTTGTCCAAGTTAGTAATGTCCACTATAGCGCGCGCTAATTATTTCACCAATCAGTGACGTAAAAAAAAAACATTAGAAATACCCAGCATCAAATAAATTGATCTATTCCATTTTAGGATACACAAATCGTAGATTCATTATTTACCAGCACAACTATACTTGCATCTCCTTCGTTGGGCTATGGTTAGGGTTAAGGCTAGGGTTAAGGCTAGGGTTAGGGTTAGGGCTAGGGTTAGGGCTAGGGTTAGGGCTAGGGTTAGGACTAGGGTTAGGGCTAGGGTTAGGGCTAGGGTTAGGGCTAGGGTTAGGGCTAGGGTTAGGGCTAGGGCTAGGGTTAAGGCTAGGGTTTGGGCTAGGGTTAGGCTAGGGCGTTGGGCTAAGACTACGTTTAGCGCTTGATAAATTAACGATAAAGATAATAATCTGTATGAAGAAAAAAAGGAATGCAATTTTAGCCCATAACGAAATGTACCTATACATCTATATAACCAAATAAGCCACAACAAAAACAAGCATGCATTTTCAATACAACGAAGATGGCGTTGATAATCTTTTTACCCATAGCGTGCAGTTCAAAATATGAACATCTTTCACATAGAGAGCGCTATTTAAAATATGAACATCTTTTACCTAGAGAGTGCTATTTAAAATATTAACATTTAGCTTGTGACGGCCAAAGTAAGGTTTTATTTCCCCAGTATTGATTTTGTAAACACCGTGTACGACCCGAGCTAATGTATTAAATATTTAAAAGCTATTTTTGTTCCCCAGTCAGCGCGCGCAAACACTGTATAATGAAAAGTGTTACGCCGGTGAAGTAATTTAATGCAACAGCGAAACAAAACTAAAATGTCGAGTTAGGTATTTTGTTTTGTAGTGGTGGTGGTGTCAAAAGGGCTTCTTGATTATTTTTGGGATGCGAACTACATTTTTCAAGAATGTGGTGTGTTACTACGCCGTACTTTCTTCGGATAAGGTACTACTTTCAGAATCCGGGACTTCTTACATTCCAGACGCCAGCCCCAAAAGTGATCTAACAGATATTCGATACCAGGTATCTCCACGGAGAATTCTGGGAGCAGATATTCTTAAATAAACAGAAATGTCACCAACAACATTCTATAAATAGATTATGTGTATGCAATCTCTAAACACACGTGCGATATTTTCTTTTTTGATCATTTGACCTATTTTATCTGACCCCCCCCCCCTCAACCACGCACATCTCATCTGCTCTAAATATTTTCTACCTGATCCTTTCATCCTTACCTCCCCTTCCTACTCGTGTCTTAACAAACAAGTGGCGATCAATGCCGTTAGCCGTACACAATACACCTACTTATAATATACAAATAGCACAACATTAGATCACAAAAGATCCCTTTGTAGGTCTACTATTTCCGGATCCTTTAACCAGGTTCCCCCCCCCCCTCCCCTCCCACCCACAGGCCTGCCCACACATGGTGTGAAAAATGTAATAGGGATCAAAGCTGTTCTGGTCTCAGCATGGAATGGCCGGGTCTTGGGTAATCTGAGACGGCCAGTACCAGTGGTCGGGGGGGGGGGGGGGGGTAGGGTCGGGGTCTGTTTATTTGGGGCTTGTTCGTGGTGTCTGTGATCTTCGTGCGACGGTTACCTCCCTTGGATGTGAGTTGTGTTTATCTACCTATGTATTGTAGTGTCGGTAGGCACGCATTTGGGGTGGGAGTGGGGTGGTTTATGCAGTCTTTGGTGGTGGTGTAGGATGTCGTATAGGGTTATAGGGTGATGTAGGCAGTCTTTAAAGATGGTGGTGGTGTAGTCGTTTTGGGGGGGGGGGGGGGCATAGGCAGTCTTCGGAGGAATAGGATGTTATAGACATAAATAGCTCTCAAGTGTTATACGGGTGGTACATGGGAATGTGACACACTGAAATGCTCGGACCAAAATACGCACTGAAACAAAAAGTTCAGCAACTAAATGATACCAATGGTCTTGCCTTGGGCACAACTGTCCGCTCTTCCATCTACCACTGACAACTCCACACACTGACAAACTCCACTGAAATGTGACTGACAACTTCACATACTGACAAAGTCCACTGAAATGTGACTGACAACTTCACACACTGACAAAGTCCACTGAAATGTGACTGACAACTCCACACACTGACAAAGTCTACTGAAATTTGACTGACAACTTCACATACTGACAAAGTCCACTGAAATATGACTGACAACTTCACATACTGACAAAGTCCACTGAAATATGACTGACAACTTTACATACTGACAAAGTCCACTGAAATTTGACTGACAACTTTACATACTGACAAAGTCCACTGAAATGTGGCTGACAACTTCACATACTGACAAACTCCACTGAAATGTGACTGACGACAACTCCACATACTGACAAAGTCCACTGAAATATGACTGACGACAACTCCACATACTGACAAAGTCCACTGAAATATGACTGACGACAACTCCACATACTGACAAAGTCCACTGAAATATGACTGACGACAACTCCACATACTGACAAAGTCTACTGAAATTTGACTGACAACTTCACATACTGACAAAGTCCACTGAAATATGACTGACAACTTCACATACTGACAAAGTCCACTGAAATATGACTGACAACTTTACATACTGACAAAGTCCACTGAAATTTGACTGACAACTTTACATACTGACAAAGTCCACTGAAATGTGGCTGACAACTTCACATACTGACAAACTCCACTGAAATGTGACTGACGACAACTCCACATACTGACAAAGTCCACTGAAATATGACTGACGACAACTCCACATACTGACAAAGTCCACTGAAATATGACTGACGACAACTCCACATACTGACAAAGTCCACTGAAATATGACTGACGACAACTCCACATACTGACAAAGTCCACTGAAATATGACTGACGACAACTCCACACACTGACAAAGTCCACTGAAATGTGACTGACAACTCCACACACTGACAAAGTCTACTGAAATTTGACTGACAACTTCACATACTGACAAAGTCCACTGAAATATGACTGACAACTTCACATACTGACAAAGTCCACTGAAATATGACTGACAACTTTACATACTGACAAAGTCCACTGAAATTTGACTGACAACTTTACATACTGACAAAGTCCACTGAAATGTGGCTGACAACTTCACATACTGACAAACTCCACTGAAATGTGACTGACGACAACTCCACATACTGACAAAGTCCACTGAAATATGACTGACGACAACTCCACATACTGACAAAGTCCACTGAAATATGACTGACGACAACTCCACATACTGACAAAGTCCACTGAAATATGACTGACGACAACTCCACATACTGACAAAGTCCACTGAAATATGACTGACGACAACTCCACCGTTAAAGCACGCAGTCAACCATCCCAAGACTACACAACGGCGCCGTCAACTTGGTGGTTTCTGATTGACATTCGTCTGCTAGACTGTCTCGTTAATTATCACCGTGTCTGGCGCTTAAGTATAACCGTTTGATTGCCAACATTCTGTAGCTAATTGCTTCATTAAAGTATAGACGTCCTTGGGATGGTCAGACTAAGTGACTGTACACGTTGATCGCGATTAAAGACTTTATTTTTTAAAATAATGACGTCATTCCCGTGGAGAGTCTAGTGAAATATTAACTTAAATTAACGTTCGATACTTTCTAAACTAGTTAAAAATTATGTCATTAATCTACTTTTTTAAATATAAATTAAAAATAAATAAGATATCGACTAATCATGTTTTCAAATATTTCTATTACTTCATGGAAATTCATATTTAAAAAAAATGGCTTTGAAAACGAAAATTAATTCCGAAAAATTAAAAAAAAATTAATTAAACGTATTTCTTTTATATGTCTGATATCTGGGATAATTTAGCTGAATGTTTTCTTCTTATTTCTTTTTATATTGTTAATTAAAATTCGATAGCGGCTGAAGTGATGGCTTTTAAATGACTTGAAGGAAAAGTAACGAGACCGTCTTATTGTCGCCTACCTGGTCGTGTTGATGTTTCGTGTCAATGACCTCAGTCAGCAGACGACCTTGAGATGTGTGAACCCCCACAGAAATATCCTCACGTCTCCGCCAAGGTCTGTGGGACTCCCACACAGTCGCTTGTCTAGACTAGACATTCCATTCAGGTAAAGCTCCCCATCCTATGTTTCAGCCCCCCACCCTCGTGTTTCAACACCCCCATCTCTAGCCGGGGTGTTAGAGCACATGTTAGAGGTGGCTGAGGTGGGTGAGGTAGCCCCTAGGGGGAGGCCCTGCACTTCCAGCAATGTTGAAGGCACGCCGATGACCTTTCCGCACTGCTCGCAAAGTACATCAAAATAACAAAGTTGTACAAATAGTCAGGTGGCCTTCACCTTAGGGGGTTGACGCCAAGCGACGAACCAGAAATTCTCCGTCTTTTAAAATGCAGACAAAAAGTCTGCCGGAACGTTTAATTAATTTTTCCACCCATGCAATCAATTTTTTTTGGCTCCAGCCTTAGAGATAATTAGATTTTTGTTCTGGCATCTTCGTCTGACGCAATCATAGCTTTGGTGGCTCGAGATTTTCTCGAGATATCTTAAAAGGTGCGGCATTGTCATCACGACTGTACTACCCGCTAATGCATCAGCTGATTTAAGGCATGCACGTTTCACTTTATTCCTATATTTATAACTCATTCTTAGAAACGTTTTTATGAATAATGGAAATTAAACGTTCATAAATCACATAGAAAGATTTTAATAACATTCTGTAGATCAATCTCAGTTGGTTTTGGAATACGCCATATGTTGTTCATAAGAGTAATAAACCGGGAGTGATCTCCCCTAAACTTTCTCGAATATTCTTATATAAAATAACAGGGGATGGGAACTCGGGCTATAGACATGATTTTTAATCCATTTTAAATACTTAAAGTTTTAAAAATAGAATAAAATCTCGTAGACAAATTAATTGCACACCAAGTGAACGCGAAATAAAAAAGCGCATAATAGTGCGCAATATTATTATTACTTTAAAAATTTACATTAGTTTTTTGAGAAATCGGAAGTAGCGTAAATTACTACTTCCGGTCAACGGAAATTACTCAAAATTTAACAGAAGGTAGAGAATTAGATCTTTTACTTACATGTGAAATTTCATTTATCTATCTGAAATAGTACTCAAGTTATAGGCTTTTGAAAAATTCAAAGTAGAAAAAGTACCACTTCCGGTTGTCAGAAATCGCTCAAAAGTTGATACGGATCTACGATTTTGATAAAATACTTATATATGAAATTTCATCAACCTAGCTGTAACGGTACTCAAGTTATCGTGTTTACACACGGACACACACACACACAGACACACACACAGACACACAGACATACGGACAAGATTGCAAAATTATGTTTTTCCGTATCAGTGAGATGCAAAACGTCGAGATTTGCAAAAATCTCGATTTTTTTTTTTTGCACGATTACAAGACTTTCTCTATACTTCGTATATACGAGAAAGTAAAAAGGAAACACATGGGGTACTGTATGAAAATGGTAACCTTTCAATCAAACACGTTTAGGTCTTCTTGACGATTTCAAACCTGACATGTGAGGTCAGCTCAACAATTCACTTCTCCTAGTCCCGTATTGATCCCCGCAGGTTAGGTCAGTGAACGTAATAAGTAGGTCCTGTCATCTTGCCGGTCACTTCCTTGTCCCTGATAACTCCTGCTCAACGACCTCATTTCCGCTCATCTTCCCCCACTAACCCCGGGCCTTAACTTGGTAACATTCCGCTAGAAGCACGTCATCGATCTACATAATATAAACAACACGACCCAACTGCTAGCTCAACAAGAGAGCTTCCTTTACGTCGGCACAGCAAAAATCTACATCATAAGTGTCTCGGAGTTGACTCGCCTCGCTTTTCCAAGGAGATGATTGCTTGTCAGACACTCGATTGGGCAATGATCTGAGGCGGTTTCATGCTGTACATAGATAGAATGATGTATATCTGATTGATGCACACGTATACGAAGCCATCACATGCGTATCTTCTCCTGAATGCAATGCGATGATATCTCTCGTTTAGATTTCTGCGCAGATTTTTTGGCGTCGGAAAATCATTTCTTCGCGATCTATGCGTTTTTAATGTTTTCGCGAGTCGATTTATCTGCGGATTCGCGCAATGAAAGGTAGCAATTTTCCCGCGTCCTACCCATCACTGCGCGTAGTAAAACTCCAGACAGCTTTCGTGGAAGATGCATTGCACTGAATATAGCGTCAAGAAAAATAAATTAGTTTCGAATCATAATGAAAAAATTATAAACACAAGGGCTGAGGCAACGTTAGTGGGACGAATTGGGGGAGAGATTTGAGGGTGTTATTCTTAGACCCTGAACTATAAATAGAGCCTGAACTAGAACTAGAACTAAAACTATAACTACAAGTGCAACAACATCAACAACAACAAAAACAACAAAAACAACTACAACTACAACTACAACTACAACTACAACTACAACTACAACTACAACTACAACTACAACTACAACTACAACTACAACTGCAACTGCAACTGCAACTGCAACTGCACTTGCAACTGCAACTGCAACTACAACTACAACTGCAACTACAACTACAACTACAACTACAACTACAACTACAGCTACAACTACAACTACAACTACAACTACAACAACTACAACTACAACTACTACAACTACAACTACAACTACAACTACAACTACAACTACAACTACAACTACAACCACAACTACAACAACTACAACTACAACTAGAACATTGCCATTCGTTATTTCATCTCTTTCTGTAGACCACATGCCATATTTGAACTGGAATCGTCCACCGCCCACCCAATAATAACATCCCTAATGTTTATTTTTTAAATTATTTATTTTCGCCGGATAATTTTATGATAGCTCCAGCAGATGGAAATAACACACGTAAAAACAGACATTTTCCTCTTCATACAGCAGACACAGACAATAAACTGTCTTAGATCAGACAATAAAAGTCTTACATCAGACACCAGCGATAAACTCACGTCTATGGCAAACTCCGACCAGGGAAAACAAAATAATGGAATCGATTATAGGTCTAAGTTTCCTTTGAAAGTCGTTTCCTCGTGTCGACCTCCATAAGAAATGGGCTCTAGGTCCGCTAGCAGTAATTGACAGATACATTCCGGTATCGATACCGTGCGGTGTAGATCGATACGGCGTCGAGTCTAGTTTTACTCCTATACCAATGTTTAGTTTCATAAGAAACGTTGTGATCGTACTGAAAATAGTTGTAACGTAACTGGAATAAAAATATCGATCCTGCCCCAGGGAGGGATATCTTAAGCTTGAATGGTACCGACAATGACATCAAAGCGAGCCTGTCTGGTCCAAGATCTTTGAAGAACTAAAACTCTCAACTTCAATTATTTTCTTCGATTTTTTTTTTTTTAGAAAATAAAAAAATTCATGGACTTTAATGGGTTTTCACATTTTTAACGATGTTTTTTTTTCTTTTCTATTTTGAAATATTTTAAAAAGATTTTATATTTTAAGTAAACATTTTCATTTTTAAGTTTTGAATGAAATAAATATTTTTCCCCCTTTTTGAAGACTGGTAACTTTACTATTATAAGTGACGAAGTGACAGAAATTTATAAAGTCAACTTCCTAACACCTCATTTGTAACGTTCTCCTGTGCACATACATCCAAGTTATGTGTCAAAACATAGAAAAGCTGCTATCACGTGATAAGTTCACCCATGGGTGTAGAGTAGGTTCGATGTAGGGCACCATATGTCTTCCCCCCCCCCCCCCCAATCCCTAACCCACAACATAAAAAAAGTATTTCTTCCAACCGTACGATGTGCATGTCCAACTGCCCGCATACAAACAGATCTCAGGTTCCTGGCAACACGGCACAAGTCCCACGTGTAACCAACTCTTCATTTTGTCCGCGCCATCTCCCGTTTCCGTTGTGTGTTTATCCTACTGGGTGTAGCATACGACATCTATTACGTCAAGATGTTGCAGACGTGTCTCTAAAACTGTAACATTTAGAACGACAGTAAAACACAACATATCCAGGAACAACGGGGTGATCTCCCCTATCCAACACTGTTGTTCTAAATGTTCAGGTTACTCTTTATGTTTACGGCATGAAGAGCTTCACCACTCAATACCTCATGTAACATACGCGATGGATACCAAAATATGCGGCTTCAAATATCGCAGAGTTGACCTTGTGGTTCATCGCCAGACAACAAAACACGCTTTCTCATTCTCTCGGCAACGATATTTGGCATATGTGGGACCCATTTTGTCTTGTTCCGTTTGTCGTATCTCTTCTTGTCCTGCTTGAACGCAGGTCTTGTCTAGTTTCGGATGAGACCAGCGGATGTAGAGCGGGGAAGAAGGGACCCTGGGACCAGTGGATGTAGAGCGGGGAAGAAGGGACCCTGGGACCAGTGGATGTAGAGCGGGGAAGAAGGGACCATGGGATAGCTCACAATGTTGCCAGACACGGATGGGATAACGGGGTTCACTCCCATCCCCCCCCCCCCCCTCCCATTTACAGCGACAAACATCCCCCCAGCCACTCTTACTTCGCTTTAGTTGTCTCGCGTCAGTTGAGTCGTGACGCCGAGCCGTGACGCTATGGTACATCGACGCCCTAACAAGTCCCGCATTAACAAAAAAAAAATCATCTTTTAACACTCTACGGCTTGTTTGTAAATTGAAGCATTTCTATTTTTTTTTCACTAAGTCGATTTCACAGATTTCTGAAATTACCAACGAAGAACTCCAGTATTGTTCTATCGTTCAAGGATAACATTGTGCGATTGCATTGATTTTTTAAAATGTGTTTCTCAGATTTCTAAAAGTTTGGAATTCGCTGATACAGAAATAAAAATAAAGTAACGAAACAATGTTTATTTACATTAAAAAGTAACATTTAAAAAGATTTAAAAGTAAAAAGAATTGTAAAAAAATGTTCATCATCGACGAAGAAAACAGCCGACCGCTAAACATCAAGACACAGAGTACTGTGAGAATAGACTGACGCAAAAAGTTGAACATAATAGCCGCAGTTTTTTTCTTCTGGAAGAAATATGGATTTTTTAAAAGTTTTGTTTCGTTATCAAAAAGATAATGAAAGTACAAGATTTGAGACTTTCCCCTTTGATGTTAGCGAGTTCTCTTGGTTGGGTAGTCGGGTTGTTAACTTCCATTTTGGTCGAATGAGTTGAATCAATGTTTAACATTTTGGTCGAATTAGTTGAGTCGATGTTGAACATTTTGGTCGAACTAGTTGAATCGATGTTTAACATTTTGGTCGAATTAGTTGAGTCGATGTTTAACATTTTGGTCGAATCAGTTATCGATGTTAAATATTTTGATCGAATTAGTTATCGATGTTTAATATTTTGATCGAATTAGTTGAGTCGATGTTGAACATTTTGGTCGAATTAGTTGAATCGATGTTTAACATTTTGGTCGAATCAGTTGAATCGATGTTAACATTTTGGTCGAATCAGTTATCGATGTTAAATATTTTGATCGAATTAGTTATTGATGTTTAATATTTTGATCGAATTAGTTGAGTCGATGTTTAACATTTTGTTGGAATTAGTTGAATCGATGTTTAACATTTTAACAAAAACATGACGACACTGTATTGTTGTTGTTATTTAAATCTTTACTTAGGACATTATTGAATTTATTTGTTTGTCAGGTAGTACTAAGTCACTCCTGTAAAAAAAAAAAAAAAATGCGTCTTTGTTTTCCAAAATGTTATAACACCTAAAGCATCAACTAAATATAAACATATTTTTAATTAAAAAAAATTAAGATCGATTTCGTGGTTATGTTTTTGTTTTCTGGAGATCTCGATGGCCCCTTTGTTCTGACTGACTGGACAGGGTGCGGGCTGATGAAATTTGCGTTCAAACAACACTCGGCGACCTCAATACAAAACAGGGCCGGGTAATAAATTCATTAACTGATCGGCAATTAATTGCGTCACTCTTGATGATCCAATATCTTTGCTCTTTTATTTCCTCCTCCCCCCCACCCATCAGCCACAGCCCTACAGCATAGCTGCCAGCCCCAACTTTCAGCGCCCCAGTCCAACCATCAGCATCCCCGCGCCCCCACACTCCCATCAGCACCCCAGTCCAGCCATCAGCACCCC
Source organism: Physella acuta (assembly GCF_028476545.2). Lineage (NCBI taxonomy): Eukaryota > Metazoa > Mollusca > Gastropoda > Physidae > Physella > Physella acuta. Next base: position 166,728 of record NW_026732026.1, read on the forward strand.
CGCGCCCCACCCTCACATTAGCACCCCATACAACCATCAGCACCCCCACACTCCCATCAGCACCCCAGTCCAGCCATCAGCACCCCCGCACCCCCACTCTCCCATCAGCACCCCTCCCTCCCATCAGCACCCTCGCCCTCCCATCAGCACCCCCGCCCCGTATCTCCAGCAGCCAGAATCAGCAGACGACCAACGTCACAACGCTGCCAGCGGACATGTTGTCTGTCTCCATCCATCTCCATCATTACGCAATATTCACGACACCCCGTGATCTCTTTCACCAATTTGGTAGCCGCTCTTTGTTTCTTGATTAGCCGCCATTGTTGACGCCAGCCCCACCCCCCTGTCACATCCGCCTCTATCCCAACAAATTAATGTCCTTCCTCCTAAACGTCCAACTTCGAATTTTGTTCGCAAAAAATTATTTTGCTCAATTTATTTTTCCTGAAATTTCCTAATGTTTTGTAAAAACATTTTTACAATTATAAACTTTGTAATCAAAGATATCCAATATAAAAAAGTAAGCATTATTATATTACTTTTTAAAAAGCCTACATGACAATATTATACAGCGCTTATTGCAAAGAAAATTCTCGAACGTATGTAATATAGCTACTTTAGGTAAATATCCTGTAAGCAATAAAGACAATTACCATCACGGCTAATAGCCACGCCTAATAATGTTATGGAGGAATTCCCAATCATTTCTGGGAATTCCCGGAAAGTAGATTAGAGTTGATAAATGTTGGATGTTTTACTGTAAATTAGATCAGACCAGACTCACTGGTTCCATTAGAGTACCTTCACCTGCTACGGGAATGTCCGGTTCTGTCGTTAGACACTAGTTTCGATTTCAATGTGGTGACAGATTTTTTTTTCCTAGTTTCGATTTCAATGTGGTGACTTGGATTTTTTTTCCTAGTTTCGATCTCAATGTGGTGACTTGGATTTTTTTTCTTGTATTCGATTTCAATGTGGTGATTTGGATTTTTTTTCCTAGTTTCGATTTCAATGTGGTGACTTCGATTTTTTTATTGGTTTCGATTTTAATGTGGTGATTTGGATTTTTTTTTCTGGGTTTCGATTTCAATGTGGTGACTTGGATTTTTTTTCCTAGTTTCGATTTCAATGTGGTGATTTGGATTTTTTGTCTTGGTTTCGATTTCAATGTGGTGATTTCGAATTTTTTTCGGGGTTTTGATTTCAATGTGGTGATTCCGATTTTTTTTTCTTGGTTTTGTTTGCAATGTCGTGACATGAAGTTTTTATCTTAGCTCCGATTTTCAATGCGTTGACATGGAATTCTCTTGTCCTTTAATATATTTTATTTAAAATACGAGTTTTATAAAGTCAGCCGGCATAAATATATAGAAATTTCAATTCTGTTATTAATGATTATGTTTAACGAAGGTTTATTTATTTCTGCTAGAAATTTTTACATTTGCGGTGAAACATGGATACAATTATTCATCAAAGGTTCGAAAACTGACATTAGTAATCTACTTTGTAATAGTACAAACATACTCTAATATAAATGCACCGCAGACGTCTTCATTGTAAAAAAATTGTAGGCAAAATTATCCCTCTACGTCTTACAGATGTTCATTCGTCTGTGCTTAAACTCATTCATGCATGAAACACATTTTGATCAGGTTAAAACAGAGGACCTAGTATTTCCAATATCAAAGTCTGTGGTGTCTTGTCTTTGATCACGTGATTAGAGTCAACCAATCGACATCCGCCTAGTTAAAGATTGACATTATTTTTTCTTCATGCGGAGCTATGACGACTGCGACTTGATCAAAAAGTACACAACGTAGTGTATTTCTGATGGTGTTCTTACCAGACCCGGAATTTCTTATTCCCTCGACATTTGTGACAAAACACAAGAAAACAAGGTTGTGTGGGTGGGTGGGGGAGGGGGGGGGAATAAAAAAAAACTTAAGAAAACAGAAAGAAAACCTTATAAAACCTACATCTATCCTTGTGTCCAAAACGAGGTTTAAATCTCAATAATTCAATACCAGAACGATTTGTTTCCCCTTCTGTCCTTCCTGGTGTTTTGTTTTGTAAAAAAAAAAAACACAACAAAACCCCATCCCAACAGGCATTCTCAGACTGCCAGACGGTCTAGAAGACACACACGCACTCAAGCGCCCTTTCCTCCTCCCCCCTCCCCCTGCCTTTGCTTGAAGAATTCTTGGACGACCTAATTTGACGCAATGTGTTTTAGAGGCTCTCAGTCCACACTTGCATTTTTTTTCTTCGTTACTCTCCAAGACGTTGTTTGTTGGAGACACACGAACACACAAGCACACACACACGAATGTACACACACACACAAGCACACACACGTACGTACACACAATCATACACGAACACGCACACACAGACATCGACACACTCGTAGACATAACGATACCCACATCCACACAATACCAAAGCCAAGGTAGTGTAGGACACCATCAGTGCGGTGTTGTGTCATATGTGTGTATGTGTGCTGGACTGCCGGACAGACAGACGGACAACTGGACAGCATGACAGCAATACAGCTGGACAACTGGTATGAGATGAACTATCCTGGATAAGGGATACTGTGAGGATGTCTTTCATCAATTTTCACATCAATGTTACATCAACATTACGCCAACATCACATCAACATTACACCAACATTACATCAACATCACATCAATATTACGCCAACATCACATCAACATTACACCAACATCACATCAATATTACACCAACATTACATCAACATTACACCAACATCACATCAATATTACACCAACATTACATCAACATTACACCAACATCACATCAATATTACACCAACATTACATCAACATTACACCAACATCACATCAATATTACACCACCATTACATCACTATTACACCACCATTACATCACTATTACACCATCAGTACACCAACATTACACCACATTACACCACATTACACCACCATTACATCACCATTACATCACCATTACACCCCCATTACACCACCATTACTCCACCATTACATCACTATTACACCACCATTACATCACCATTACACCACTACCCCATCAATACTACATTCCTACAAGAGACACTAACTCCCTCTAATCGGCTTGAGGAACTGTCTGGGAGCCAGGACAGGGCTTTATAACCGTTTTAGTGGCGGGGCGTCAGGGGGTGGATTAAAAATGGGCGGGTAGAATGGCTCTTGGTCGTGGGGAGGGGGAGAGGGGGGATAGAGGGGGTGTGGGGGGTGTGGGGGGAGGAAGCAGACATTAGCATACCAGTAGGATCGATACTAGTCGATACGTTGGATGGAGTCGAGTATCGGTTAGAAATAATCGAACAGCCATTGACTTTAAAAAGAATGAAATAGTTGTGTTTTTTTGTTACATTTAGAGATGATATACTTCACGTAACTAACACTCCAGCTTTATAAATAGTTTAAGTGAATGTGCTGAGTTACGTGTATTCTTAAGTTTTATATTGTGTTAATGCACTTAACTATACATTAAGGTATTATTTTGTACCGTCTGGAAAGCGATGAAAAACAATGACTTTTTCAGGAACCAATATTCAACGAATAACAGAATAACAAAATCGGCCAAATTCCCAAGCGATTTCATTGTTTTTCTATTATGTTTTGACTAGAAAAAAAACGCAGACAGCATTCATATTTATAAAACAACCGATGATTGACGGAGTTTTAAATCAGATTTAAAAGCTCGGCTTGCATCAAATTACATTTTGTGAATGGGGTTTGATAGGAAAAGGTGCGAAGGTTAGGAGAGCTGGAACAATATGTGTAGAGCGGTGTTATCTTTTAAACGCGATTAGCTGAAACTTTTGATGATGACATAAATCAATAAATCAAACAAAGGTGTTTGAATATTTGGTTTTTTTTTTTACAAAAAACAAAGCAACAGCGAAGACAGTTGTTAGTTAAAAAAATAAATCCGTTTCTTATAATTAAATAGAACCCAGTTTGTTACTTAGAATTAAACAGAACTGGTAATTGATCAAACGGAAAGTTCATTACTTAATGTTTAAATAGACCAGTTAGAGTTAAACAGAGAAGTTGCTTTGAGTTAAATAGAGCAATTACTAGCTAAAGAGTTAAATAGAGCAGTTGCTAACTTAAGAGCTAAATAGAGCAGTTACTAACTTAAGAGTTAAATAGAGCAGTTAATTACTTAAGAGTTAAATAGAGCAGTTAATTACTTAAGAGTTAAATAGAGCAGTTAATTGCCCCCACTACAGGTATGTAAATGAGAGCCAACACCTGGTGTAGACGCACGGGGTGAGTGTGACCTTACCTTGACCTTACCTTGACCTGACGAATCCCTTCTCGTCATTCATATTCCAAAAATAATTTCTTGAACACGACCCAACACCAGCAGGCGAGGTGTAGAAAACTGGGATCTTCACATCATCAGCATAATTACTCCCCCCCCCCCCCTTCCTCTCTCCACCCCCCGCCTTATTTTGTCGTTGTGTTAATCAGAAACGATCTAACGCCTGGGATGATTGTAATTTACACCTGCGCGCCTCCTGTGTCGGGATAAGCCCATTATCTGTCGGGATAAGCCCATTATCTGTCCGGCATCTCGATCAACCGACCACCACCAATAGCATCTCTGATTGATACGTGTCGCTAACGGCCCTCACAAAACACTAGCCCGTCTTGAGCCCTTAGGCTGCCAGATAAAACTAGTTCGGTCGACCGTAGGCCAAAAATAAATAAATCTCCGGGGTTGTGAACTTTGGTTCACTTTTTAGAACTTAGTTTGGCCCGGGGCGGTCAGGGTGACAAGTTCTCGACGTTGAAATATTTATTTTAAAAACATAACTCAGTACTACACGGTTTCAGTATTGTGGTATCATACATTTTAAATAGAAATAATGGGGTTGGGACACTTTTCACCTAGTGTTTCTAAAAAAGAACCACAAAAAATAACGTATTCAAAAAGAACTCATAATATGAGTTCTTTTTAAGAATTCCGTTCAAGTAATCAAAACAGGAATGAACTTTGTGATACATCATTTTTTCTCTTAACTTTAAAATATGAACTGAAAATGTATGTCTATTTATAATTGTAATAATACAAGTGGAATTATTGCATTTTTGTTTTAAAAATTTAAAATCCCAAATGTTTTAAAAGAAATTGGCGTGTGAATTGGCTAAATCAACATAGACAAAATGGATGTGTAAAAAAAATAAAGCACTTAGACAAATGTTTTCGGTCCAAGGGTCACCGTGACGCGACTAACTGGTCTCAAGTCTCTCCATGACGTCACTAACTGGTCCCGAGTCTCACCGTGACGTCACTAACTGATCTTAAGTCTCACTAACCCTCCATGTATTTGGTCCCAAGTCTCACCATGACGTCACTAACCCTCCATGTATTTGGTCCCAAGTCTCATCATGACGTCACTAACCCTCCATGTATTTGGTCCCAAGTCTCACCATGACGTCACTAACCCTCCATGTAATTGGTCCCAAGTCTCACCATGACGTCACTAACCCTCCATGTATTTGGTCCCAAGTCTCACCATGACGTCACTAACCCTCCATGTATTTGGTCCCAAGTCTCACCGTGTCTAACCCTCCATGTAATTGGTCCCAAGTCTCACCGTGTCTAACCCTCCATGTAATTGGTCCCAAGTCTCACCATGACGTCACTAACCCTCCATGTAATTGGTCCCAAGTCTTACCGTGTCTAACCCTCCATGTAATTGGTCCCAAGTCTCACCGTGTCTAACCCTCCATGTAATTGGTCCCAAGTCTCACCATGACGTCACTAACCCTCCATGTATTTGGTCCCAAGTCTCACCATGACGTCACTAACCCTCCATGTAATTGGTCCCAAGTCTCACCATGACGTCACTAACCCTCCATGTATTTGGTCCCTAGGTCTCACCGGGTCTCATCAGCCGGGTTGTGACTGCCGACGCCAACTTCAACAAGGAGATGGAGCTGGCGCCCAGGGTGAGTCCGGAGTTTGAGCTGACGCTGGATAACACCCCCGCCATCCACGCCATCCAGAACATGAGCTTCTTCCAGATGAAAGGTAAGCACCACTCGTCTACTCAACCACAAACATCTTTAATTAACCTCGATTACTTTTTTATTAACCTTGATTACTTTATAAACAGCAAATATTATCTTTTCGCACCTTTCAACGGCTTAATTTATCTCACCCAGATCTTATACTTAATCCTGAACTTAATCCTGAGCTTAATCCTTCTGATCCTAAAGCCTCTTCGTGAAAATTCCCGACTCCAATTTTTAAAATACATTCCCGTATTCATCTCTTCTTATCTGTTCATTATCCTAAAGCACACTGAAGTTGATAAATCAAAATCTCTAACGTCAACAATTCTGTTCTCGCATCAAATAAATCATCAAGATTCTCATTTGATTCTCATCGACACCGTTTCGTTATCTGAAAACCCCTGGCTACACAATATGCTGGCTACATTCCCATGACATCACACCCCTCAATCATAACGTGCTGGCTACACCCCCTCCCCCCCATTACATCACACCCCTGGCTCACTATGTGCTGGCTACCACACCCCGCCCACCACGTCTCCCACACACCCATGACATAACACCCCTCAATCATAACGTGCAGGCTACACCCCCACCCCCCACCCCGCCTCCCACACACCCATGACATAACACCCCTCAATCATAACGTGCTGGCTACACCCCCTCCCCCCATTACATCACACCCCTGGCTCACTATGTGCTGGCTACCACACCCCGCCCACCACGTCTCCCACACACCCATGACATAACACCCCTCAATCATAACGTGCAGGCTACACCCCCACCCCCCACCCCGCCTCCCACACACCCATGACATAACACCCCTCAATCATAACGTGCTGGCTACCCCCCCCCCCCAATTACATTACACCCCTGGCTCACAATGTTCTGGCTACACCTCACATTACATCACCACCCCCCCCTTACTCACTATGTGCTGGCTACCCCCCCACCCACAAAATCACATTACACCACACCCCCCCCCCACCCCCACCCCCACATGACATCACACCCTGCCCGACATGCACAACCCTGCATGTATTTTACAATCTTCCCGCACGATTTCCATCACGTCTATGATGGATCTAATTTCTCCTCTGTTGCCGGTCAACACGGTTTCTATCTAACTACTCTATTGACCCCTCTCTACTCCCCCACCCCCTAACACCCACCCCCGCGACCCCTGTATTCAAACCCTCGATCTACAGCTCAATCTTTGCTTACTGTAGCGACACACACGCCCAGCGGCTGGCTCGTCTATTACTGCTGTATTGATTTCTGTATGTATACTCCCCCCCCCACCCTCCCCCACCCCCGGGCCCAATGTTTTCATCTTGCTCTCGAGGATTAGCGAGATCCCATCGTATCCCCATCGTAGCCCCATCGCACCCCCCTCACACTGTTATTCCAAGCTTTCTATCAACTTGTCTATCGCTGCCAAAGCCCCTCGGCATATTTTTGTCGTTTTTTTTACAACCAAAAGAAAAATAACAAAAATATCCAACTGCTGTATACACACTTGATATTTCACATTTATCTCAGCTAAATTGCGTACCCAGCCCGGTGTTATCCCTTCAATCACCCCATCTCTCTATATCACTGTTAGATATTCCTACGATAATCACCCGTAGATTTGCCAGTCATGGTTTGGGGTTGTTTTTGTTGATATCTATTGAGATAGAACTGGGGCAGGAGATATTTCTCTCTGGAGGTGGACAGGGGATAGAGAGAGAGAGAGAGAGAGAGAGAGAGAGAGAGAGAGAGAAAGAAAGAGAGGAAACATTTCTCTCGGAAGGTGGACGTGGATAGAAAGAAAGGGGCGTGAAATGGTGAGGTTGATAGTGACTCTAGCGTCACCTAACTGAGGCTCCAATCATAGTGATGCCCAATCTTTTATAGTGAGACCCAAGTTATGGTAGTGAGACCAACGTTATGGTAGTGAGTGAGACCCATGTTATGGTAGTGAGACCCATGTTAGTGTTTGTATTTTCCTCCGATCAACTGCGACCAAACCTTATGAAACAAGGTCTATTCTTAAAATCTACAAATTGCACTGAGCTAAAAAAATTTTTTTTAAAAATCATCCCCACTCCCACTGTCAAATTATTTTTTAAAATTTAAAACCCGAAATGGTCATCTCGAAATAATTAACTTTAGCCTTGAGAAGGGAAAAAATTAAATTAAAAAGCAAATACAATATTGTAAAAATCTTGGAAAAAATTAATGAAAGCTACTGTATCAGCCAAAAAATTGTTAATATCGAACAGTTTTATCTCAGAAAAAAAAAAAACTCATCTTCTGAAATCTAATTATAAAACCTCGCGTACAACTTTCTTCGAACTTTAATCATCGAGCCATCAAAGACAGTCTATAAATAAACTTATCTCAAATATTATTTTTACCCACACCACCAAACTCCGGCCGTCATCAAAGAATAATTCCAGAGTACCCATCTTACGGTCTGCCGGCTCCGCGGGTACATTTTAACCGGCAACCACGGCGCCCGACGCCGGCAGGGGACTTAACTCCGGCCTACTCAATCATCGCGAGCCCCGGATTTAAAAAAAAAAAGACGAATTTAAAAGGTGAACAAACTACGGCGAAATCCCCCGACGCCATTGTTTCTACCATTATCACGTGGTTCTGGTGTGAGGGTGAGGGGGTTACGTCCCGTGGAGAGCAACCTTAAGCCGTTATAGACGGACTGTGATGCTAAGGTTTTTTTTTTTTTTTTTTTTTTTTTTTTCATGGCTGATGTCTTTAACACTCTAGGATAGAGCACAGTTTTTGTGTTAGTAGTATATGGATTTTTTTTTTTTGCCGGCTGTTCTAATCCTAGTACACGGTTTTTTCCGGTTGCTCTTATCGTGAGAGCTGGAGATGATGAATCGCTGACTGGTACAGGGTTAGAGACGAGGGGGCTTTCCACGCCTCATTGGTCACGGCTCTGTCTTCGTGACGTCAAGACTTTTCCGCTTGACTGGAACCGTCACGCCAGCCTGGCGGGGTGAGAGATAACAGGGGTGGTGTAAGTCACGTGACTAGCTCTTGTTCTAGTGTAAAGTCACATGACTGTTAAGTCAGATGATCATCTCTTGTTCTAATGTTAAGTCACATGACTATCTCTTGTTCTAGTTTTAAGTCACATGACTGTAAAGTCACATGACTGTAAAATCAGATGATCATCTCTTGTTCTAGTGTAAAGTCACATGACTATCTCTTGTTCTAGTGGAACGTTAAGTCACATGACTGTCATACTAATTGGTGTATGCAGCAAACAGCTGAGTCAGCACACTGAATTTTATTGTCTTGCTTAGGTCGCTTCTGACCTCTACGACTCCAGGCCAGGTCTAGGAACCTGAAAATATTGCAACACAAGTCATTCTCTGTATCAGACATGTGGACCAACTGGTAGCTCTAGCCCACAAAGAATGAGGATAGGAATCAGTTTTAAAAGACGAGTAAACTTTTGGGCACCGCTACTTTCTTGTAGTCCATTGGGCACCTATATCATTGGACGCTATATCCCTATCGGTTAAGCTAAGACTTTGAACGGCCGCACGCGTCCACCCACCGCCGACAACACCTTACCTATGTTGGCACTGTGCACCTGAACAATAACAGGAAGTAGTTTACCAAACTTTACCGAACGATAACCGACAACCTGTTCCACAGGTCACTGACCTTTGTGTATCATATCTACAATCCACCACCGGAACCAGTTTATCTGGTGTTTAACATCAGATCTCCACCCCCTCCCCACCCCCACCCCCCATTCTAAAAACACCAGAGCGTTTAGAGCCTAGCTTCAGTTGCTCGTGTAGATTGCAGGTATCAGCTGTTTTGTTTCACGTGATGTTAATTAACATTCTTTGGCTTGTGTTCGATGTTTAGGTTCAATACACTCGAACACGTTCTATTTTTGCCGAATTGTTAATGAGCAATTTGTAACCGGTTTTAATCAATCAATACAAAACTGTATCATCACATAGCGAATAAGCTTTACAGTTTGCTAAAAAAAAAGTAAACATTTTAGAGATATTTTTGGCATTAGTCTGTTAGTCTCTATTAGCTTATTAGCTCCAATCCCTACTAAATAACCTCGAATGTTTTATAAGCCCCAGTTTGTTAGAATTGAGAACCCCTGACATTAACTACATGTTAAACCCGTAACGACGCGAGACAGGTGTTTCACATAACTCAAAAACCCCGAATCAGGCATTAAAAAAAATGTGGAATCCCCCAAAACCCGAGGTTTACGTCTTCTACAAGTGGCCTGAGATTTCCTAATTAAATGGGCAGGTGGGGGTCAGGCTGAAGGTAAACTCAAATATATTTTTTTACCTGCGAACTTGGTCGGGGCCAAATTGAATAATGATGCAAATTGGATTAGTGCCAATTACCTGCGAAAATAAAACAACCATTTAACTTAGTTGCCGTCTTTACCAAGCAGTAAAATTTTATTTGTGTGTATATATATATATATATATATATATATATATATATATATATATATATATATATATATATATATATATATATATATATATATATATATATAATGATATACATATATAAACATGTACTTCCTTACCCCATTAGAATGGCAATGTTCCATTGAGTCGTGTTCAATTACCAACAAGTAATCACCGAATTATGTCATAGCACTATTGTAAGTCTTCTGTTGTTAAAAGTCTTTGTTGTAGTGTGCAAGGGGGGAAATAAGGGGCGGCGACTCCTAGACACTGGAAGGTCTTCTGGAAACAGTTAAAAAACAAAACAAGGCAACGTTGTGTGAATGAGTTCAACTTTGGCGGCTTCCGATGTCAAGAGAGTCTGGAACTATGTGAATAGGCCGAGAGGAATGGGGGTAACTGGGAGTAGTTGGAGGCTAGCTGGTTAAGTGAGCTAACGGGGGGGGGGGGGCAGTGTTGGGAGGTGTCTTGTTATCGAGGTGTGTTGTTATCGAGGTGTGTTGTTATCGAGGTGTGTTGTTATCGAGGTGTGTTGTTATCGAGGTGTGTTGTTATCGAGGTGTGTTGTTATCGAGGTGTGTTGTCATCGAGGTGTGTTGTCATTGAGGTGTGTTGTCATTGAGGTGTGTTGTTATCGAGGTGTGTTGTTATCGAGGTGTGTTGTTATCGAGGTGTGTTGTTATCGAGGTGTGTTGTTATCGAAGTGTGTTGTTATGTCTGTCTTTGAGATTTCCATTGCCGCCGTTACCATTGAGCAAGGCCAAACTTCCTTCAACACTAGGCAGCCCATAAATAAAATGACACAACCCAGACCATTGCAATAAAGAAGAACATTGTATTATAATAAACTGTGCAAAAACCCACAACAAAACTGTAGACAACAATTTTTTCACCTCCACAAATGTGCCGTGTTCTGTACAGCATGAGATCTTCACTTTCCCAAGTTTGAACTGGATGTTTGCAAACAGAGTAACAATCGATTAGATAACTGACGGTGTTGTCTACCTTTGTACCGAGGCGACCCTACAGATCATCTCCCCTGATTTGTTGATCAGGGATGTCAGCCAGCGCGTCAATCTCCATGACAACACAGACATGCCACCAGCAATTGACCTGTCACTGACAACACAGACATGCCACCAGCTAGTGACGTGTCACTGCCAACACAGACATGCCACCAGCTAGTGACGTGTCACTGACAACACAGACATGCCACCAGCAATTGACGTGTCACTGACAACACATACAATGTGAAAACATGGCCATGTTTCACCGGAAGTGTTTTTTTTTCTGATGCTGATACGGAAAGCCATATACTACTCTTACAAAAAGCCATACAACTTTCTTAGGAAAAAGAAAAGCCATAGCTCACACTTAAGTTTGACAGCTTCCTGGTGAGTCGACTCACGATGTGTGAGGCTGAGACAGGAACGTGCTACGTCACGATCACCTGGTGTTTTAGGAAACACTAGAAGCGTCACGAACATTGGTGACGTCACGAACATTATTGACGTCACGAACATTGGTGGCGTCACCACCACTAGTCTCTAAAATTAAAACACATTTTGACGCCTACAATTACTACAAATATAATGACCACTACTCCGACTCTTAGAAACACGCTGACGCCTATCCAAGCACAACCACTAGTCTGACTCTAAGACGCATGCTGACGCCAATCCACAGTGGACCGGTCAATCCAATCCACTCGATGTCAACTTGACCTTCTGTCAGGTCCCAAACCAGGTTTGGGAATATTTTTTTTTAGCTTCGTCAGCGCTTTCTGTTTAACTTGAACAGAAGGGCATAGGATGGAGGGGATGGGGGGCATGTCAGCACCATCTGTCCAATAATGTCGGCACCTCACTCCTACCCCCCACCCCCACCCACATAAAAACTTAAAATGTTACGCAAGCTTTGCCGCTAAACATCAGGATAATGGCCCGGCGAATTTTTTTTTTCTATTGACATTCGCCCGGCCTGGGTTCGCCATTTTTGTGTGTATCATAAGATAGCTACATGTGTTTGCTGGGAGCGTCTGGTGTGGGGTGGGGGGGGGGGCAGGTGAAGGCGTGTCATGTCTGTGTGGGGGGGGGGGGGGTATTTTTGTCTTGTGTGGTGTGGGGTTCTATAACTTGGAGGGTCGATGGGGTGATCCCAAAAACGTTGTGTGTTGAAGGGATCAGGACATTTCTAGCGCTAATGGAGGTCTGCTATATAAGTACGGTGGCAAATAGAATTATTTAAATGGAAGTTCTAAAACTGATCTGCAAGCATTTCGTGGATACCTCAACTTTACTCAAGTGATTCCAGTACTGTAAGCATTTCGTGGATACCCTAACTGTACTAAAGTGGTATCAGTACTGTAAGCATTTCATGGATACCCTAACTGTACTAAAGTGGTATCAGTACTGTAAGCATTTCACAGATACCCTAACTGTACTAAAGTGGTATCAGTACTGTAAGCATTTCATGGATACCCTAACTGTACTAAAGTAGTATCAGTACTGTAAGCATTTCATGGATACCCTAACTGTACTAAAGTGGTATCAGTACTGCAAGCATTTCATGGATACCCTAACTGTACTAAAGTGGTATCAGTACTGCAAGCATTTCATGGATACCCTAACTTTACTAAAGTGGTATCAGTATTGCAAGCATTTCATGGATACCCTGACTTTACTAAAGTGATATCCAGTACTGCAAGTATTGATCTTATTCTCTTAGAGCACTGAAAGGATCCCAGATTTGCAAGCATTGAATTGAGTATTAAAACAATCCCACTGAATGGATCCCCAAACTGAAGTACTGAAGGAACCCGTATCTGCAAAAATGTGAAGGGATCATAAAACTGCAACTTGGTGTGTAGGTGTGTATGGGGGTGAGGGTGGGGGGGGGGGGGGGGAGTCCGTAAGTGCAAGTTCTGCACGCAGCCCATCCCACCAGCTTGGAGTTAAAATTTCAAGTCTGAATAAAGCTGAGAGTAAATACAAGAAAACATCAACGAAACTGATTTCCTCTGACACTTACCACCCCACCCTCCCCCCACCACTCCCCCACCCCTCCCACCCCCTGTCACATCCAGACCGGAGCTGATTGCAAATCTATTCGCCTATTAACCCTCTCACAAGTCGACGTGGGAGGTGTTCGTTTATTTTCGTGCATTTACGTTAATTTGTTTTATTTTCACTGGCAGTAAGGAATGCCCTACCGCTGGGTGGGAGCAGGGGGGGGGGGGGAGAGCCAATTTTTACAGATCCCGTACAGTTTGATTATGGGGTTTAAATCGTGGGACGTAAATCGAAATGTTTGGTACACTTCAACGTTGTTTCATTGTTTAGAAGTTAATTAGTCTAGGATTGTGTGTATGTGGGGGGGGGGGGGGGAATTTAAATAACAACCCACCCCCTCAAATTTTAAAGGACCCAGTACGTTGCTTGACGACTATATCCTGCAACTGCAATAAATAAATTCAGGCCTTGAAAACAGGTCAGACTAGCATAGTATTAAGTAGCTAGCCTGCGGTCACATTAGGACTAGGCTACCCAGGCAACTTCACCCCACCTACCCCCCCCAACCCCCACCCTCATAAAAACTCTGCTCCAACTGTCCCCAGGGGTAACTCATACGATAGACGCAGGCTTGGGGATAATGCTTGGAGCCTGCCTCACCCTCACCTGCTTGTAGACTTCCCATGAATGAGATCTGAGTATTCGAATTTGTATTTTAAATGTCCCTGTCCACGTGAATATGTTCGGATTTTAAATTCACTTCTATGTAAAATTGATTGAGTGCTGTTTCCGTATACTTTTAACTCTTATAAAAAAAACGATGACGTCATTTCCGTTTAACCAGGTGTTACAGCCAGGGGCAATTACCGCCCTTGTGTGGCTGTTAAACCACAGCAGTGAAGCTACACAATTACCGCCCTTGTGTGGCTGTTAAACCACAGCAGTGAAGCTACACAATTACCGCCCTTGTGTGGCTGTTAAACCACAGCAGTGAAGCTACACAATTACCGCCCTTGTGTAGCTGTTAAACCACAGCAGTGAAGCTACACAATTACCGCCCTTGTGTAGCTGTTAAACCACAGCAGTGAAGCTACACAATTACCGCCCTTGTGTAGCTGTTAAACCACAGCAGTGAAGCTACACAAACAGCGATAACTGTGGCTAACCACAGCAGTGAAGGTACACAACGGAGAAATAGTCATTAGAGAATATGGGCGTTTCGTGTTTAGAGATGTATGTGTTCATGTGCATTCTTGTCTTAAATCTCGTGAATAAATAACGTGACAGTTGGGAGACCTGACGTGATCCAACAATTCCCCGTGACACTTTCGTCACGTGTAATATCGGTATAAATATGATCACATGATACAGTTGGTTATAAATATGATCACGTGATACAGTTCGGTATAAATATGATCACGTGGTACAGTTGGGTATCAATATTTCCGCTGGCGCTGGGTCTGTGTTACAAGTGGCGCCCTATGCGGCTACTGTGTGGATTGTGTTTTCGGCGCCCCGACCCCCCGGGGACAATAACAAACATAGCTACGGCTGTAGGTAAAGGCCGGCGTTGTTTTACGTGGCGCGGGGGAGGGGGGGGGGGTCGTCCATCAGTTGATTCATGCCGGCTAGAGCTGGTCTAAATGTCACGTGATGGATTCCTTGAGTTGTTTGGCTTATGGGGGGGGGGGGGGGTAAGATAGATTGGCCATTGATAAAACAGTAGTTTGACTATTTGGTGGTAGTGAATGAAAGACATTTATAGATAACATGCATTCTAAATATATATATATATATATATATATATATATATATATATATATATATATATATATATATATATATATATATATATATATATATATATATGGTCCACACATCTTTTGACTACCTTGCAACTATTTTTTTTTAGTAGGTAGAAAGTAGACTACCTTGCAACTATCCATAAATAAACTCTCCGTTTCTCCGTTGCAGACTTCTCCCTTCTATTATACAAACTTTAAAAAAATCCGAAACGGATATTTCAATGGTTTATCTTCTGATTATGATATCAAGCATGTGTAATTGAAACCATGTTGTTGTTTCTACCTAATGGCTTAAACAGAAGACAGTGAAAAAATTAGCAGAAGTCAGCATCTTAACCCACCGTTGGTTGGTCAGCTTGGATTAATTAATTAATCAAACTCAGCGACTTTTGATGATTATTGCTGGAGTTGTACGCTCCCTGCGTGCCCCGTATTCGCGGCGAAGTTCAGAACTGACGTCACGATGGTTACCATCTGTCCCATCAGTTTGACGTCACGATGGGTACCATCTCACACACGCGTCACTATGGAAACCATCTGTCTCAACACTTGCTGGGGCTCCAGATTGATGGTATAACGAGACTCATCTGGACAAGGTTAAATGGATGAGTTGGATTTTTTTTTCTTCTTGGTAAAAAAATTGTTTCGTCTTTATTTTCTGTTCTACGTTTGTGATGATGATTGTGTGTTAAGGACTGTGTGGGATGGCTGTTTGGGAATGATTGTATGGGGAAGATTTTGTGGGGATGATTGTATGTAGAGGATTGTGTGGGGGGATGATTATATGGGAAAGATTGTGTGGGGATGATTGTATGGGAAAGATTGTGTGGGGATGTTTGTGTGATGGTGATTGTGTGGGGATGTTTGTGTGATGGTGATTGTGTGATGATGATTGTGGGACAGTGGTTGTGTGGCGGTGGTTGTAGCAAGATGGTGTAGTTTGAGAGTGTGTGAACACAAGCTTGGGGGATCCTCACAATTTGGTCCACCCAACAACACGTTTGACCACCCCTGTGGCCAATTGAGTTGTTTGAGAACACCTACCTCAATTTCTTGAACCCGATCTTCAACGCAGGCCGGGCCTCTATACGACAGTGAGTCGTTGGTTAAAAGGCCCCGTACCTCTATATTAATACAGTGAGTGGTTGGTTAATAGGCCCCTTGCGTCTGCTATACAGTAGGTCGTTGGTTAATAGAGTCCTTCCTGGTGTAATAAAGTGGGTTCCGTCGTTGATAGGTCCCGCCCCTGTTTAATACAGTAGGCAGCTCCACTGATACGTACCACACCGCGAGTGACACCATTATCACGTGCACACACTACTCACGCTCGCTCCTCTTGTTTATCTTACTGACACTCCCGCTCATCATCTAATGGACCCCAAAGGCTTGCTCGTCTGCTGGTCGTCTGCTGGTCCCGACCAGCGAGCAAACACGACCATTTTACAACATCCACCATTTCAGCATAACCCGCCGTTTTTGTGGGGTTTAATACAGTGCTATCTCGACATAGGTCAAACGAAACGAGTATCGGATTTTCCCGGAAATATCAAAGGTTTTGCCTCGAGAGGATTTTTTTCTTCGAGTCTCCACCCTCGGGGTTTAATGACGTTTAGGGGAGGACGTGGCCCGGGGGTAGGATCGTATGGCAGGGCCCGGGTGAGGCTCAGTTTGTCGTGCTCTCAGAAGTGACAGTCTTTAACTAATCCCATTTTTTTAATGTCGTATACATAAATACTGCAGAACGCACCAACGAACAAATTAAAAAAAAATTTTTTTAACCATGAATAGTATTTTCAGCAGTCGAAAAAGAATTTCTATTGAACGCGATTTTCAGTATTGAATAAAAAAAAATCTTTTTTTTTTTCTTCGCTTTTTTTAGATTTGTCCCCAAAAAAGTGTGATACACCCCACACCCCCCACCACAACGCCCCAAACGTGTAAAGGAAAACCTGTTTGCATAATCGATTTATGTTGTCAATTTTCATTTCCCCCTACACCGGAATCGATTCTTTACATCGTTGCGTCACTCAAAGCTCGCACCTAACGTTATTTTGGTGGTAAAATATGGACCGGGTAGAAAGGACACGAACATTTTATTTTTTTTCTTCCCTCCCTTTTATTTTATTTTGGTGCCCGATTGCTTGTACATTTAGTCAGATGTTTTCCAGTAATGGATTCTGGGATTTCAAGCTTCAAATGCGGGGTCTAGAATAATCCGCCTGGTAAAGTTGCATGCGACCTTGAACTTATTCAAGGCTGATCTCGTTTTCGTGGTTTTTTTCTCTTAAAAAATACCAGTATCTTATTTTTGTATTCCATTATGGACTCTAAAATAGAAAGAAAAAAAACTTAATCCACTCAGAGGAAACGATTTTCTAGACTGGGTTGAATACACAATTAGATATTTATAGAAAAAAGGTCAACGATGCTATTTTTTTTTAAAGTTGTTTTGACGTTGAAGTCAAAATCTTGTGTAAGCACATCTTAAACTGACCTTTATTTTATACGATACAGAAATTTGTTAAACAATTTTTTTTTTGCAAAAAAAAAAAATCGTGTATGGGTAAGATTCGCATTGATCTTGATATCTCTACCTGACGACACCTGACTTCACCAACACCAAACATTGTACGTAACACCGTCAACCACCAACATCAAACATTGTACGTAACACCGTCAACCACCAACATCAAACATTGTACATAACACCGTCAACCACCAACATCAAACATTGTACGTAACACCGTCAACCACCAACATCAAACATTGTACGTAACACCGTCAACCACCAACATCAAACATTGTACGTAACACCGTCAACCACCAACATCAAACATTGTACGTAACACCGTCAACCACCAACATCAAACATTGTACGTAACACCGTCAACCACCAACATCAAACATTGTACGTAACACCGTCAACCACCAACATCAAATATTGTACGTAACACCGTCAACCACTAACATCAAAGAGACATTTCCTTTTAAGCCTGAGTGTGAGATACCAAAATCTGAAATGACGAACACACGAGCCATTATAAGATTCTACGTGGTTGCTGTGTTCCAGTTCACGCGATCACGACTTTAAATTCAAATCAACACACACGTTTTACCAGACACCATCCCCGTCTCTCCCCCACCCTCTACAGCAGCTTACCCCACTATACACTTACGTGCCTACTGTACGCGAGGTTTGCCATTATGAACGTAGTTTTGTCAGTTTCAGGAGGAAATGCTAGAACTTATCAGAGAGAGAGAGAGAGGGGGGGGGGGGGTTAGAGAGAGGTAGGGTGAGGGACTGAGAGAGGAACAGAGGGGGTGATATTCTATCTGTATGTCGTCAATCTGCTCCGTAATGAAACAACAACAGTTAAACTGTTCATCGGTTCTCGCCCTTTGTTCGCATTATCCCCCTTTCTTCCCGGTTCAGTATTTCATTTTAATTAAACCATTAATAATCCCCTACCCTACCCTAACCCTAATCGCCATTCTCCACTTAATAAAACTCTGGTTTATTATTCTTTACAACACTCGACTTTTATGATGCCAGATTTTGCTAACACCCTTTGACAATGCCCATAAAACTTCGCATCAATTTTCTTCCCTTGACTTACGACTTTGAGCCATAAGTACTGTCTATACTTGGCATCTAACGTTTATGGTTTAACGAGGGACGAAAAACCAACACGACATATTTTCTTTGATTGGGGCAAATATTCCCATCAACATAGCAGCCAAAATAAGCAGGGGATGGCCTAGTCTTCATGTTCAGTAATGAAGAACTCAATGAAAACGGCAAGGGAATTAATTTCGAAGACGCGCACAAGGGGAGATTATCCCAGTAGTAAACGAACCAGATCAGCGCAGGCGCGACCACCCAGACTGTATGCACCAAGTTTAACTTTGTTTAACGTGTTTTTTTTTTCTCAACTGTTTTTTTTTTGTCAGATATTAATGAAATTCATCCACTCCTCCGTGAAATATTTCTAAATTTGTCTTTACAATCTAATTCTGTTTTCTTATTGATCTATGCTGTTTAACTTTTGCCTTTTTGTAAATCTTTTGTAAATCTCGAGTTGAATTATCTGACGTTTTGCTTTTCTCTCTCTTTACTCAGATGGTATTATAGGTAAGTTGGTTTCCCCCTCACCCATTGTGTTTTTTTTTTGATGTTGTGAAAACCCGTTACCTCAGCTTGATATTTTTGTTTCGGTTTTCGTGCCTGATATATTTTTAAACATCTTGGTTGCTAATTTTTTGTTGTAAAAATTCGATTTAGTTTCGTTAAAACGTGTTTATTTTTATTTTTTATTTGGTTTCTCGCGCTGGCGCATGCGTGAATGGAGACTATCGTGACCTAATTTACGTGACCTAATTGTCGTGTACTTTTTTTTTTTGTCAACAAACATTTGTATGTTTAAAGCCGTAAGCATGTTCTCTGTCACTGACATATAAAAAAAAACACTCTAAAAATAGATATCACGTGATTGTCAATGCCTTGAAATTTTTGTCATGCTCAAGTGTTATTATTGTGTTACCATAACTTGCTTTTTGTTATTGTTTACTGTAATTCAAACACGCCTGACCTGTATGATAACATCACATCCAATTCTTAAGTACTATTCACATGAAACTGATTGTTCGGTGTTATAGTTAGTCATATTTTCCTTCTAAAAGCATCGTTTCTTGTTCTTGTTTGACCTACCCATATGTCTTCACGCTCTAGTTATTTCAGATTAAACATTGTTTATGCTCTAATCATTAATTAAGATTCGTTAATGAAATGTGAATTACTTACAAACCACAAAGTAATGCATTCCCCCATCCCCCACCCCACCTATTCATATACCATATTCACTCCGTTCAGGAGTTTCTTCATGTTTCAACAAATGTATTATGTTTTGTTTTTTAATTTAAAGATTTTTTTTTTGTGTCAAACAATTAAATACTTAAAACTAATTAGCGCACGAATTATCATGTTGCATCGTGAAACTTAACGCCGACAGGAACTCTCTAAAAAAAAAGGATGTGTAATGGTGAACCTTTACATCTGAATACATAAATAGATTTTTTATAATTGGTTTTGATCTTTGTTTACCCCCCCCCCCTCCACCTAAACACAGTGCACACAGTGTGAAGCACTGTACGCAACAGATGCGAGCCAAGTAAATAACAAAACTCTCCAATTAAAATGTTTACCGGGTACCACAGCTTTAGAACTAAAGATAAATCTGGCTGAAATTGTAGTCTACTCGCCAACAGATGAGTATGTGAGTTCAAGGGCAGCGCTCATTAGTTCAGGAGTTTAAGGGGAAAGTATCACCCAATGTAAAAGTGACCAAAGAATATACAAAAAAAAATTATTGCACATACACACATGCATTTTTTACCCTAGTAGTTATAATCAAGGAGCTATAAAACGGCACATAAAAGAAAGTCAATGTATGATGCAAAAAAAAATAAATAAATAATTTGACCCAAAAAATTGTAATAAGAAATCTAGGACTGCAGTTTTCTAGCATTTTGGCCCTTCCTGCTGAAAATACGTAAGGAGATCATGAGATGCATATCAAGGTAACCTACGCCTGGAACTAGCAGATTTTTATTGTGACAACATTTGTTTATTTTACAATTTTTGAGAGCCAAACATGGGGACGGCGTGGCCTAGCGGTAGAGAGCTAGACTGTTAACCCGAGAGTCACGAGTTCGAATAAGTGGAACGTCCCTAACTCACGTTATATTCCGTGTCTATTAATCAATCACACAATTTAACCCGCTTCAAGATGCTGTCTTTCATATGGTCTCGAGTTCGAATCCGGGTTCAGAAAGAAGAGCGACTCGTGTTTGGGTACAAATGGAAAAAGACAATAATTTCCAAAAAAAATGTATAAGAAACTATTTTTTTTAAATACTTTTTTTTAGTGACGTAAAGTTTGAAAAACAGGACTTTATGATGCTTTAAGTTTCAAGATAAAACTTTACCCTTTCGTTAGATGAATAAAGTAAAAATAACTTTACTCTGTTTTTGAGATAAATAAAGTAAAGAAGTAAAGATAAATTTGATCTTGTATTTTAACGTTAAATCTTGACTCTGCACATCAAGACGTTAAAAACTTGACCATATATTTTGTGGTTAAAAAAACTTGCCCCTATATCTTGTGATTTAAAAAAAAAGCCTGACCGTGTACTTTACTACCCCCAGCCCCGGGCTCGCCTGTGATCATCCCCGAGGAGTGTTCGTGTGAAAACAACAGCGTGACCATTGCCTGGGCCCCCCAGATGGGCAGCGTGGTGGAGGCCTACACGCTTGAACTGGATGACGGGAACGGTGGAGATTTTAGGGTAAGCTCCTTCACACTGTCTGTCTGTCTGTGTGATTGTGTGTCTGTGTGTCTGTGTGTCTGTGTCTGTCTGTCTGTCTGTCTGTCTGTCTGTCTGTCTGTCTGTCTGTCTGTCTGTCTGTCTGTCTGTCTGTCTGTCTGTCTGTCTGTCTGTCTGTCTGTCTGTCTGTCTGTCTGTCTGTCTGTCTGTCTGTCTGTCTGTCTGTCTGTCTGTCTGTCTGTCTGTCTGTCTGTCTGTCTGCGTGTGTGTGCTTTTGTTTGTGTGTATGTGTGTATGGTTGGGTGAGTTCACCATCTCTGTTTTTGTGGGGTACTGTTGTGGCAGGGTAAGTTCCATGTCAATGTGTGAGTGTGTGTGAGAGAGTTTGTGTGATTGTGTGTGTGTGGTGCAGCTTAAGGCTGCTGTCACTGACGGTATGCTAGAGTAAGTTCCCCTTGGTAAATTGGAATTGATACTTTGAGTTCCCTGTGAGTTCCTTGTTAGTTCCATGTTAGTTCCCTGTTAGTTCCCTGTTAGTTCCTTGTGAGTTCCTTGTTAGTTCCCTGTTAGTTCCCTATGGGCCCCCTGTTAGTTCCATGTGAGTTCCCTGTTAGTTCCTATTAGTTGTACATAGCTCGGTTTAACTGAATATGACTAAGGAGACTAACCTGGTTCTGGATCATTATAGTGCAAAGATTAGGATTAGTGAGGAAAAAATTAACAGTTTATTGATTCAAAAGTTAGATTTAGTGAGAGAAGTTAGAAGATGACTTATTTAAAGGTCAGTTTTAGTAAAATGAAGCACTATCGAAACGTTTTCACTTGACTGATATAATTGAGAGACAAATCTTGGTTAACTTGACGTTAGGAGACCTGGACCACGGTCAATAAATCAGAGGTTGACATGTCAAGATAACGGTCAACATTTAGAGAAGGTTGACAGTCTCGTGCATGTAGGAGATTTTCACCCACATGAGGGTGCATTTGTGTGGGGTGTGGGGTTACGTAATAAACAACATTTCCGGTGTAAGAATATTCTAGAACCAATAGTGCTAACGGTAGTGTTAAAAATATTTTTTTCTCTAGACCTACGGGAGTCGTTTTTTTTTTTTAAGGGCAGGTTAAACCCCCCCCCAAAATACAAATTTAAGTCAGAAATGTTGATTTTTGAAAATCTATTGTTTCTGAAACTACATTCAATTCTGAACATTTTTGTATAATCATTTTGCAAAATTTTTTATTGCTAGTATTTTTTATATTTTTTTAATTAATGAGACTAATGACGTAATTCACCTATATTAAGCAACATTAAGCAACATAAAAATTAAAAACTAACTAAAATAGATGTTCTTATTGCTGAGTAAGAGGCTCCAGATGCAATTTATGTAACTGGGAGGTTTTAAAAATGACTTATTTGGTATAGTTTTCGCTTTTTCTCGTTTTTTTCAAATTTAGTATATTTTTCACTATTTAGCGTTTTTCTCAAAATGTTACTTTTCAACAAAATTGTACCAGTCAAATCACTATAACTCAAAAACTAATTGAGATATTTAGCTGAAATTTTGCACACATGTTTACTAAACACTGCTTGTAAAGTTGAACTAAAAGAATTTCTATATCTTTGAAACTTCTCATTTTATAAAAAAAAAGCTAAGTCTACTCCCTACTTTTTGGAAAAATTTTAGGTCTCACTTTTAAAAAATTTGGCTAAAATCCATTTTTTATTATTTTCTAATTCTTTTAGTTCATCTTTTTTGTAATTGCGTATATTACACTATATTAAAGATTTGTGTTATTCTGACAAACAGAAGCTGTGTTATTTTGATTTCAATGAGGGCTAATTTTGAGCTATTTTACCCTAAAAATGACACTTTTTAGAAAATATTTTCTCAAAACCATAACTTTTTAGTGATTTTTTTGCATTTTTTTCATATACTATGCTAGTTACAACTTCCTTATCACTCAAAAAAGTCCTAACACCTAAATTTCAATTTGGGGGTTTAACCTGCCCTTAAATCTTTGTAACACAAATTTTACATTCCGTTCGTGTTTTTTTTTACACCGGATCTGAAAGAGAAATAAACAAATTTAAAGTAAAATCCTCGGGAAAAATACCCAAACTTTTAACAAGTTAAAAAACCCACAACTAATCTATGGATGCAAATCAGTGGAGCAGGGGAATCCCCTTAGGGTTAGTGATTTCTGTGATGTAGTCAACGGAAGTTCTAAGACTTTTTTGTTGGAAGACTTTTTTGTTGTAAGACTTTTTTATTGTAAGACTTTTTTGTTATAAAACTTTTTTGTTGTAAGCATTTTTTGGTGTAAGACTTTTTTGTTGTAAGAATTTTTCCTTTTTTTTGGCTGGTTTAAGACTTTAGTTGGATGGTGTGGCGGTCAAGTTGTAAAACTTTTGTTGAATGTTACCTCATTAAGCCACCCAATTCTCCTTCTGATAACCTATGTAACACAAAGCCTCAGTTGTTGTTTTTTTTTTTTTTTAAAGAAGAAAAACTTAATTTGTTTTGTTTTTTTGCTAATTAGAGAACATTCTGACTCCCCCGAGTTCACTCATCAAAATACAAGAAATTCCAGTCTACACAATTCACACGAACAGCCATAAAACGAGGCGCGCAAAACAAAAGTTGTTAAGGCACAATGTGACAGCGCCACCTGTAGAATTAGCGCACAACAAAAAACATACAGACTTGTAGATAAGAAGGGGAACAACAGCAGAAACAGGGGGAACAACAACAGAAACAGGGGGAACAACAGCAGAAACAGGGGGAACAACAGCAGAAACAGGGGAAACAACAGCAGAAACAGGGGGAACAACAGCAAAAACAGGGAGGACAACAGCAGAAACAGGAGGAACAACAGCAGAAACAGGGGGAACAACAGCAGAAACAGGGGGAACAACAGCAGAAACAGGGCGAACAACAGCAGAAACAGGGGGAACAACAGCAAAAACAGGGGGAACAACAGCACAACAGCAGAAACAGGGGGAACAACAACAGAAACAGGGGGAACAACAGCAGAAACAGGGGGAACAACAGCAGAAACAGGGGGAACAACAGCAAAAACAGGGAGGACAACAGCAGAAACAGGAGAAACAACAGCAGAAACAGGGGGAACAACAGCAGAAACAGGGGGAACAACAGCAGAAACAGGGCGAACAACAGCAGAAACAGGGGGAACAACAGCAAAAACAGGGGGAACAACAGCACAACAGCAGAAACAGGGGGAACAACAGCAGAAACAGGGGGAATAATAGTTGTAACAGGGGGAACAATAGCAGAAACAGTGGGAACAACAGCAGAAATAGGGGGAACAACAGCAGAAACAGGGGGAACAACAGCAGAAATAGGGGGAACAACAGCAGAAACAGGGGGAACAACAGCAGAAACAGGGGGAACAACAGCAGAAACAGGGGGAATAATAGATGTAACAGGGGGAACAATAGCAGAAACAGGGGGAACAATAGCAGAAATAGGGGGAACAACAGCAGAAACAGGAGGAACAACAGCAGAAACAGGGGGAACAACAGCAGAAACAGGGGGAACAACAGCAGAAACAGGGGGAACAACAGCAGAAACAGGGGGAACAACAGCAGAAACAGGGGGAACAACAGCAGAAACAGTGGGAACAACAGAAAAAACAGAGGGAACAACATCTGAAACAGGGGGAACAACAGCAGAAACAGGGGGAATAATAGTTGTAACAGGGGGAATAACAGCAGAAACGGGGCAATAATAGTTGTAACAGGGGGAACAACAGCAGAAACAGGGGGAATAATAGTTGTAACAGGGGGAAAAACAGCAGAAACAGGGGGAATAACAGCAGAAACGGGGAATAATAGTTGTAACAGGGGGAGCAATTGCTACAGCAGGGCGAACGAGCGCTGTACCCGTGGAATAACCGTTACAACATGGGTGAAGGGAGGGGGTAGCTGCACTGTTTTAATTAACACCTCCGCTCCGCGTCTGTTGTTTTAAATAACTCACGGCAATTGTTAAAGAAAACAGACAATTTCAAACTACAGACCAGAGCAGATAGCTTATCTATTTCTGTCAAGGTTTGACTGGAAACTTTTTTCTCAAACATTTTGTTCTCCTAAGTTTTTGTTGTTTAAACTACGTTTTGGTTGTTTTTATGAGGCGTTTTTTAAAAACACATTTTGATAACACTCTAGCGCATTGTAGACTAGGCCTACATGCTTATTTTAACAACTGTTTTCTTTTTTGTACACATTTTTTTTCTCCAAATATTCCTTACATTATTTAGATCTAATATTACATTGCAGGTGCTTAGTATTTTAAGGTCGTTTTTTCCGTATTTTTTTCTTCTGCTGTTGTTGATATGAAGGGTAAAAGCAGTTATGGCGTTTTATATTGCGCAACCGTTTTAAAAAACATCGATTAGAATCTAGTTCAGTTTTGACCTAATAGACAAAAAGGTTGGCTCTAATTAAAGTAATTAGCTGATGGCGTACAGCGCGAGGAATGAACGGACATTGGTGCTGATGTGGTCTCCATACTGGTAGTGACCAACGGCATACGAGATTGGTGCTGATGTAGTCTCATCCTGGTGGTGACCAACGGTACACCAGTAACGTTACATTCATCAGCTTCGACTTCTAGCTTTTAATTATACTGTTGGACTGAGTTTTCTCCCACACAAGTATTACGTGTCAACTTGTTGTGCGCCATATAGGCCGTTGACTCAGATTTCAGCCTGTTTTTTTTTTTGGACTGGCTTCCATCTAATAACAAACTACAAGGCAGCAGTTGTTTGATATTGGAGTTTTCTATCCTAGATGGGTTGCTGCCTCCAACTATCGAGCCTCATCTACCCGTGCCCTGGTTTCGAACTCGGGACTTTTAGGTTTAGTGATTGAGCTTTACTGATCCGACCTTGCCGACAATCAATAGTGATTGATTTCTTTTTTAAAAAAGTGTTAAATGCACATTTTTGCGCACTTTTTGAACTGAGTCTATACGGGTCACGTGTGTAGATCTCCATCAATCGGCTTAGACTGATCGATCTAAAAATAACTACCGGAAAATATAAAAACTCGGCACAATGCCAACCTATGCCGCTCTCGCCTCGGCGGAGTAAAAAAAAAAAACAATATCACAATCTAAACAGGAAGTGACGATTTAATGCTCGTGGGAAACACGATACGGTGGCGCGTGACGCCGCGTGAAACTTGTGAACCTGACGTCACGCCGGCCTTGACGAAGGTGTGAGTCTACAAAACAAAGATTAGCAGCCTTGTCTTATAGCAGCGGGGGTGTTTAGTCAACACGGTGCATAAAAGGAACAAACAAATTTTTTATTCCACAAAAAAAAAAACAAAAAAAAAACAAAAAAAAAAAAAACGCAGGCTGATTCTCCAGCCGGCGCCATTAATTACAATGGCCCAACCCTACACGCGCCGCTGTTATTAAAAAACAAGGAGTCATAACTGCAGCCCTCTAGTGCGCATGCGCCGCGTCTGATGCGGTAATTACTTTATTCCTTCACAAGTCTTCGCACATTTGCCTTTTTTTGTTACACCATTGGTCACGTGTTCCCCGTTAACTCTGACCGTCTAGTCTGATCCTTTTTGTATCCCATAATCCGGTGAGCTTTAATGCTTCCATTTCCGGTGGGGGGGGGGGGGGGGCGGGCTATAGAAAACCGGCATACATGTGCAGTCGTCTGCAACGTCATGAGCTTTTAAGTACCTAATTATAAATCCACCGTGGCTGCTTACAAAGTGGGTTGTACAAAGGACCAGCGTGAAGCTGATTATATTGTTACACCAACAAAAGTTCAAAAGGTGTACAAATTCCTTAAAAGTTCCAGGTTTATATTCATGCATGGAATATCCCCCCCCCCCCCCCCCCCCCGCCCCTACTGTAACTGAGATCTGTTTATTTTAGAACATTTTTTTAAAACTCTCATAACCATTTAAAGTTCTAACCTTGGGCTGATTTAGTTTCTGGTTTGTCTTAACCTTGCAGCGACATTGACCTTCGACCCCCCCCCCCCCCTCCAAGTTTTTCCCACACCGCGTGAATCACACCTTACGTTTGACACCACCCAACGATTGATCTCTGCGCATGCGCACTGCGTGGCCCCCCATTTATTTATTTTTTTGGCCTCCTGGACATGCGCGCCTAATTGCCGTCAGTCGAGACAAGGTAAGATGGCGGCGTCAAGAGACAAGAGAACCAAAACCAATAGCCGAGTCGAAACTTTTAGATCCCTTGTGCCCCACGTCCCCTCTCAGACCATGTTTTTAGCCCAGCCAATCAAAGCTTTGAGATTCTGAGTTTCATTAGAGCTTCACTCACGCCACATCTGGTCACGGGGGTTTTAAAAAAAAATCTGGCCAGCCGAGGTAAATACGTAACCATAGTAACCTTGTACTCTAATTGAACGCTTGGATTTTTAAATTTATTTTTGTATTTAAACGAAACATTATTTAGATGGACGTCCTAGCTAGCTAGTTATATTATCTGTATGTGTGTGTGTGTGGGGGGGGGGGGGGGGGTACCGTTGTTAAGGGGGTTCATTTTGGGGGTGGGGGAGGAGGGGGGGGGGTGAAAGAACTAGTAATTGAGATGTTTGAGATGTGTCCTGATAAATTATGCAAATCTTTTAAAGAACGTTTGACACGAAACCTGCTCCGGGGTCAGCAGCATTATAAAGCTTTCATTGTAATTATGCTAATGACCCATTAGGCAAATTATGACGGACGCCTTGTTTATCTTCGTTGCTTTTTTGTGTGGAATTCATTCAACTTTGACACAAGAATTCGTTACATAAACAGATTTTTTTGAGACGAACTTATTGGAAGGCGAGGACAAAGGAAATAATCCAGTAGGAAATCTAAGTTCTAATCTGGGGCTAAGGCTAGCGGCCCGCATAGGCAGGGAATGGGTTGGGATCGGTTACGTCATGGTGCCGACGAGGTGATGTTTAGCTAAATTAATTAGCTCGTGCTGGCGTGCACCAAATCATACCCTCACCCCCCCCCCCCTCACCGCTCAGCCTTTGTCGGCTTCGATAAGGTTTAGGGTTAGGTGTCGTTCATTAATGACGTCACGATAGTTTAGACAATTCTTATACCACCCCCCCCCCCCCCCACCCACAAATCTCATCACCTCACATATCGTGACAAAATTTATACATCGTCCATTGTGACGTTACAGTAGCGTCTACCCACCCTTCAAATAACCATGACCCTGAAGTCAATTTTTTTAAAAACCCAAACCATCGCAGGTGTAGTGACATTAGTTACGGTACAGCTCATTGGTCATGTGATAGCTAGAGTTTAGGTTAAGGCCATCGCTAGTCCTGGTTTTAGGATGGTTAAAGAGCTTTATATATATATATATATATATATATATATATATATATATATATATATATATATATATATATATATATATATATATATATATGTACAATCTTGCCTGACCGTCTCAAGGGTATGGCATATATTTGCATATCCTGTAATATCAGCTTACAAAAGGAAACAAAAGAGAGCCTATATACAGCACTCGATGGTCCATCCATCACCAGATCTCCCCCCATCTAACGTGAAAGGGAAGTGAACGAGAAACCTGCGAGCCGGTTCCCTGCCAGCCGGACCCTGCCAGCCGGTCCCTGCACGCTATGTATTGAGCATCTATCATCCCGGACTGTTTACATTAGAAAAACCGATGCCGGTTGTCTAAGCCTGGATGTTGAGAATCTTGTATCCCCCCCCCCCCTTATGTTAAAATATTAAAAATAAAAATTAAGTCGTTACAAAATTTACCGAGGCGTGTAATATTCTATTTAATACCAATTAACCCATATTAAAAAAAATAATTTCCCCGTATTTTTATGTATTAACTAATGCCAAAGCATACAGATTTCTCTCCCTTGCCTTCTATACACCTCATGTTATTTCTTTCGTCCATTTTTTTTTTGTTTCAATTTTTTATCACTCCCGAAATCCTGCCTGATGAAATTTTTTTTTATCGAAATATGGAAATCAGATTTTATTGATCAGGTTCGATGGGGAACATGCCCTTTCAGCAGAAAATCTCGTCTGCCGATGTGAGAGCAGACCAGAG
This sequence comes from Physella acuta, assembly GCF_028476545.2. Lineage (NCBI taxonomy): Eukaryota > Metazoa > Mollusca > Gastropoda > Physidae > Physella > Physella acuta. Next base: position 196,514 of record NW_026732026.1, read on the forward strand.
TTAGGGATCTTGAATGTTTCTAGCCCCTGCCTCCTTCCTCTCTTCATCTGCTAGACAAGAGAAGATAAACAGAGAAGTTTTTATTTAGAGTTACCTCGCATGATTATAAGAATATAGCTATATATATAACGTGTTTTTATGTAACTTCCTTGGATTATTTTGGAGAAATTATTTGGCTCAATAATCCATACATCCATAAGATTCCGTAAGGTGTATTTATAAATCCATTTATTATACAGTAATTACATCATTTTAATGGCGGCTGACCGAACCAGCTTACGTTCAAGTAGTTTAATCAACAACGTAGATTCTCCAGCTAATAATGTTTGTACTTGGGAATCTAGGCTTCATATCTCAGCATGGGACATTCTCAAGTGCTGGGTTTTTTGTTCAAATTTACTTCCATTTCTTTCGTCTAGTTTTTTTATTCGCGACAATGTTTACCGTATACTGTGACAGAGAACTGCACCGCCCCTCGGGAAGCGAACTGGCCCCATACAAAAGCCCACTCCAGTGTGATACCTACTCGGCCAGGTACTAACGCATTCATCTCTCAGTCGTTGAGACAAACATTCAAGGGCGACAACCCGTTCACTCGCGCCGGTTTAATGGCCACTAAAATCACGGGAGAAATGAATTGCATTCCTCACAATAAACAGATAGATAGGGGGTAATGTTTTATTGGGTTAACTTTTTTTATAATCTCGAAGACAAGTAACAAGAGGGAATACTTTTCTTCAAGAGTATTTTGAAATATAAAAAAGGGTCTTAGGTTTCTTTTATCTATTCTATTTGCAAACGTATGGAACGTTCTATGGAACGTTACACATACACACAGAGAATATATATATATATATATATGTAACGAGCGAACAGTTACCCTGCCCGACAACGCCAATTGTAACGAGTTGAACCACTCATGCTACACAACATCGACTACAGTAGAAAGACTCGAAGATGCAGGTTCGCTATTGATCCTTTTATTACATGAATCAAGAAATGCTTCAATATAACACAAGGAATCAACAGGAATGTTTCACAATAATAGTCTGAATCAACTGACCCATAACAGTCCTCACTAGGCTTCATATAACTGAATCCACATGTCTATTGTCCTTCTTAACACAATATAACCAACTTGATATGTCACACAGACTGACTGATCTAAAGCGAGCGATGAAGAGGGAAGAGAACGAGTTCCGCCGTCCCCTCCTATTTATCTCTTGTATCCGTACTCGTCTTTGTACTTGTATTCCTCCGTAATCGATACTTGTACTCGATGTCTCCGACCACTAGTTGCGCAGTTCTACGTACAGTCCGTGAAATAACATCTGCATCCTATCAATCAAAGTTGACAGGCTGTCTGAATCCCCTCGTACCGTTTCCCAAAATAGCACGCGTTGGCTTTGAGATCGTCATCAGTCCGATCCAATAAGCCACCTGCTATGTTGCGTCAGACTGTAATACTGCGTCTCGGCTTATCGTTCGTTATCAGATTTGTAACTAGTGGCTAGGCCTACCCTAGTCACATCCACCCCTGCCTTTTTTTGTGTGTTTTCAACCACAAACAACGCCTGGCAGGTGCACTCCTCCAAAGTCAATCGCACAATCGTAGAAAAAAAATTTTATTATTCCACTCACTGTCCACGACGTCCCATTCGTATACGATTGACAGTTATACCTATTTCACATATCAACTGTGTCTACATCATCTTCCTGAGACACAAAACAGTTCTAGAATTCACATCCACCCTTTTCGTTTGGTGCCTTCACCAGTTCACTTTTATAGCTTTTTGAACCGTCTGTTCTCATACCAGCGCGACCATGAAAGACTTGATGGTTGCTGACAAAAAATTTCGTCTTCCTTCTGTTCCTCAAACTTCTCCGCGGACCACTTATCTGATGGTCTACTGTCTCTCTGCTTCTGGAAGGAACGGGATCCTCTTTGTTGCCGTTATCCTCCACTTGTGTATCGCGGTTGTTCTGTTGATGGTGATATGGTTCCGGGATGGGTATGTGAATTTCCGTTATAGTTTCCGGTTCCCTAATTGTCTTGGATTTCCTTGTGTGTAACTGCTCTTCTTGCCTATTCCAATATTTCTTTAATTGAGCAATATTCGCCCACCGATCCGGTTTGGCGTGATCGATGGGTCTTATCTTAAAGGGGCCACCTGCTACTCTAGGCATCTCCACGACTTGCCATATCTCCTGTCCCCAGAGGTCGTGGATCTTATTTCTGCCTAACGGGTGGCTACGCAGTAATACCCTGTCATTCAGTTTGAGTGGCGGGTCCTTTGTCTGTACCGGCGGTTCCCTTCGCCGTGCTTCATGTTCTAGTCTTTCCTGTACTACCCTGTACATTTCTCTAATTCTTCTCATGTGTTCATTCACATATTCCAGTGCGGTGTATGAGCCAGTCATACTCTCCCTTTTTCCTAGGAACAAATCAAGAGGGAGTCGAGCCTCCCGTCCGAACAGCAACATGTATGGCGCAAAGCCGGTTGTGGCATGGGGTGTGCAGTTGTATAGATATACCAACTCTGGGAGAAAATCAGGCCAACGTTTTTTCTGTTCAGGTTCTAGCGTACGCAGCAAATCATGCATGCTGCGGTTGAACCGTTCACACTGTCCGTTTCCTTTCGGATTAAATGTGGTTGTTCTAGATTTGTTGATCCCGTAGTGGCTGCACAGTTGGTTAATTACTTCTGACTCGAAAGCCCTTCCTTGGTCAGAGTGTAATTGTCTTGGTATGCCATATTTGATGAACCAATGTTCTATTAAGACCTTTGCCACTGTTTTGGCAGTCTGATCTCGCGTGGGCACCGCCACCGTCCATTTGGTGAATACATCAGTCATTACCAACACATGTTCCGTCCCATCCGATGATTGCTCCAACGACGTAAAGTCCATAGCCACAATCTCTAGTGGTTTTGTCGCTAGTAGGTGTCCTGATGGCTGTCTCAATTTGACAACTGGCATTTTCGCATGCTGACACCTCACACAAGCCTCACAATGGCGTTTGACCTCCATTTCCATATTGGGCCAGTAACACCTCCGTCGTAATATCTTGTGCGTCCTGTCCTGACCCTGGTGTCCTGCCCTGTCATGTGCCAACCTTAGCACTTCTTCTCGTAACTGTCCAGGCACCACCACCTGGTGTATTGTCCCATCAATTTGGTCATGAATTCTCCGCATGAGAACACCATCCTCTATACTGAGACGGTCCCACTGACTCAGTATTTTCTTTGTTTCTCGACCAAATTGTTCTCTTTCCCTTCTTCCTGGGAATTTTTGTTCCTGGACGTGTTTCAACAGCGGCTGTAAGCCACTATCCGTTCTCTGGGCATCTCTTATCTTTTTGTGATTAAGGCAATTAAAATCACTACTGTCCATATGTTCGGGCTCTGTGGATATGTGCTCCACCCCGGTCTGCCCGTTTTGCATCACTTGTACCCCATGAGGGATATCTGTTGACGCTCTGACCTCACATATTCCTGTCAGCGTTTCTTCCTCATCGCCCGGTCTCTCGTAAGGATTCCTTGATAAGGCGTCCGCATTGACATTGGACCGCCCCGGGCGATGTTTTCTCTCTAGGTCAACGAGTGCCAATTCTGCTGCCCATCGCTGTTCGATGGATCCCAGCCTTGCTGTACTTTGAAGTTCTTTTTCAATATCGGATAATTTCTCTTCAAGTCTTGTTTGAGACTCTTTCATTTCTTCTAGTTTGCCAACACTGTTCTGTTGTCTACTATTTTTATTTACTTCTTCCGATAACAGACACTCTAAAGATGAACATTTCTCCTGTGCTTTTAATTTGCATGACCTTTCCCTATCCAGTTTCCTGGTTAGACTTTGAATTCCTTTATTAAGTCTACCAATTTTCTTCTTATCATCATTTTTCTCTACCAACGAATTGTTCACTTGAAACTTTTCAACATCCCAGTTCATTTCACAGTTCATTTTTTCCATTAGTTGTGTTTTGCCTTTCTTTTTCTCCTTACTGTGTTTCTTTGTCATTTTGTTTACTAAGTCATTACCTCGCCGCTCTGTAGCCTTGACCTGCCGTACAGAGGGCGATCGTTTCACCGGACAGTACCGTGCCATATGTCCGGGTTGTGAACAGGACAAGCAAATTGGTCGACCGTCGGCCGTCCATTGGAGTGATGGCTTGGCAGGACGCGGCCGTCCAACCCGTCTCTGTTTTGTCCCGTTTTTGCCCTGATTCTCAGCTGTTGACCTGCTCTCTAACCTCTCCAATCGTTGGTCAACCTTATCTAGGTGGGCCAACAGTTGAGCCATCATGGTCTCCATCGTGTCGGCCCCTGTGGGTGGGGATTGTCTCTGTTCAGGCACCGAGACTTTGTCCACCGAACAGTTCGATTGGTCCTCATCCTCGGACCTGCGGATCGCTGAGTTCCTGACCTGAAGGAAGGTCAACTGCGGGTCTTTGTGGACCTCCTCTTTCAACTCTCTTCTTAGGATCGGGGTTGCCAGCCCCTCAATGAAATGGTCCCTCAGTAGGCGCACATCAATGTCAGGTGTTTTGACCTTTACCGAATCAAAGGCCCTGTTCATCCGGTGTGAGTACTCCATCACACTCTCCGCCATTCTCTGCCTTAAGCCTACGAACCCTGCCAGCAGTTGCGATCCCGACCGTCTCTCCCCAAAGGTCTCCATAATCAGATCCAGCACCTTATCCGGATCTGATTGGATGGTTTTATCGTGGCATTTGACCTCTGCCCTGACCGTCTCTCCTATACTTCCCATCAGCAGTCTTAATCTTTCCTCTGGTGACATACCTCTCGAGGCCCAGGCCGCTTTGACCTCTTCACTGAACCTGTTGGTTAAAGTTGGATCCCCGTCCCCGTAAAATTTGTTAATGTGGGACTCTCTGGGTAGGACCACTATATGGGTCCGCTTCTCGTCCAGAGTAGACATTTTATCCCGTAAGTAAAACAAAAGAGTTCTTTCTTACCGTGTGTGTATGAAAAAATTTTCCTCAATTTTCACAGTTCCTGAATGTCCGAATTCACATACACACAAAACACAGTTATGCACAAGGTTGACTATGGGTGCCTCAACCGGCAAGTCTAGTTGAATTCATCCTGATCGCAGCGCCAAATGTAACGAGCGAACAGTTACCCTGCTCGCAACGCCAAATGTGACCTTCCCCGAGTCTATCCTGCCCGACAACGCCAATTGTAACGAGTTGAACCACTCATGCTACACAACATCGACTACAGTAGAAAGACTCGAAGATGCAGGTTCGCTATTGATCCTTTTATTACATGAATCAAGAAATGCTTCAATATAACACAAGGAATCAACAGGAATGTTTCACAATAATAGTCTGAATCAACTGACCCCTAACAGTCCTCACTAGGCTTCATATAACTGAATCCACATGTCTATTGTCCTTCTTAACACAATATAACCAACTTGATATGTCACACAGACTGACTGATCTAAAGCGAGCGATGAAGAGGGAAGAGAACGAGTTCCGCCGTCCCCTCCTATTTATCTCTTGTATCCGTACTCGTCTTTGTACTTGTATTCCTCCGTAATCGATACTTGTACTCGATGTCTCCGACCACTAGTTGCGCAGTTCTACGTACAGTCCGTGAAATAACATCTGCATCCTATCAATCAAAGTTGACAGGCTGTCTGAATCCCCTCGTACCGTTTCCCAAAATAGCACGCGTTGGCTTTGAGATCGTCATCAGTCCGATCCAATAAGCCACCTGCTATGTTGCGTCAGACTGTAATACTGCGTCTCGGCTTATCGTTCGTTATCAGATTTGTAACTAGTGGCTAGGCCTACCCTAGTCATATATATATATATATATATATATATATATATATATATATATATATATATATATATATATATATATATACTTCAGATTTTTTTGGGAATTTGTGTGTACACAGCCAAAATTGTGGTGCCCACAACCGCCGAGAAACGATGCTAGTAAAAAAAAAAAACTTAATTGGAAAATATACACCGAACCTTTCCGAAACTTTTTTATTTCATTTAGATATGTACTAAAATGTTACAATTTAACTTTTTAATTAATTGAAACACAAGCCAACATTCTGACAACACCATTACCGTAGTCCTGATAACACCATAAGAACACCATGCTGTTTAGTAGCAACATTGGAACACCTTGCATTTTTACATGCCTCTTTGTAAACTGTCGTTATATTTTTAACTCCGTGCTCACAAGATTACTATGTTTTTCTCCCGAAATGTGACAAAAAATCACAAGCCTCGTTTGAACGTCCATATTTTAACTGCTTACCCAGTCTTAGCCACCATAATAGTAAACTGTTAATATCCCACGTGCAGCGGGCGTCACGTGATGGGTTCACTCAAGTGTGATTGGCCAGGCACAAGACGGGCAAATGGCGCCATTCACATCTATCTATTTACCGTGCGCAGCCAGCCGGAAGTCCATCGTTTCCCCGCGCAGAAAGCGCTTTAGAAATTTCTCCTATTTGCCGGTCCCATTGTGTTACGAGGCCGGGATCGATATTTTATATTATTTATCGCTCGATTGATTGGAATTCGCTTTGGTGTTCACCTGGGCCCAAGGCTAATGACGTGTTTCTATTGTACCAACTACCCAGTGATATTTTCATGCTGGGGAAGAAGGCAACATGTTTGGTGCTAGACTCGCAACAAAAAATATTTTACCCAGACCAGTTTTTCACACCGGATTTTGTTTATTTTTATGTCGTAGAAATTTCGGTATTATGAAATTCAGTATTTTTGAAACATAAACAATGAAAGCAAGGATAGCGTGCAGTAGACTATAGCTGAAACTTAACGTGAGGCAGTTGTCTTTTTATACATGTGTGGGGTTCGAGCCCTTCTCATCTTTTTTTAACCCCCCCCCCCCCCTCTCCCACACACACACACACCCTACACGACTAATTGGAACATAGATCCTTAAAAGATGCAGTACACTTTATCAGCTATGTTTGGTACCGATATGATATACACTGAAACACAAATAACATTTTAAATTAAATACAGGATACTATAATAAAGGACAGCTAACACTTTTTTTTTCTGATCACATTTTTTTTTAAATAAAGAAAAGTTCTGAGGAAAATTTCCAAATCGGATTATGCTTTCTCGAATCATCCTGAGTCTGATATTTTTATATTTGCTTTTATGTTTAATGGACAGGATTTCACAAGAAAGGTGAAAGGTTATGAAATTCAGGGTCTCAAAGTTGAAAGTTCAAATATAAATCCATGATCTTATAACACAGGACAGTAGGAAAATCGATGATCTTTAAATTTTAAATGAATTTCGAAATGTTCACTATCATTGAGATTAGTTGTTTATAAAATCAAGATCCGCATTGTAAAAATAAAAATCTTTAAAGAATGTTCACAGGTTCATTTTAGATAGATCGGTTATCTTCAAAATACTTTTTTCGCGAAATAAATAATCTTTAAAAAATCTTTAAAATATCTCAAATAGATCTCTAATCGATCTTAGCCAGAAGCCATAAAGTTAAGGAACACTCTACACACCAAAAGTTGGGGTGCATTCTGTAGAGCAAAAGTTGGGGAACATTGTGTAGAGCAAAAGTTGGGGAACATACCGTAGAGTAAAAGTTGGGGAACATTGTGTAGAGCAAAAGTTGGGGAACATACCGTAGAGTAAAAGTTGGGGAACATTCTGTAGAGCAAAAGTTGGGGAACATACCGTAGAGCAAAAGTTGGGGAACATTGTGTAGAGCAAAAGTTGGGGAACATACCGTAGAGTAAAAGTTGGGGAACATTCTGTAGAGCAAAAGTTGGGGAACATACCGTAGAGCAAAAGTTGGGGAACATTGTGTAGAGCAAAAGTTGGGGAACATACCGTAGAGTAAAAGTTGGGGAACATTCTGTAGAGCAAAAGTTGGGGAATATTCTGTACAAAAAAAGTTGGGGAACATTATGTAGAACATTCTGAACAGCCAAAATCGAGGAATCCTCTCGCCGTTAAGAAAAACACCATCACGTCTCGCGGTAACCATAGACGCCATGTCACACAAATGGCTGCCGGCGGTGTAGCAACAAAAAACCTACTAAAACAACACAGCCGGCAGTAGGGCTGCGAACAGTGCTACACTGTCGGCATTTCCTCCCCACCTAGCGCACACCTGGGCTGGTAACTGTGTCACTCACCATCGAAATAGCGATAGATCCACTCACCCCTCCAATCAAAGTTTGACAGAGGGAACCTACCTGTGGAATGTTAATGAAACAAACACTACCTGTACTAAACAAACCAGCGCCCCACGCCCTGACTCCCTCGGTTAGTGTGTTGGGAGTGTGGGGGATTGGTGAACACCGGTGTTTGTGTGTTGGGTGTGTGGGGGATTGGTGAACACCGGTGTTTGTGTGTTGGGAGTGTGGGGGATTGTTGAACACCGGTGTTTGTGTGTTGGGAGTGTGGGGGATTGGTGAACACCGGTGTTTGTCAAGACAGTGGCATGCGGGCCGTCACCGGCCTTCGAGCTATACATTAAGATCTTTTTTTTTTTTTTTGGATTTAACTACTATGACACTTATATAAATATAACAAGCGGGTAGGTGTTGAGTTGGGGGGGGTGGAAACGTTGAGGAAATCCACATTTTAAAGATTAAATGTAACGTGTAATTGCTGCGTATGTGGTGCGTCTGGTTTGTTTAAAAAATGTTTGTGTTTATAAGGAGTTGTAACGAGGTTGTAACTGTTGTGTGTGATTTATATTGTGTACCGTTTCATCTTGTCTTTGATGCTCGGGTTGGTAGCGTATCAGGTGTCACAGCTTTGAAAATCGCCCCATGTCTCAACGTATACCATGTCCCATCTGCAACCTGTCCTGGTTGTGCAACTATTCCCAACTCCACACCCTGCCCATAACTCCACACCTTACCCCGCCACACCTTTCCCCCAACTGCAACTGACCTCTAACCTCTTGTATGTTGCAGGTGGTGTACGTAGGTCGCGAGATGATCTGTACAGTCGACGGCCTCCACTTCAACAGCATCTACAACGCCCGAGTCAAGGCCCACAACCACGCCGGCGAGAGCGACTACAGCGACATCATCTCTCTGCAGACGGCCGAAGGTAGAGATGTTAGAGACCTCGCTAGTTTTGATTGGTACGAGCTAGGCGGGATCCTTGAGCGCTTGTCCAAAGTGTGACCCCCGTCTTACAGCTCGACCCCTGGTGTCCGAAATATCAACCCCCAACCCCCCAAAACAACTTAGTAAAATACACATGTATTTTATTTAACTTGTAGGTGTATTTATTTTCTAGATACAAAATATAGGTGCTATTTTAGAGCTTTATTTGACGAATATCTAAAATAGAGATATTTTTTAAACATAGCTTAGGATATCCTTTGGGAATGTATGTATTTAGAAGCTCTGAGTTGTAATTATAGTACAACCAACAAGAATTAAGCGGGGCCAAAAATATTTAATTAGAATTTTAAAATATGTTAAGTGTTGAAAAAACATGTTTTTTTTTTAATTAAATTTTTGTTATGTAATTCTGAACTAGCCCAGATTAGAAACCTGGAGAGGACATTTTTTTTATCTGCCTTGCCGTGGCTTTAAAAACGCCACAGTAAAAAGAAACAAAAAAAATTATTAGCAACTATATATCAAATATTTATAAATTGTTGTATATAATGATGAAATATGTGATGAATGTTAGCCAACCAATCAGTGTAGATGAAAGCAATCGGGCCATATGGGCCTTAGTGTGAGAGTTGTACATTAGATGTAAAGGGCGAAACAACGGTTAGCTTTCATATATTTGTGTGTGTGCACAACCATATATGGTAACATGTATGTGTGCAGATGAACATATTAGCACACGTGCGTTGTGCATTCACATATTGTATGTTTGCAACCGTTTAGCCATCACATAAACCATGCTAGCGTCTGTCTGATCTGAACACAGTGACCAATATTTATGAGAACATGATAAGCATAGCAGCAAATGGTGGGTTTTAACAGACCACCCTGAACCACCTTGGACCACACGGGTTTTGAACTCGGAATCACAAGCGAAGCCACTGTTTAGCTTGTATTCTAGGCTATAGAGTTAGGGCTATAGCTAGTTAGGTTTTATTCGTTCGCTGTAGATTCCCTAAACTGTATTCGGAATCAAAATTTTCAATTAATTGAGAGGTTTGAAAAGGTGGGGTGAGTTTCATTGTTATTCATTGGGTTCTGGTTCATCCATGAGTTCAGGATTAGTCATGGGGTACTGGATTAGCCATGGGGTACTGGATTAGCCATGGGGTACTGGATTAGCCATGGGGTACTGGATTAGCCATGGGGTACTGGATTAGCCATGGGTTCAAGATTAGCCATTGGTTCAAGATTATCCATGGGTTCAGGATTATCCATGGGGTACTGGATTAGCAATGGGATACTGGATTAGCCATGGGTTTAGGATTAGTCATCAAGGCTCCAGCCTACAAATCCAAGCTAGACGATGGTCTCTCTTGATGTTTGCTGTTCTCCAATAACCCTCCTACGTCTTGTCCTCTACTAGTGAAGTGGTTTGTGAACATTGTACTAAATTAGTGTTCCATTTTCACATAGTAACATTTTATTTTTTTTATTAATATATTTGGTTGTAGTAGGATTCACTTTCATTTAGGACTGATATAAATATATATTTAAATACCCAATTTTATAACTGACAATATACATTCTGGAAATATTTATCGAAATTTTAAAAAATCATGAAAAATTATATAACTATTCATTGATTTAAATCATTTGTTTTAAGTCTAAATATGTTTTTTTTTAGAAATTTATAGTTAACTTAATAGTATTGTTTCTGAGGTTCTTTTTAAATTAAGATGTTTAAAAACTGTTGATTTTGGTTTTAACTAAATAAACACAGCCTTAATATTTATTTACCACTTATTTTAAAATGTAAGCAATGACTAATTTGTTGTACAAAAATTTGGACTGTAAAAATTTGTACCTAAATAAGCTTTGTGGTCTTGTGCTTTCAATTAAGTTTGTTTCATTTGTGAAATTTAATTTTTTGAAATTTGTATTTTCCCTTGATAATTTGCCTCCCTTTTTGTTTTTCTTACAATGCATCAGTGTGCATATCAAATTTTGTGATAAAACAATGGTTTTGAATGACTTAACATGAACCTGTATTTTAAACATAGGCAGCTACATAATCATCTTGTACCAACATGAGCATAGAGTTTTACCTCAATTTCCTTAATCCATTCGATATAATCACATTTAATCCAACACAGATAACACAGTTTTACATCTACATTTTTTTTTTATATTTAAAACTAAAATTAGGAATAAATATGTAAACAAGTACAATTTTCAACAAATAAGATTTTTTTACGAGCAGTTAGATCTGATAGGTCAAAATAAAGTTTTGAAACTCGGATGTTTTGATATATTTTTTTTATTATCAATTTGTGTTAGATCAGTTGACATTTTCTCAGAAGAACATTATGTTGTGTGGATTGTGTACACAACTGATCTAAACACTTAGTGTTTTCAAAAGATATGTTACACTTTAACATCTTGAAGGATTGCTTGCTTTTTAACAGTTAACGTATTGATTTATTTTGTACAGAATTGTGTTTATTTTAGTTGACCGTGAGTTGAATGTTAATTTAAAATAATTAATATTTGATTGAGAATATTGTATTCACGTGTAAGCAGGTAGTAGAACATGTTTTATCTTTGAAGATGGTTGCTGTATGTTCGGTGAAAGTTTTATGTGTGTTCTTACATGTGGGTTATATGACATTTGATGAAGTTTTAATAATTACACAGCTATGAAAACCATCGACATTACCTAGGGCGAGGCATATCTTACCCTCAAACTACCCCCCCCCCCCCCCAACTTTGTCAATTGAAATTTGACTCCCAAAAATCTGACCACCGTTCTAGTTACTTAAGCTGAAGCCATGTTATAAAGTGTGTATGTTTGTGTATGTGTGTGTTTGTGTATGTGTGTGTTTATCAGTGTGTTTGAAAAATTGTATATGTTGATTTTTTTAAACAGTTATTTAAAAACCACGAACCTGATTCAGCCGTTTCAAACTGAAAAGCTTCTTTTAACATTTTGTTTTTGTTTTGTTTCTTGAATTGAATATTTAATTTTTACTTTGTCATGACCTACTTGGTTAGATTGAGACTATTGATAACATAGTTGTTACATATATGACAAAACAGAATGTAAGTAATGCTGAGATGAATTAAACTTTAGTTTACAACGTGCCTCAATTCTATTTACTTCGTTTCTTCATGTTCATAGCACCCTATTTTTAAACCATTCAAGTGATTTAAATTCTCAAACAAATACATTAAATGGAAAGGAATCAATAAATCACGTATAAAAAGAATTCGCAAAATGGTAAAAGATTAAACAAAAAAAATCATTAGACATTTTTTCTCTACTCTCAACGTTTACTACCAGTATACTGTTATACCTGGACCAGTGGCGTAGCGACCCTTCCCGGCGCCCGGGGACAAACTTTTCGATTTGCACCCCCCTCGAGATTTCGATTTGCACCCCCCTCGAGATTTCGATTTGCACCCCCCCCCTCAAACTTTTGATTTGCACTCCCCCCCTCGAGATTTTGATTTGCACACCCCCCTCAAACTTTCGATTTGCACCCCCCCCCCTCGAGATTTTGATTTGCACCCCCCCTCCAACTTTCAATTTTCACCCCCCTCAACCTTTCAATTTAGTTTTCCAACCCATTTTGGCGCCCACTAAGCTCGGCGCCCGGGGACATATGTCCGTCCCCCCCGCCCCCCCCCCCCCCTCGCTACGCTACTGACCTGGACTGTCTACAGTCTCAAGAACAAACACGGCCTTTCCTTAAGGAGAAAACATGTCGGACTACTACAGCAAATAGCCCTTGGTGTAGCTAAGATAAATCGGTGCCAGCGATCACGCTGGATTTTCCGGTAGTTATTTATTTATCAGGACAGGTTCTTGATTTGGTCGATTAAAAGTACCTGCCGGGGAGGACGCCCCCCAGCACACCACTTAGCTACGCCTCTGTGAATAAAAATAAAACAAAGAAGAGCTGTGATAAGACAACGTCTGACTATCGAAATAGTCGTCTTTATTTTTTAAACGAAACGGTGTTCCTATTTGATAAATATCAGATTTACCTGCCCTCCATTTAACATCAGATTTTTCCTAGCATCAAATTTACTTCAGTTTTTTTTCAACAGCTTCACAAACACTAATAACAAAATGTCTGTATTTGATCTAATGACATCAAAAACAGATGACTTAAGTATAAAGTGATTAAAATATTAATCATGGTGGGTAGAAAATAGTTTGCTTTTTGTAAAGAGAGGGAGGACACGTATAAAGGAGAAGTGTGTAGTTACTGCAGTAGAAACAATGGTATTGTGGTGCGCTACTCACATAAATAACGGGAACTTGGTTAAATTATTGGAACATACGTATTCACGTCGTATTTATTTTGATTAATGCATACAGTGACTTCGTCGATTACAAGACAACACAAAGCAAAGAACCGAGACATAGAGGCTGTATGTTAAGTTACCTGACGAGGTCAGTAATGGCCGTCAAATCGTCACTAGCGTCACGTCCATACACTACTGGATGTTAATGGATGCCTCGTTCTTCGTGTGTTAAACAGAGCCTCTACTTGACTTCTCGCTCCCCCCCCCCCCCCCCGCTCCACCATCCGCCTGTTGTCAAAAACAATAAACTCACCACGGTTATAAATAACAGTCACGTGATTGGAGAAACACTGATATAAATCTGGGCCGGTTTTGTGAGTATTGTTTTACCAAGAAACGGCTCTCGGTGGATCCGATTCCTACTCGATATTTCGGGTGTATTCGATTCTTGTTCTATTTTGTGTGTATCCGATTTTACGACTTGATCAATATCTTTGTGTATCCGATTCTACTTACTACACATTTTTGGTACGTCTAGCCTCTAACCAGCTTCTAGCCCTGACCCTAACCATCTTCTAGCCCTGACCCTAACCATCTTCTAGCCCTGACCCTAACCATCTTCTAGCCTTGACCCTAACCATCTTCTAGCCCTGACCCTAACCATCTTCTAACCCTGACCCTAACCATCTTCTAGCCTTGACCCTAACCATCTTCTAGCCCTGACCCTAACCATCTTCTAACCCTGACCCTAACCATCTTCTAGCCCTGACCCTAACCATCTTCTAGCCCTGACCCTAACCATCTTCTAGCCCTGACCCTGACCCTAACCATCTTCTAGCCTTGACCCTAACCATCTTCTAACCCTGACCCTAACCATCTTCTAACCCTGACCCTAACCATCTTCTAGCCTTGACCCTAACCATCTTCTAGCCCTAACCATCTTCTAGCCTTGACCCTAACCATCTTGTAGCCTTGACCCTAACCATCTTCTAACCCTGACCCTAACCATCTTCTAACCCTGACCCTTACCATCTTGTAGCCTTGACCCTAACCATCTTCTAACCCTGACCCTAACCATCTTCTAACCCTGACCCTTACCATCTTCTAGCCTTGACCCTAACCATCTTCTAGCCCTGACCCTAACCATCTTCTAGCCCTGACCCTAACCATCTTCTAGCCTTGACCCTAACCATCTTCTAGCCCTGACCCTAACCATCTTCTAACCCTGACCCTAACCATCTTCTAGCCCTGACCCTAACCATCTTCTAGCCCTGATCCTAACCATCTTCTTGCCCTGACCCTAACCATCTTCTAACCCTGACCCTAACCATCTTCTAGCCCTGACCCTAACCATCTTCTAGCCCTAACCCTCTTCTAACCCTGACCCTAACCATCTTCTAGCCCTGACTCTAACCATCTTCTAACCCTGACTCTAACCATCTTCTAACCCTGACTCTAACCATCTTCTAACCCTGACCTAACCATCTTCTAGCCTTGACTCTAACCATCTTCTAACCCTGACCCTAACCATCTTCTAACCCTGACCCTAAATATCTTCTAGCCCTGACCCTAACCATCTTCTAGCCCTGACCCTAACCATCTTCTAGCCTTGACCCTAACCATCTTCTAGCCCTGACCCTAACCATCTTCTAGCCCTGACCCTAACCATCTTCTAGCCTTGACCCTAACCATCTTCTAGCCCTGACCCTAACCATCTTCTAACCTTGACCCTAACCATCTTCCAACCCTGACCCTAACCATCTTCTAGCCCTGACCCTAACCATCTTCTAACCCTGACCCTAACAATCTTCTAGCCCTGACCCTAACCATCTTCTAGCCCTGACCCTAACCATCTTCTAGCCTTGACCCTAACCATCTTCTAGCCCTGACCCTAACCATCTTCTAGCCCTGACCCTAACCATCTATTAGCCTTGACCCTAACCATTTTCTAGCCCTGACCCTAACCACCTTCTAACCTTGACCCTAACCATCTTCCAACCCTGACCCTAACCATCTTCTAGCCCTGACCCTAACCATCTTCTAACCCTGACCCTAACCATCTTCTAGCCCTGACCCTAACCATCTTCCAACCCTGACCCTAACCATCTTCTAGCCCTGACCCTAACCATCTTCCAACCCTGACCCTAACCATCTTCTAGCCTTGACCCTAACCATCTTCCAACCCTGACCCTAACCATCTTCTAGCCCTGACCCTAACCATCTTCTAGCCCTGACCCTAACCATCTTCTAACCTTGACCCTAACCATCTTCTAGCCCTGACCCTTACAACATTCAGAAGAAAAAAAAAGTGTTACGTTCAGCGTTCTCATTATGAAGCAAATTTTGTAGCACGCACAGAAAGAAAAAACTCGCCAGAAACAACGCGAGATTTGAACAGCCCCGGCGAGATCTCCTTACAACAGCTGAACACACAAATACTGTGAATGCAAGCAGACAGACGCGAATGTTGTAGCCCAGCTTCATTTTTCACAGCTACCGATGCGAACCTAAACACAACACGAACATGCTTACCCTTACATGTGTTCGGCAGATCTCTCAAATGGAAGAGTTACACATCTTGATTAGAATCATGAAAAAATACGCGGGAATATAAACGAAAAAAAAAAAGACTTTTTTTGGGGCTGAAATTGCCAAATATACTGTAATTTGTTTCCATAACTTATCATTTGACTTTTTTATACTAATCAAAAACAGTTATTTATTCTTTCAACATCAAATTCTAACATAATTTCCAAGCGTGTTTTTATTCTCTGGACAACGAAGCCAAAAATCTTATCTTGATATTAATTTTTACCCTGACTTAGAAAAAAAATCTCTCGATTTATTAAAAACATGAACCTCCAAAAATAAATCCGAACAAACTTGAAGGTTTTGGCCACTGAGTTCATTAGGGTAATGATCTCTTTCTTGATTCTCTGATCATGGGCATGACAAGCAAACCATTGTGTCCCTCCCCACCTCCCTCCCCACCTCCCCCCCACCCATGTCCCCCACCCTCCCCACCCAAGCCCCGGCTAAGCCTAAGACTAGCTTGTCATCTCGCCTTGGTTTTCTGGAAATTTCTGGAATAATTTTTTTTTTTTAAAAGACGAGAAACCCAAAAAATTCAAGAAAATGAAAACCTCAGTGCGACGTTTACCTTTCAAGGTGACCTTGAAACAAAGTGTACTCATCAACAAGTATGCCACGTGACCGGGCAAGTCGCGTGACATCCAGACCGAAATAGCCTCGAACCGAAGAAATCTTAGAACATCTTTCAACGTCTACGGATGGAGAAGTTGGTCTTGGAATGACGTTATCGAGTCGAGTTGGCTTGTGAAGGTTATCAGCACTGTGTTGGTTTAAAACTTGAAGCACTAGATCAACTTTAATCCACGTTAGTATCCATCACGTGAACTCTAGTCTATGTTGGTATCCATAATGTGAACTCTATGTTGGTATCCATAATGTGAACTCTATGTTGGTATCCATAATGTGAACTCTAGTCTATGATAGTAACCAAATTGTGAAGGTTGTAAAGTGAATCAACTGTAATCAACAATCTGCCTGTACAGTACATCAAGTACATCTCTCTGTAAATTAGTTCAAGTTTCAACATGTCTGTATATTAGCAATACTAACTTGATCTTGCTGCTAAGTACCAAACTATGGAAGCTAAGCTTAATATTCTCCCACAACATCTAGCTATACGTTGTCCTCTAGATAGCAAGCATCAGTTGTCCAACCCATTTTTGTGTGGTACACCAGTGTGTGGGTCTACTGTGTGGTACACCAGTGTGTGGGTCTACGGTCTGTGCATGTGTGGGTCTACTGTGTGGTACACCCAGTGTGTGGGTCTACTGTGTGGTACACGCAGTGTGTGGGTCTACTGTGTGGTACACCCAGTGTGTGGGTCTACTGTGTGGTACACCCAGTGTGTGGGTCTACTGTGTGGTACACTAAGTGTGTGGGTCTACTGTGTGGTACACCCAGTGTGTGGGTCTACTGTGTGGTACACCCAGTGTGTGGGTCCCAGTGTGTGGGTCTACTGTGTGGTACACGCAGTGTGTGGGTCTACTGTGTGGTACACCCAGTGTGTGGGTCTACTGTGTGGTTGTGTGGGTCTACTGTGTGGTACACGCAGTGTGTGGGTCTACTGTGTGGTACACCCAGTGTGTGGGTCCCAGTGTGTGGGTCTACTGTGTGGTACACCCAGTGTGTGGGTCTACTGTGTGGTACACGCAGTGTGTGGGTCTACTGTGTGGTTGTGTGGGTCTACTGTGTGGTACACGCAGTGTGTGGGTCCCAGTGTGTGGGTCTACTGTGTGGTACACCCAGTGTGTGGGTCCCAGTGTGTGGGCCTACTGTGTGGTACACCCAGTGTGTGGGTCTACTGTGTGGTACACGCAGTGTGTGGGTCTACTGTGTGGTTGTGTGGGTCTACTGTGTGGTACACGCAGTGTGTGGGTCCCAGTGTGTGGGTCTACTGTGTGGTACACCCAGTGTGTGGGTCCCAGTGTGTGGGCCTACTGTGTGGTACACCCAGTGTGTGGGTCTACTGTGTGGTACACCCAGTGTGTGGGTCTACTGTGTGGTACACCCAGTGTGTGGGTCTACTGTGTGGTATGTGTGTGTGGTACACCCAGTGTGTGGGTCTACTGTGTGGTACACCCAGTGTGTGGGTCTACTGTGTGGTACACCCAGTGTGTGGGTCTACTGTGTGGTACACTCAGTGTGTGGGTCTATTGTGCGGTTGTGTGTGGGTCTACTGTGTGGTACACCAGTGTGTGGGTCTAACCCCTGGCGCCATAAGTCCCGACGTTTCGTCTTTGAAGAAATCAAATTTATCGTCACATTAGAAATTAGGTCACGGTTATTTTGTTTTACCTGTGCTGACGTCATAACAATCTCACGCATCTTACTTTTTTTTTCTCACTTTTTTCGGGAGGTGGGGGGGAGGTGGAGGGTTTGGGGGTGTTAAATTGCTGACAAATGATAAAAAAAAATGAAATCATCAATCAAAAGAGAAATGTAAAGTGCGGCGTGTTAAATGTTCGCGTCTGGTTGCCATGTGAACGCGGACATGAAGAAAGTGACAGGGGGGAAAATACGACTCATCTCTTGGCGGGGAAGTGCAGCGAGATATCTATTACATCTGTTCATAAGTTGTTGCTGCCTCCGGCTCGGGGGGTGGGGGTTGTGGGGAGGGGGGTGGGGGTGAAGAACAATACGCCTAGCGCCGTCTCAAATAAAACCCATTGAGGGAAGCAGACGATAGCTGTGCAAATAAGTGGGATCGTCTGCTACAAGCATGTTAAAAGGACGTGATTGCATTGTTTAGGGTAGGGGTGGGGGGGGGGGTGAGTTTGTAAATATGATCTTTGATAGGGTTGTGGGGGGGGGATACTGGGATTCCTCATCTACTCACAGTTTCTTCAATCTCAGTAGTGACGTCACGGTTCCTGAGACGTCTTCACACTAAGACGTCTTTACACTATGACGTCTTCTCACTGCGACGTCTTGTCACTGAGACGTCTTCACACTGAGACGTCTTCACACTAAGACGTCTTCACACTAAGACGTTTTGAAACTAAGACGTCTTCACACTAAGACGTCTTCACACTAAGCCGTCTTCTCACTAAGACGTCTTCACACTAAGACGTATTCACACTAAGACGTCTTCACACTAAGACGTCTTCACACTAAGACGTCTTCACACTAAGACGTCTTCACACTAAGACGTCTTCACACTAAGACGTCTTCACACTAAGACGTCTTCACACTATGACGTCTTCTCACTAAGACGTCATCACACTAAGACGTCTTCACACTCAGACGTCTTCCCCATGAGGCATTTTAACGCCATCGTCTTCACAAATAAAGTCTTTATAAAATATACAAAGAGATCTCTAGCCAAAATATACAACTTGATATTTTTTACTCCCTGTCAAGATTTACCATCCAAAAACCAACAACATTATCTTCGCTACAGTTACTTTATACAACGCTATTAAACTCACATTTCCAATCCATATTTTAATTCCACTTTTTATTCTATTCAAAAAAAGTATTTTTAGATATCTTTAAACATTTCAAAAACACCGACCGCATCTCACCATTGGGGAAGAAGTACCTAATGTTGTCTCCAAGTCCACACAAGACCCATCTCCTGTGTGTCCTCTGTCCTGTGTCCTATGTCCTATGTCCTTCCCGCCTTTTATCTTTATGTTCCAGATATCTGAAGTAGCGCCTTAGGGCGTCATCCGCAGACGACCATTGTTGGGGAGACACCAAAGATCGATAACTTAACGATTTATTTTCTATCCATACCCGGATGTAACCAGCTCACTTCCTCGCATTTTGTCGTCACTTCCGGCGGTATCCTTTACCGCCATTTTTTTTACCCATTCTGGGTCTCGTTTCATCTATTTACTGCGGACGTCATGTATCAATTCTTTGCTCTAATGCTTTGTTGGCCGCAGTCCTATTGTCGGCGGTACTTCTGCTAAACTTTTCTACAGACTTACATTTCCATTGGATGTGTTCACTTTCAAACCGGAACATTTGTAGGGTAGATGCACTAGAGTTCATCTATTTCGATGACGTAGTCACGTCTTACAAGCATAGTGACGTCATGCAGACAGACAAACTCTCTACAAACGCATGGACGTACTACAGATATACTGACGTCTTTCAGACTAATTGACGTCCTACATTGACGTCCTACAGACAGACGAACTTTCTACCGAAACATGGATGTCCTACTGACATATTGACGTCCTACAGACACACGTTTTTCTAACTAATTGACGTCATTCAGACATATTGACCATCAACAGATACATTAACGTCTTTCGGACATATTGAAGTCTTACATACATATTGACTTCTTTCAAACATTTGACGTCCTACAGACACATTTAAGTTATCCGTCGTATACTCTACTCCCCGACAAGGAAAATCCCACCCATTTTTCGACTCAGTCTTTATGGTATTCTATCTAAATAAAACACCGACCAAAATAGACAGCAGTACATTTTCTTCACTCTCCGTTATGTTTGTTTTATTGAAGATATAGTAGGTCAAAGTTACCGGATAATGCATGGAAAGGTCGGGGAGAGTCGTAGCTCACAGTTCTGTTATCGTATTGTGCGCGCAAACAGCGATGTCTTTGATGATGAAAACTGAATGTCCCGGCCCCGCCCTGACGTAATGGCGACCCGCGGTTGCATGATACTAAACCAAACACATACCTTTTCAGGTGATTGTCTAGTTAGCAGCGCGGGTTAGGGGAGTTAAGGCGAATACCGCAGGGGTTAGTCGCCGTACGAGTTGTCTGGTTTAGGGGCGCCTAATTATTTATAGGTCAGATCTGCGAAGGGGAAGTATTTGGGTAAATACCACTCGTCTTTTATGCGGTAATTTATTGATGTAGGTCAAGTTAGTGGGAATTCGCCAAAGAAATGTGGGTTGTTGTTGAAATAGCCGTACGTCTCAAAGAGTGAGGCGAGGCATAGAAGGCGTGGTTATGTTGAAAGATTTGTGTGTTATGTTTTGGCGAAGATATTTTCTGTTAAATCTATCCAATGCTTAAATGAGATATGTATTATTACTATAGTACTTGGCGTGGTAGGGCAAAGCAAGGAGGAACAGTTTGTAATAAGATCATATTCAATTTGGGTGAGTTTCTTTTTAAATAAAAGTGATACCCCCCACCCTTCCCCCTCCCCTAGACACTGGAAAGGTCAAGTTTAAAACTACCTCCCCACCACTCCCCCCCCCCCCTCCCATTCACATTGAAAAGGTCAAGTTTAAAATGACCACCTACCATATCCCAGATCGGCGATAACTGTCAGTGTTTACCATTAAGTGAAGTCACGTGACAGCTATGTTTACCTCAGCCTGGACCCTGTCAATGAAATGGCTTCTGCCAACGTCGGCTCTTATCACGGGCGTCCATCACTGGACCAGGGGCCGCCGGTCAGTGGCCGATATAAGGGCCGTGAGTTGGCTCAGTCAGTGGACTATATAAGGGCCGTGAATTGGCTCAGGGGCCGTCGGTCAGTGACTGATATAAGGGCCGTGAGTTGGCTCAGTCAGTGACTGATATAAGGGCCGTGAGTTGGCTCAGTCAGTGACTGATATAAGGGCCGTGAGTTGGCTCAGTCAGTGACTGATATAAGGGTCGTGAGTTGGCTCAGTCAGTGGCCGATATAAGGGCCGTGAGTTGGCTCAGGGCCGCGTCTTGATATCTCCGTCAGCTGTCGGAGACGTCGATAGCCACTCAATATGATGAAAATACCTGCCACACTTTTCTTTTTCTGTTTTTTTGGTTCGTATTAGCTAGTCAACATGATGTATTCTATGCGACTTTTGTTGGTCATCATAGGCTGTAATCAATTTCAGGAGCTAGCTAAATTAAGTTCCTCTTTGGAAGTGACGATCCTTAGGGCAGATGAAGTATAGCGCAGCTATTTCTTGACCAAGACAAATGTACGAATGGTGTGAACAGTCACCTTTACTTTAACTAAAATGTTGACCACCCCCCCCCCCCCCCCCCGAAAATTTCAAGTGCCCCCCCCCCCCCCCCGGAGAAAAAAAGTCTGGAAGAAACACTGGTGGGCTCAGGAACGTCATGCATACCAGTCAGAGATCCGAACTCGAAACTTTCCAGTTAGCAGTCGAGTGATCTGCGACTCTAACCACACCGTCACCTACTAATAGCTTACCCTTTTTACCCTTTTACCAAACTCTAATCATAGGCTTACCCTAACCCCAATGCTGTAACTACTCCTAACCCTAGCCCCCTCTCTCAGCCTAAACCTTAGACTAACCTCACCAGCGATACCGAAAAAAAATCGACACGATACTATATTCACCGGCTGGCGTTTTTACAAGAACCTTTTTCCTATTTCTAGAAGTGTTTTTCAAAATGTTTTCAGACAGCACACAACTCGTAGAATGAATAAGTAATGAAGCGATTTGTGGAGCTATTTAGAATCAAAATTGCTTTGGTAAATTGCCTTTTAACACCCTCATATTCACCGTTAGTTTTTTTTTTTTACACACATCAGTTTTTTTAAGGGACTTTAAAAGTCAGGATAGCAGAGCTGGATTAGAAACGTTTGATAGAATGTCGATTTGTTATATGACGGGAATAGCAAATAACACCTGAGGAAAAACGGCTAACCTAATCTAAAGAGAAACACATTTTTATCTGCAGACCTGTGAATCGTGGGGCAGGTTTCACATCACAAAGTTGACTCATTAGTTGTAATTAAAAATCGGGTATTAGTGAAAGTAACGCGGTTCATCTGTGTTTGATTGCTCAACTATATCAGGGCTCCCGAAAATATTCTAGACTTTCTTCCTATAAAAATCATTGATAGGTTTTTACAATTATTCAAAGAGAATCTTTAAATAAACCCAATCTTACGTTGTGCGCAAGTCACAATTCATTAATTAAATCATCATTTATACCAACGGCGGCCACATGTGAATATTCCTGAAGAGTAAAACAGCATCCACTAAAAGCACACCAATGTATTGTACACATTTTGATCCATTAAATATATAGTAAGGCCTACATCCCAATTCTTCCTAGTTTAAAAATTAACATTGTGGTATAATACTAGTCCACTCGTTTTATTTTCTCATTACGTTTTCATTGATTGATTTTTATTTATTTTTTTTTTTGCATTTCATTAACCACAGGACAATTGCCGCGATTAAAAAATATGCAGGTAGTAATTACGTTAATGAGGGATTTAAAATCAGCGCATTCAGTGTGAGGCTCAATGAATAGTGCTCGTGTTGAGTGGGGGTGGGGGAGGTTAGGGGGTCATTCAAACAGAGGTGAAGGAGGCTCCCCGGGGGTGGTGGAGGTTGGGGGCTACTAAAACAGAGGTGAGGGAGGCTGACGGGGTGGGGGGGGGGGGGGTCATGCAATCGCAAGGTCAGACAGGGAATGCAATATTTCAGTACAAGCGTACTAATTCTTTAGAGTCAATCTTTTAATTAGTGCTTAAAATTAGCTGTATGTTGAAATACTTCAGTAAAAGATTCGTTAGCAGCACGGTCCTAGTTAGTGCCCCACATTCAGCTGTATGTTGAAGTACTTCTGTAAAAGCATATAGATTCGTTAGCAATTAGTACCCCACATTCAGCTGTAAGTTGAAATACTTCTGTAAAAACATATAGATTCGTTAGCAATTAGTACCCCACATTCAGCTGTAAGTTGAAATACTTCTGTAAAAACATATAGATTCGTTAGCAATTAGTACCTCACATTCAGATGTATGTTGAAGTACTTCTGTAAAAACATATAGATTCGTTAGCAATTAGTACCTCTTATTCAGATGTATGTTGAAGTACTTCTGTAAAAGCATATAGATTCGTTAGCAATTAGTACCCCACATTCAGCTGTAAGTTGAAATACTTCTGTAAAAACATATAGATTCGTTAGCAATTAGTACCCCACATTCAGCTGTATGTTGAAGTACTTCTGTAAAAGCATATAGATTCGTTAGCAATTAGTACCCCACATTCAGCTGTAAGTTGAAATACTTCTGTAAAAACATATAGATTCGTTAGCAATTAGTACCCCACATTCAGCTGTATGTTAAAATACTTCTGTAAAAACATATAGATTCGTTAGCAATTAGTACCCCACATTTAGCTGTATGTTGAAGTACTTCCATACGAATCAGATTCGTGATACTAATTAATGCTCACAATTCAGCAGTAATGTTGAAATGTTTTAATATATTTCTAACTAAGGCCTGACTACAGGTTAAAGTATGTGTGTCTCGCCCATCTCACAATGTCGGGCCCACTAATCCTTGACTTTTATTTTATTCTTTTAAAAAAATCAAATCTCCACAAGACTGGAGCGATGAGTTATCTCCCATCAGAAGGGGATGATGGAATTAAGCCAGGAATAAAACACAAATTTAACAAATGTCAGACGGTGCAGACTGAGTGAAAAAAAAAATCTTCTTCACCGTTTTTTGTTTGGATGGCGAAATTATTGATTCATTTAATTAGAATATCATTAATAAACTTATCAGGGCTGAATATAAAACATTGTTCCTACAAATACACGACTATTTTTTCTACGCGCAAGATTTATGTTTGATTGCATTACACAATTACAGTAAATTTGATGTTTGTGTGTATCTATATAAATCAGATTTTTAAAGGGAAATAAACTTCCATGCGTTTAGGTATACTGATTGTATTTTGTATGAGGGAACAGTGTGGTCAGCCTTATGTTCGGCCACTTTAGGTTTCCCAAACATTAGTCAGGTACCAATTAGAGCTAGGTAGTCTCAGGGACATCCCACAGGTTCCGAACTCTAGACTTTCAGGCTAGCGACCACGCCGTACCATTTCCTTTATGTATGTCTCTACCATTTATCTAATACCTACTTAAGCTGACCTATTCTGATAAGCGAATACGTTCAATGTTGTTTAGACGATCAGTTCCATGAAGATGTTTTGTGTACATAAAATATGAGAGGAAAAGCTTGAGAAGCCCCGAATGTGGATGTGTAGTGTGCTACCCACATTATGTAGTTTTGAAAATCACAAGTAACAAAAACAGCTTGTGTGATGTTAAATCCTAGTTTTTTATTTATCAGACGAGGCTTCAACATGTGTTTTTAGATTTAAACTTGATTATGATATGTAAATAAAACATTCTTTGAACATGAGAATCCATGTAAACACCGCACACAAACACACCTGCAGACGTACATTAAATATTCAACAACACCTGATATTGTCATTACGTCATTCCATTTGTCCAACAATTGGCGCCTGACCAGTTGGGTTCAAGGCTTCTCAAACTATCATCCATGTACCCAGTTGGTCTCAAGGCTTCTCAAAACATCATCCATGTACCCAGTTAGGCTCAATGCTTCTCAAAATATCATCCATGTACCCAGTTAGGCTCAATGCTTCTCAAAATATCATCCATGTACCCAGTTGAGCTCAAGACTTCTCAAAATATCATCCATGTACCCAGTTGGGCCCAAGGCTTCTCAAACTATCATCCATGTACCCAGTTGGGCTCAAGCTTCTCAAAATATCATCCATGTACCCAGTTGGGCCCAAGGCTTCTCAAACTATCCATGTACCCAGTTGGTCTCAAGGCTTCTAAAATATCATCCATGTACCCAGTTGGGCTCAAGCTTCTCAAAATATCATCCATGTACCCAGTTGGGCCCAAGGCTTCTCAAACTATCATCCATGTACCCAGTTGGGCTCAAGCTTCTCAAAATATCATCCATGTACCCAGTTGGGCCCAAGGCTTCTCAAACTATCCATGTACCCAGTTGGTCTCAAGGCTTCTAAAATATCATCCATGTACCCAGTTGAGCTCAAGACTTCTCAAAATATCAACCCTGTACCCAGTTAAGCCCAAGGCTTCTCTCATAGTCCTTAATCCCTGTATCCCTGTAAGTTGTGGTGACATAGTGACATTATGAGATCCGCTGACGTCACCACGGATACTGTGTGTTAGCTATTCTATCCAAGCAACCCATGTCAGGATAAAGTTTTAGATCTGATTGTCCTTATTCAATATGTCCAACTTGTGGTCGACAATAACGGTTCTCAAAAAGTGCATAGCAAGTGGAGTTTAAAAGTTTGATTTATCTTTAGTCTCTGTATTTAATCCATAGTTACAATTTCAAATGACGGAGCGTCATAGCTTAGTTTTGTGGTTGTAAATAAATAAATAAATAAATAAATAAATAAATAAATAAATAAATAAATAAATAAATAAATAAATAAATACATAATTATATATATATATATATATATATATATATATATATATATATATATATATATATATATATATATATATATATATATATATATATGAACAGACAAAAAGGAAACTTTCTTAGAGCGATTAAGTCCGACGTGCATCATTGAGAATTAACACCAAATCGTAGATCATAAATATCAGACTTAAACCCTTGAGGCCCCAGATGTGTCCGCCTGTGAACCATTGATCCTAGAGACGCCCCTGTGAGAAGTATAGCCTCAGTCAACAGCTGCTGTACTGGAGCCAATGGGGGAAGAAAACGTCACTTAGTGATTTGAATACACGGCCGTTGACTTGAGTCTATTCAGTGGTGTTTGACTGGAAAAAAAGTTTAATCGTTTTGTAGTCAAGGTTAGCGTGGGGTTAAAAGCTGTTACGCCGTTAGCTTTGAAAGCTGTCGCTTCAGTTCTCGATAGCGTAAAGCTGTCAAACTGCTGTGAGGTATAAATAAAAAGCTGTTGCACTGTTCTGAATATTTGGACAGAATTGGCCGTAAAGTCTTATTGTGTAAAATGCCCAAAAGTCTAATAGCAAGATTTAGTTATATTTGGCAATGTGAGAGTGTGTTGTTCGCGTCAAGTTTCCGTATTTAAAGTTTGGTTTCTTGTACTTAAATCATATATCCAGTTCAAACACTTCAATCCTCATACAAAGGTGATAGGGATCTTGCACAAGGCATGGAAGACCAGAGGTAAATCAAAATATCCTCAATAAGATTAGTCTTACAAGGTCAATGAGGTACAGAAGAAAAAATACAAAACGCGAAACCAAACAAATAAACGAACGGTGTTTACAGTGCATCAACATAGTGTACGTAATATGTCATGGGAAGTAGTGGTCTAATTGTGTACGATAGCAGGTCTTGGCTGACAATAATTGTCAGGAGATGTCATAGTATGGTCTATGTCATGGGCCGTGGCATGGACTGTCATTAGCTGTCATGTGCTGACATTCGCTGTTAAATTATGTCCTAATGTGACAGGTGATATACATACTTTATATTCGTTGTCATGTGCTGTCATTCGTTGACATATGCTGATATTTGCTGTCATTCGCTGACATTTGATGTCATGTATTGACATGAAAAATGATATTGTGTCTTACTGTGACATGAGAAATGTGTGTACTCCCATACGATCTTTGACTTCCACCGGTGTCCCCACAAGCTCCCTTTTTTACATCACGTGATGACATTTTTTTCTGTCATGTGACATGGGATATCACGTGTTGACATTTGCTGTCATGTGACATGGGATATCACGTGCCCTTACTAAATTTCAAAGTTATGGCGTCAGGGAGAGGTAACTCAACAACTTTCAAAATTACTTATCTAAACTCACACGTTTTTAATCACAAACACAGACGAAAACCATCCAAATCTAATAATAAAACGACTCGTCTTTAACCCACCTCAACCTGCGTACAAGACAAGCAAACACCCCTATATCGGCCAACATTAGAACCGCTGAAGACTTGAGATTAGCCCCTAGATCTGCCAACATTAGAACCGCTAAAGACTTGAAATTAGCAGACGTATTTGTTGTAGAGAGTGTAACACAATCCTCGCAGCCGGATCAAACCGGGGCGGTTTAAACCAATCACGATGCGTCCGTTGCCAAGGAGACGTGAACAGGAGTCTATTAAAATAAAACGATATCGCCCCACTATTAACACGCAGACCTGAATGGCTGGCCGAATTACGTGGTTAAAAAAATGTCGCGAAAAAGCTAATTTATTTCAAATTGCTACATCATTAGTTTAAAGTCTGCTGACTAGCGATTACGTGGGGTATTTAAAAAAAAAACATTGACAATGTAGTCATCTCTGGCTGGGATTTAGTGTGTTGGTGAAATCTAAGACAATGGAGAAAACAGCTTATTAATATTTAATATTGGATTTCTGTTTCTATTATATAAATAGATTTTTTTAAAATGAGGTATGACGTAGGAGGAATTAGAAGAGATTTGTTGCCACGTCGGATGTTGATGGGGGGGGGGGGGGGAGAGGGCGTGTAGGGAAGTAGGTAGAGATGAGATTTGTGTAGGTGGTGGTAGAAATATGGGAATTTTGAGGATTTAGAAATATAGGGGAGCCGTTTAGAAGTGTGAGGTTATTGATAAGTGTGGTGTATGGGTGGGGTAAATACGTGTGGAGGTAACGATGTGTGGGTGAATAAAGGAGGGGGTTAAAATGTGTGGGTGTATAAGAATGTGGTTTTGTTCTTGGGGAGTATATTTGTGTGGGGTTAAGGGTATCGATGTGGCAAAATGACGTATTAAAGCATGGGCTTGGTGAATTTTAACTGTGTGGGGGATGTAGATTTGTGGGGTATAACTGTGGGCGTATACGTGTGTTGTTATACGTGTGTGGGTAAAGGTGTGTGGGGTATTGTGGTGATTTATGGGTATCATCATTTTTTCCCGTTCATGCCCAAGACACATAGAGCAGATGAAGTAGAGTTCATCTGATACATAGACCTCGGCATATGAAGGGATAGTGTGGTCAGCATTACGCCCAGCCGCCATTGTTTTCCCTAACGTGAGTTAGGTACCGATCAGAGCTGGGTGGACTCAGGTACATGCTACTGACTACAACCCGAATTAAAACTCGAGACTTTCGGGTTAGCAGTCTATCTCTCTACCACTAGACCACGCCGTCCCATATTTATGTGTGTGACAGTCATTTTTTGTAGTATAGATATATGTGGGGGGTATACTTTTGTCAAACTGAGGTGAGGAGTAGGTGTGAGGGTAAGTGTGAGGGCAGGTGTGTGAGAGCATGGAAGTGTGAAAGTAAGTGTCGTGATATGCAGGGGTGTAACGAATATGTGAGGGGTTTGAATAGAGATTTAAAGAGAGAGTGTCAAAAAATATATGACGGTCAGCAAGGTGTAGAGTAGTGGAATGGTGGGTGGAGGTGTGGAGGGGTGGAGTGGAGATTCTTTATGGATTTGCTGCCTAAGCAATAGAGTGTTCACTGCCGCTAATTATTTATGTACACAGTCATCCAATCGTGTCCATCTACTCAGCTTTCCTGGGCAAATTCACAGAGAGTTTCAAGCTGGTTGCATAATTCAAAATTGGCCAACATTAAAAGCTTTGACAACAATCACAAAACAAAGGCATCAGTTAGAAAAAAACAAAACAAAATTGACAAACAAAACATACACAAAAACACTAAGATATCTTAGCTTTGTTTTGTTTTAACAGATAATGAACAAAAAAAAAACAAATTTCAAAAAGATATTTATTTCAAACATGGAAGTTTTTAGCAAAACTTTTAGCTGCGTGTTGTCTAGATATCGTTTTGACATGTCGGATTTTTTTAACGTAATATCATATGTTTGCGTTTGTGTGTGTGTGTGTGTGCATGTGTATGTGAATGTGTGTGTGTGCATGTGTGCGTGTGTGTTTGTGTTCTGATATTATTCAAAATAGAGATGGGAAGAATATTTGTGAAAGGTAATTTATAGAGATAACACATGTAACAAAATTCATTTTTGAAACTGACATTGTATTTAAATTAGTAACAAGTGACTGTACTTTAGATTGATTTGATTTTTTTATTTGATTCCATCCCAACTAGCTCTTGTTCACATTTACCCTAAACTAAATTTGTTGGGTTATGTTTGAACTCTAGCAAATGGTAGACAGAAGACCTCTAGCAAATGGTGGACAGAAGACCTCTAGCAAAAGGTGGACAGAAGACCTCTAGCAAAAGGTAGACAGAAGACCTCTAGCAAAAGGTAGACAGAAGACCTCTAGCAAAAGGTAGACAGAAGACCTCTAGCAAAAGGTAGACAGAAGACCTCTAGCAAAAGGTAGACAGAAGACCTCTAGCAAAAGGTAGACAGAAGACCTCTAGCAAAAGGTAGACAGAAGACTTCAATTGGCCCTAGTACAGGTATCCGTTTCGTGATTCTGTTTTTCTGTGACTCAAAGTTTGCTTTTATCAGATCGTTTGAAACCTTGACACATGCACGTATGATTATTCATTGAGCCGGGGAACTACCGTGTGAGCACAGTTGTGTGTCCCCTACAACATCACGCGCGCCAAAAGGGTAACATTTATAACGGATTACCCGCCATCTCCACCCCAAATTTCCATCAATTTACACAATTTAGCGCCTGTTATAATTTTACAGCCTCGTGAATTAAAAAAAAATATTCTCAAATATTATCGCAGGGGAGGATTTTTAATAAAAAAAATTGACGCCTTGACGCAATAAACGATTTTATTGTAGAAACATTGAACTCTCCCGACCTTTGAAATACCCCCCACCCTCCCCCCTTAAACTGACGTTGAATATCTAACACCCAATGGCCCACAATGCCATGAAACAAAATGTCGCCCGCCGCCATATTGATTTCCTCAAGGCCGAGAGTCACGTGGGTCCCGTAAACTGCCGGCAGATTTCAGACGGCCGTGAGCCGAGACCTGACCTTTCAGTCGTCGCCTCACGTGCAGGTCAAGTCACACGTGGGGCCGTAGAACTGTGACTCACGTGCATCAAGGTGTGAACTCTGATGATGGCCTTGGGTCGGAACAGTCGACTCTAGGTCGATCATTGGCTCTGACGTTAGCCTTGGGTTGGAGCAGTCACCTTTAAGTCAATTATTGGATAAGTTGCTATTATATCATTTATTCGTTGTGAAGGTGCAATTATGTAATGTAAATGGTGTGTAAGGTAGATGGTGTGTAAGGTAGATGGTGTGTAATGTAGATGGTGTGTAAGGTAGATGGTGTGTAAGATAGATGGTGTGTAAGGTAGATGGTGTGTAAGGTAGATGGTGTGTAAGGTAGGTGGTGTGTAATGTAGATGGTGTGTAAGGTAGATGGTGTGTAATGTAGATGGTGTGTAAGGTAGGTGGTGTGTAATGTAGATGGTGTGTAAGGTAGATGGTGTGTAAGGTAGATGGTGTGTAAGGTAGATGGTGTGTAAGATAGATGGTGTGTAAGGTTGATGGTGTGTAAGGTAGATGGTGTGTAAGATAGATGGTGTGTAAGGTAGATGGTGTGTAAGGTAGATGGTGTGTAAGGTAGATGGTGTGTAAGGTAGATGGTGTGTAAGGTAGATGGTGTGTAAGGTAGATGGTGTGTAAGGTAGATGGTGTGTAAGGTAGATGGTGTGTAAGGCAGATGGTGTTTAAGGTAGATGGTGTGTAAGGTAGATGGTGTGTACGGTAGATGGTGTGTAAGGTAGATGGTGTGTAAGGTAGATGGTGTGTAAGGTAGATGGTGTGTAAGGTAGATGGTGTGTAAGGTAGATGGTGTGTAAGGTAGATGGTGTGTAAGATAGATGGTGTGTAAGGTAGATGGTGTAAGGTAGATGGTGTGTAAGGTAGATGGTGTAAGGTAGATGGTGTGTAGGTAGATGGTGTAAGGTAGTCGTTATGTAAGGTAGAAAAGTTAAAGAAAATACCTAGCGGCCGACCGTGTACGGAAAAGGAGTGTTAAACAAGTGATCAACCTAAGCCTCCAACACAACCTTGCTCAGCCTCTCTTACAATAGACAAAGCCATCACTTATTACATCAAACTAAGCCCCAAACACAGCCTCTAAGCCCCAAACACAGCCTCTAAGCCCCAAACACAGCCTCTAAGCCCCAAACCAAACCTCTAAGCTTCCACCACAGCCTCTAAGCCCCAAACACAGCCTCTAAGCCCCAAACACAGCCTCTAAGCCCCAAACACAGCCTCTAAGCCCCAAACCAAACCTCTAAGCTTCCACCACAGCCTCTAAGCCCCAAACACAGCCTCTAAGCCCCAAACACAGCCTCTAAGCCCCAAACACAGCCTCTAAGCCCCAAACCAAACCTCTAAGCTTCCACCACAGCCTCTAAGCCCCAAACACAGCCTCTAAGCCCCAAACACAGCCTCTAAGCCCCAAACACAGCCTCTAAGCCCCAAACACAGCCTCTAAGCCCCAAACACAGCCTCTAAGCCCCAAACCAAACCTCTAAGCTTCCACCACAGCCTCTCTCTCATCCTCCCTCGCAATAAACAAGCCCAAAACATTTATTACAAACGAAATGAATACAGCTATTTTTAGACAAAGTGTCCCCATTTGAAAACGAGGCTATACTTTCAATAAACCTCTACATTGTTGTTAATTAACGGGAACGTTTACACCGGGTACTGTAATTAGGGGAGTTTCGTAATTAGGACTTTATTTTTATTTTCGTGAGCGCATCAATCGAGTAGCAGAAAGACCAGCCTTGTCCTTGGGTAGTTCAGTGTGAGCGGTTTGTGCACGTTCATTTCTCACCTCTATTACGTGAAGAACTCCGACTGCTTAGAACAGGGGAGATAAGGACGAAAGTTATTTAACATTCTACGCACGCTTTTAAAAAAAAGGGAGGTAACTCACCATCAAACTAAAAAACACCGGAGTTTTTTGTTATATTTTTTTAAAGTGGCATTGAAATTCTTCTCTCGTAGTCTGAGCGCTAATGGAGAGCATCCAATT
The DNA here is from genome assembly GCF_028476545.2 of Physella acuta. NCBI lineage: Eukaryota > Metazoa > Mollusca > Gastropoda > Physidae > Physella > Physella acuta. The sequence goes on from NW_026732026.1 coordinate 229,269, forward strand.
GACAAGAAACTCCCTGACAAAAAAATTTGGCGCAACTAAGAAATGAGTTGTGGCGTTTCTTTTTATTTTCACCCAACACCTTAGGCAGAAGGTGAGCACAGAATGAGAAGCTTAATGGGAGGCCGCAGGTATCAGACATAATAATAATGGGAACTGGGAAGAGGTAAGGTAGGGAGCACCGGTGAAAGATGGTGGGGGTGGGGGTGGGCGGGACGGCCAGGTGATAAACAAAATAAAATAAACAAAAGCCGCATCAGAACTCCCGAGTTCATGCGTTTAGGCTGACCTTTGCTTGAAAAATAAATTCACGTTTGACTGTTGTAACTTGTCCATTACGTGAAGATAGAATCAAACACACATCAAGTTAACGGTGTGGGTGGAGGTTGGGTGGGTGGGGGGGGGGGGGGTTGGGAGGAGAAAATACTTTTTAAAAATTGGAGGAAATAGTTTTTTTGAAAGTCCCGGGCCAAATGTCTTTGCTTCCGCTCTGAAGATTGCAGTCGGAGATGAACAGCCTCAGCACGAGCGAGAAATTAGGAGGTTTGACTTTCTGACCAGACGGGTTAGACGCTTGAAGTTGGGAGATGATGGAGCGGAAGTGACGTGCTTGTGTGACGCCATCAACATGGCCGACGCCATAACACGGAGTTCGTGTTTAAAGAACATTGGATCTGAGAGTTCTGAGATCTGTAGAGTTGTGTGGGTTTGGTAGAGTAGTGTGGGTTTGGTAGAGTTGTGTGGGTTTGGTAGAGTTGTGGGGGTTTGGTAGAGTTGTGTGGGTTTGGTAGAGTTGTGTGGGTTTGGTAGAGTTGTGTGGGTTTGGTAGAGTTGTGCGGGTTTGGTATAGTTGTGTGGGTTTGGTAGAGGTGTGTGGGTTTGGTAGAGTTGTGGGGGTTTGGTAGAGTTGTGTGGGTTTGGTAGAGTTGTGGGGGTTTGGTAGAGTTGTGTGGGTTTGGTAGAGTTGTGTGGGTTTGGTAGAGTTGTGTGGGTTTGGTAGAGTTGTGTGGGTTTGGTAGAGTTGTGCGGGTTTGTTAGAGTTGTGTGGGTTTGGTAGAGTTGTGTGGGTTTGGTAGAGTTGTGCGGGTTTGTTAGAGTTGTGGGGGATGTGTGGGTTTGGTAGAGTTGTGTGGGTTTGGTAGAGTTGTGCGGGTTTGTTAGAGTTGTGTGGGTTTGGTAGAGTTGTGTGGGTTTGGTAGAGTTGTGGGGGGGGGGGGTTGGTAGAGTTGTGTGAGTTTGGTAGAGTTGTTGGGGGTTTGTTTGAGTTGTGTTGGTTTGGTAGAGTTGTGCGGGTTTGGTCGAAATGTCTTCATGGTTTAGTGCTAATAAAATATTCAGCTAATTGTGACTTGAACTATGACATGAACTATGACATGAGATATGACATCAACTATGACATGAGCTATGCCATGAGCTATGCCATGAAATATAACATGAACTAAGACATGAACTATGACATGAACTATGAGATGAAATATAACATGAACTATGACATGAGCATGTATTATAATCAGGTTCATGAGCACCGGACTTACATTTCAAACGTTCACCATCACAGTCCCACAGTTTAAACACACATGCGCTGGAACAAAACGTCCACCATCACAGACCCACAGTTTAAACACACATGCGCTGGAACAAAACGTTCACCATCACAGACCAACAGTTAAACACACATGTGCTGGAACAAAACGTTCACCATCACAGACCCACAGTTTAAACACACATGCGCTGGAACAAAACTTTCACCATCACAGACCCACAGTTTAAACACACATGCGCTGGAACAAAACGTTCCATTCATGCTGAAATTGAACACGTCTTGGTTTTTTACGTCACACTCAAGTGGTGGGGTGGGGAGTGGTAGATGGTAATGTAAGGGTTTTACTGGCGGGGTATTTGGGGGTGGGGGGGGGAAATGTTTGTAATGTAAGGGCTTTACTGGCGGGGTATTTGGGGGAGTGGGGGAGGAAGATGGTTGTAATATTAGGGCTTTACTGGCAGGGTATTTGGTGGAAGGAAAGAAAAGAATGAGAAGATTAAGTACTATTTTTCTCTAAGTTAGGCAGAAATATATAGTTTTACAATTATTAACCATAATGTTTATTACTCATAAATAGCCGACATATGACTTCGTTTCTACTTATACATAAAATTACACTGGCATTAATGTAGATTATAAAGAATGTTCCGTTAATTAAAAATAATTGATACAGTTGGCCATGTACATAACAGAATAACCTTTTTACCATGTTGACAAACTGAAGCCTGGTCTAACTCTCCCCCTTAACCCAATACTGGACAGGGAGGTGACCACGTGATCGGTCAACAAATGGTTAACATAAGTTTCAGGTTCCACAACTAGTGTAAGGTTAAAATCCTACAGTCTAATAGCCTTTCTAAAAGTTGACATAACTCTGTCATTTCTACCCTGTGTTTTGCAAGATTCGCTCACAAAGAAGGTATAAATATAGAATCTGGAATCAGGTTTAAAATTTTAATCCTCGGCTAAGTCCGGATGTAATTTCATTAATTTTTAATTAGCTAACATCGTAATCTGACCATAAACAAAAGACACCAACAAGTTATTACCCTGCCACCCCCCCCCCCCCCCCCCCGCCCACGCCGTATTTGCTGACACTACTTACATAAATGACTTTTGTAACATCTAAATGTATACGTATATGATACAATACAATCGGAGAGGAAACGGATATGACGTACTAGAATATCTATTTACGTTGGAAACCAACAATTAAAAAGCTATTATGTGGGCTGGCGGGAATGATTAAACAAACTAAATTAATATTTTCAGAATTCATTTTAGTATAATTGTTTGTAATTTAAGTAGAAATGTAGGTGGTACTTTCTTATATGAGCTTGAAAGTTACACACGAATGACACGATTTAGGTCAAATCGTGAGAATATTTTACAAGTATCTTACGTTAATTCTGACAATAACGCTTAAGTATAAAATACGTTTAAGTTTGCATGCAATAAGTATGACATAAGTATGAGCTAAGTACACATGACAAAAGTATGACATTCGTTTGAGCTGAGTACTCATACGTATGACCTTAGTACACATGACATAAGTATGAGCTAAGTACACATGATATATATATATGTCATTCGTATGAGCTGAGTACACATGACAAAAGTATGACAAACATATAGATCTAAGTACACTTGACATAAGTATAACATACGTATGAGATATATACGCATGACAAAAGTATGTCATTCGTTTGAGTTGAGTACTCATGGCATAAATATGACATACGTATGAGCTTAGTACTCATGGCATAAGTATAACAACATATAAGTATGACATACATATGAACTAAGTACCGTTGATAGTGTATGACATTAAGACCATTTGTCTGACTAAAGGCTATACCTGCAATTGAAAGGTGAATGGGAAAACTGTGAATGGAGGTGAAATGTACAGACGTTTTGAAATGTCTTGATTGACATTTAAGCACTTCCGGTTGAATTGTTTTTACTTCCGGCCAGGTTTATTTTTAGACACAGCGGGACAGGGAGGAATGGATTTTGTTCTTGTCTCCAGTTGTGATACCAATAGGTTATGTCCCTTTATAGCTTGATTTTGTTTATTTCAATACCTAGTAATTTTGTTCTATTTACTTGGCTAGTAAACTACATAATTACAAGATATATCTGCAAGTAAAAATAATGCAAGCATAAGTCTACTACATTAATATTCCATGTTGAAAAAAAATCTTGTTTCTAAGACGTGAAATAAAATCTGTTTTTAGTTTTGATTTTTTTTGTCTTAGCTCCACTATTGGCCTGACCTATATGTTTCTTTTAATTTTAACTAACCTTCACCTACGGTGTTGTCGTGTAGTAGAGCGCACGCTCACCAACACCAAAGTCTGAGTTCGATTCTTGATAAGGTGCATTACACGTTCTTGGGTTAACCCAGCTCCTATGGGTATCTGATGGTCGGGATAATAAAAGGAGAGAACCGGACCCATAATCGCCTCTTATGCTGAGGTTACTGAAACAGGTGAACTCTGCTTCATCTGCCCGTCAGGTCCGAACGAGTTACTCTACTGACAAATAAATATGTAAAAAAACTGAATTGATAAGTTCTCGTCAACTTGTAAACAACTACCATCTTTTTGTCGGTGTGTATGGGGTAGACGTACACTAGACAGTCCTAGGGGAGGCGTGAAGTAGACAGTCATGGGGAGGCATTGAAAACTGTACAAAAAAACGTGTAACCAGACCTCTAGGCTACACCATCGTGCGACTAAATTGAATTCATCGACCGAAATTCAATCTCTCATTGGTCTGGCGAAATCTATTGAGATTAATTCGACTGAAAACCGAATTCTGTGGATGTATTTTCAATTAAGTTTATGAATATTTGTTAAAGTTTTTTTTTTTTTTGTAATCTAAAAGTTATACAACAACAAACTCGATGTATGAGACATGGCCATCTTTATTTACATCTCAAGGCTTCAAGCCACAAGAGCTTCGGATACTGTGTGCATGTGTGTATGTGTATGTGTGTATGTGTGTATGTGTGCATGTGTATGTGTGCATGTGTATGTGTGCATGTGTATGTGTGCATGTGTATGTGTATGTGTGCATCTGTATGTGTGCATGTGTATGTGTGCATGTGTATGTGTGTATGTGTATGTGTGTATGTGTATGTCTGTATCTGTGTGTAAGAGGCAGGTTTCAATGGCCATCGAGGACGAATGTGCCCTTTGCTCCGGATAATGTGTGCATGTGTATGTATGTATCTCCGGATAATGTGTGCATGTGTATGTATGTATCTCCGGATAATGTGTGCATGTGTATGTATGTATCTCCGGATAATGTGTGCATGTGTATGTATGTATCTCCGGATAATGTGTGCATGTGTATGTATGTATCTCCGGATAATGTGTGCATGTGTATGTATGTATCTCCGGATAATGTGTGCATGTGTATGTATGTATCTCCGGATAATGTGTGCATGTGTATGTATGTATCTCCGGATAATGTGTGCATGTTTATTTATGTCCGAGCCCCAAATGTTTTTTTAACTGGCCACAGATCTCGTGGAATCGCTCTCACTGCGGCTCATATTCCAGAACGTTCGAAATCTAACGGTGGGGGACGCTCCCAGGGGTGTCCATCAACCTTCCCGTAACGAGGGCCAACGAGTTTGTTTGATTGAAAACGACACTCTTGCCTAACCCCCCTCACTCCTTGCCCGAAAACCCCTGTTTTTGTTAACCCTTATATCCCGCCGCAATAGGGTGTGGGTGGGGGGGGGGGGGCTAACTTTTAACTGCAGTGAGCATTGTAAAGGAAGGCCCACGTAACATCTGTAACTTGCTGAAAATGTTACTGATAGATGACTATCTTAACAACATGTAAGTCGGTTGTTATTTTTTATTTTACTTAATAATGGACTAACATCAGTTTATACTTTCTCAAACAATCATTACAAATATATATATTAAAAAGTTTGCACCTTAAAATTCCACCAGTCGCGGATTTGGGTTTCATAGTACTTGGAGTATAGTGTTTTTATTTCCGGTAATGCTAGGTACTCTTTTTAACTGAGTGGACACACAAAAAATGTTAAACCTCCAATTTCTGAATTGACAAAATCTAATGTGTCCCTTCGTTTCAAAGCTTATTATTATTATCTGCATTAAAATGCAAACTCCGTTATACAATTATGGTAATTAAGATAAGTTATAAACTTTCATGGTCCCCTCTCACCACTAAATTAAAACTAATTAGCCAATTAAATTTGGGTCTTTTGATCTTTCCTGTTTTATATAGAGCTCTGCTATTTCTCGTCATCAATTTTTATACGTTGACCTTGACCTCGATATAATGACTCTGTTATCTTTCTTCCCCTCGCCCGACCCCCCTTCCTTTCATCAATGACGCATTGAGTAAACCTCGACTGTTTCATCTCGGGTCAAGGGTCACCTGTGGGGTGGGGGAGCGGGGAGCGCCCGGGTCCACAAACCTCCCCACAATCCCCAGCGCCCCGTGTCATCGAGCCTACAGTTACCAAATAAATTGAGCCCGACACAAACCTCCCCACAATCCCCAGCGCCCCGTGTCATCGAGCCTACAGTTACCAAATAAATTGAGCCCGACACAAACCTCCCCACAATCCCCAGCGCCCCGTGTCATCGAGCCTACAGTTACCAAATAAATTGAGCCCGACACAAACCTCCCCACAATCCCCAGCGCCCCGTGTCATCGAGCCTACAGTTACCAAATAAATTGAGCCCGACACAAACCTCCCCACAATCCCCAGCGCCCCGTGTCATCGAGCCCACAGTTACCAAATAAATTGAGCCCGACACAAACCTCCCCACAATCCCCAGCGCCCCGTGTCATCGAGCCCACAGTTACCAAATAAATTGAGCCCGACACAAACCTCCCCACAATCCCCAGCGCCCCGTGTCATCGAGCCTACAGTTACCAAATAAATTGAGCCCGACACAAACCTCCCCACAATCCCCAGCGCCCCGTGTCATCGAGCCTACAGTTACCAAATAAATTGAGCCCCGAGAGTAAATAAGCCCGCGCGCCCCACATACAGGTGAGTACATCAAGAAACGGCTCACGTCTGCTGACATGTGCTCTCATCTGGGGACCTCACAGGGGGAATTATCCTCCCACCCTCACCCCACCCTCACCCCTCCCCGACCGTCGTTTACTCTCAAGTTCATAAATAAAGAATTGTATCAATGCTATAATAATGAGAGCAGAAAAGCGTGAGAGAAAGCGAGGGAAATTATGGGGAGAGAGTGAGAGAGGAGAGAATGACCGACATCTAACATGTAGACTATGTAGAAACATCCCCATCCGCTACTGAACTTCAAACGATTTTCCTCACTTGAGTGTTTTATGTCATGGCTGAGTTTTGTGCTATTCGACTTTTTTTTGTGGCAGCCTTTTACGAACACACTGACATATGTTGGTGTTAATCTTGATCAACCTACTATCAACCGTTGAGATACACTGTCGAATATTTCTCTTTTTGACCGACTTGCGAGTGTTTGTAGTACAGTAGACGGTTAAATGATAGTTTACAAGCTATGGTCAACTTGGGACGTATTAGGTTTATGCTGTTGTTAAAGTTAGTGGGTTTAGTCTCAAAAGGCTAGGGTTTACACAGTGGAGTTAGATTTGTTATCTTTACATGCTGTGTGTTTAGGGGTTACATATGGTTAAGATTTAAGACGATTTGTAAGGTGTTTGGGTTTAAAATATTGGTTTATTACGGTGGGTTTAACTAAGCTTTCAGCAGATTAATGTTTATCAAGTAAGCAGAAAATTAAAATTATCAAAAAAGGACTTCCAAAGATTCTTAATCTCTAACCAGAATTTTAAAAAAAATTAAAATAGTGTGGAGACAAATGGAACCAAAGAATACATTTGCCAACTATCATTACAAGCACAATCTCCAGGTGGATTATAGAATATCCCTAGCACAATCTTCAGGTGATTATAGAATATCCCTAGCACAATCTCCAGGTGATTATAGAATATCCATCAAAGTGTAGGAAAACCTGGCGACCGGAAATGGCCTTGAAGAATGTCAGTACCTGCCTGCGATGGGAACACCTGGAGAGAGCACCCTAGAGCTAAGCAAATATCACCCTGACAACGTCCCCGTGGGGGCCGGCACATGGCTGGTGGGGCGTCCGGCTGTGGGGGCCGGCACATTGTGTGAGTAGATTTGGGAGGAATTATAAGACAGACATCGAGAGTCAGAACGAGGATGCACGTGATTGTGTGTGTATGAGGATATGTGCTCTTTTTTATGTTTTGTAGGGGGGGGGGGGTTGTTGGAAATGTTATATCTCTGCTAGTCTAAGAATAGTTTGATATTCACTTGCTGGGGGAGGAGGGCGTGTGGGTGTGGGGTGGAGGGGGATGTGGGTTGTTCTGTTGAAAATACTACATCTCTGTTGAAAATACTACATCTCTGTTGAAAATACTACATCTCTGTTGAAAATACTACATCTCTGTTGAAAATACTAGATCTCTGTTGAAAATACTACATCTCTGTTGAAAATGCTACATCTCTGTTGAAAATGCTACATCTCTGTTGAAAATGCTACACGTCTACACGTCTTAGAATAGTTTGATCCTCTTGCCTCAGGTTAGGTTGACGTCTTAGAAATTAGCTTCCGGGTCACATTAAAAAAATAAACATCATTTCGATTCTTTCATATTTTTTTCTTTTTTTTTTTTTTTTGCTGGAATAGAATTGAATCCAAGCACTTAACGTTATTTAAGATTCATTTGATTCTATTTTCGCTTCTTGGCTATCCTTTTATTGAATCGATAAATATTTTTATCGTGAATGTGGTTATGTTATGACATGATTTACCCTGTGATCCAGTACTAATTACATCACTTTAATTAGACCATATTTAATTGCCACTAATGGTTACTTTTATCATCCATGGTACAGCTCCGCACTAGTTGTTTTTCTTTTAAATTTTGTGTAGTAATGATACGATCTTCATCATATTGAGTCAAGATATTGGAAACTGCTCCAGCAATTAGACACGACTCATTAAAGTAATTAGGAAGAAAGCCTCGGTGTGAGTGTTCGCTGGCCGGTTGATTGTGTGGCCAGGGAACAATCGGGTTTTAATGTCAAACTTTTTTTTTCTTTACGTTTTCATACGGATTTAATTACCAATGTTAACTCTGATGTTAATCACGTTAACTTTAACGATTGGGATATGCTAATTTGATGGCCGCTGTGGTCGCGGTCACCATTTCATAGCTCGGCCTTGAGTTATTGTGTGGGTAAAACGTCACTGAAATATGGTGTGGGAGGGGGGGCGTACACGTCCCCGTGTCAGGCACCACCACACCAGGGGTATCGGTGTCGCAGTCATCAAATGGGCGTAAAACGCGCGACGTCTGCCCGATTGACAGCCGGGTACTAAAACCCATCCGCCCGTATTAGTTATCTTCCCTCGTAAAATCGGCGCCGGAAAATCCGACACCAGCCATAAAACGGCGCAGACAATCTGGCACGTCTGATACACCCCGACTACAAAAAGCTGGCCAGATTTAAGTACATTGGCAAGTGAAATAGAATAGTCCTCTCTGTTTCTCTGGCTAACTAAAACAAATATATAATTCGACTCGTGAACGAGAATGAACGTGTTTATTGTTGTTGGGTGGGCGGGGGTAAAGTAGTTCACTGTCAAATGAAGCTATTTTTTTTTTCTTGAATCCTTGTTGAAATACGGTTTGGCTAAACACGACCAGATTTTTATCTGGAACAAGTAGGTGACTGTTATGGCCACTTGACTTCACCAGAATTCGGTACACAATTTTGTGGGTCGTTTTAACAATTAAAAACTCCGCGTATTTCAGTATATGGTTCTTTATGTAAGAGATGCTTCTGCATACATATCAACATACGGAGAATTATTTCCGTTATTTTCAATATAGGTTTTGGGGGTTTATTTTTTTTTAATTCAAATTTTAAAAAAATTAAAATCCTAACGAAATTAGTCTTAACCGTAAATGAGAAGTATAACCATTCTGCAACAAATACATCCATAATCTTTATGACTGATTAAACTTGAACTAAAAGGTTAATTTTTAAATAAAATATTTCCCGAGAATTGCTGTTGTGATATGTAAGTTTGTGGCATTCCCCTTAGATACTTATAAATTGATGCCACTTGCTACTTTTTATGAATAAGTGGTATGCTAAAATCTGAAACCAATGCGTCAAATCGCAAAGAACTTTAAGTCTTGTTGGTTGAGGCAAGACATAATAAAGAAAAGACATTTGATGCGGGACTGTTCTTTTTTTTTATGATAGCACGGCAGATCAAGTGTTACATTTTGTTTGTAGAAGGTTGACACGAGATTAGGATTTTGTTTTTACGGAAGACCGTCACGTCATGTGTAATGTTTTTTTTTTCTTTCGGCTTCCCATTCATGCAATCGTTGGGGTGAGACTGGGGTGGGAAATAAACAGTAAGGGGGTCTAGTTGTTGTAGCGTTGTTTTTGTTGAACGTGAAACGTAAATAGGGTTTTTTACTAAAACAATATCATGACAGGGTCTAATGTCAGTGTCAGTGTCTAATGTTAGTGTCAGTGTCTAAAATCAGTGGGTAATGTCAGTTTCTAATGTCAGTTTTTAATGTCAGTCTATATAGTCAGTATCTGATGTCAGTCTTTAATGCCAGTATTTAATGTCAGTGTCTGGGCCGATCGTGTTTTATCTGGATTAGTCATGGTCCACAGAACATCAGGTAACATCCCCCCCCCCCCCCCCACACACCCACCCACCACGTAACGGTTCGTTAGTCTATAAATATAACAATAACAGACATGCCATTGGTATTAAGGCTTTAAGCAATAGCTGACATGTCAGTGACATTTATGCTTACAGCAATAGCTGACATGTCAGTGGCATTTAGGCTTAAAAAATAGCTGACATGTCAGTGACATTTAGGCTTAAAGTACCTCCACTCATCCAGCTTATAGGCTACATCTCTACGACACGGACTAAGATGAAAGAATACAGCAAAAATAATGACTGATAGACAGAGCTCCAATTTGTTCATATTTAAATGCCGAATAGTGGGGAGGCTAAACAGCTCCTGTGTTTGCGGAGGATAGACAAAGTCCTGGCTAGAGGCTAGATGGAGTCTGGGTATGCAGGGGCTATACGGAGTCTGGGTATGAAGCGATTTGGCATAAGCTGCTGAGTAGGAGGATAGTCTAAAATAGGCAAAGTTTTCAGATTTAGATTTTACATTGTAGTAAGGGGGTCGTCCATAAATGACGTCACACTCGTAGGGGGAGGGGGAGTCGGTAATTTTGTGACGATGTGTGCGACGTCACACTTTTGCTGTACAGAAAAGAAATTAGAAAACGAATTTTAGACGTTATTTTGCGTTTTAGAAAACAGTTTTAATAAATTGTAATAGGAATTTTGACAGATTTCAGACAAGATTTTGGAAAAATATCAATGTTTTTAAAAAAATTCAACTGCAATTTTGAGGGAGGTTGTAGGATGAGGTGTTACGTCATTTTAGGGGGGGGGGTCTGGCTTTTTGTGACGACGTGTGACGGAGGGGAGGGGGGGAGGTAAAATCGTCCAAAAAAAGCGTGAAGTCATTTATAGATGACCTTAAGTTTACATCTATTAGCTTTTGTCTTGCATTGATGCTTGCCAGTTGATAATGCTCGTGTATTGAAGTTGTTTCTATCAAAGATTATCTTTAAAAGTGTCTACTTCGCTCGACCCAAACCTCAGTTTTAGTATCTCATTTGTTAGATAGGTTGAACCGTGGTGAAAATTGATTGGGTCAATGGTGTTTATCTCCCCTGTAAATACAATTACTTTTAAGAGTTACAGAACGTCGCGAGGACGCGAGAGTTATGGTCCCTGCCAACCACCTGCCGTGAACTGTTTACAATTTAGTCAAACGCGAGCGGAGTTGTGTCCCATTTCAAACTTCAGAGACAGAGTTCACTTTGTGGGCTAATGGGCAAGTGGTTACTTACTAAATTAGTTCTTGGGCTAATGGGCTAGTGGTTAATTACTAAATTAGTTTGTGGGTTAATGGGCTAGTGGTTACTTACTAAATTAGTTCGTGGGCTAATGGGCTAGTGGTTACTTACTAAATTAGTTCTTGGGCTAATGGGCTAGTGGTTAATTACTAAATTAGTTCGTTTTACTTTTTTGTCTGCTAAGTCGAATATTGAAGCAAGTTAGTTGAATTCATCTCAACTTAAATAATCGTCTAACTGTTACCTTATGTCATAGTTGAAACTCGACACTTGTTCTTGTGTAATTTGTATCCGTTTACTGAAGTGGTTTCACACTTAGCCTAAATAAAAGCCATTTATTTTAGAATTTCATTTATTTAAAAAAATGACCGACATTTTTTTATGTAAGCTACACAACAGGTGTTTGCTAGTAGTTGCAGGAAGACGAGAATATAAGGACATCCAGTCTTCTACAAGGTCATTTAATCTTGTACAAGGTCATTATGTCTTATACACGGTCATTCAGTCGTGTACAAGGTCATTCCTTCTTGTATAAGGTCATTTAGTTATTTACAAGATCACCGTCCACTAGAAATTTCCTGTCAAAGATAATGATAATGATGGCCGTGGCGTTTAGTCTATTACAATAAACGTGTTCTTTGCGCTTCGAATACCGCTGTCTCTGATCCATCTTGCTACTACAAGTAATTAGTAATGAGGACAAATAAAACTTGTTTCCGTGCGTTCAAGAAAAACTCCTCGTCCTACACCCAATATGTATTGGCGATATACAATATAATCTAACTCTTTAATCTAAGGGGTCATCCTTAAATGACGTCACGCTTTTTTGATGATTTTTACCCCCCCCCCCCCTTCCCTCCGTCACAAAAAGCCAGACCCCCCCCCCCTAAAATGACGTCACACCTCAGCCTACACCCCCCCACACACACACACAAAATTACAGTTGAATTTTTTTTAAATAGCTATATTTTTCCAAAATCTTGTCTGAACTCTGTCAAAATAGAGTATTTTAATCAATTCCTATTACAATTTATTAAAACAGTTTTCTAAAACGCAAAATAACGTCTAAAATTCGTTTTCTAACATTGCTTTTTTATAATGCAAAAGTGTGACGTCGCACCATCAGACCCCCCCTCCCCCTCACCACACACCGTCACAAAATTACGGACCCCCCCCCCCTCCCTTCCCCCTACAAGTGTGACGTCATTTATGGACGACCCCTAACTCTAATCTCCCGTCCAAATTAAACCCAATGTTTCCAATCTTATCCAGCCTACCAACCACATCAAGGTCTGGTCTATTACGTCATTCTGCTATCGTTACGTCACACTCACCCTACACATGTTCTACTGCAATAAACAAAACAAACATCAAATACCCTCTAACCCAATCTTACCGTCTCCTTAAAGTACTCTCCAGCCATACACGTCTTTAATCAACTGTCACAATCATGATCTACGCTTAGTTAGGTCACGTGTACCGTCAACCACCCCCCCTCCCACCCCACTTAAATTAACCTACCCAGTGATGATGTCATAAAACAGTGTGATTGTAAAACAAAATTAACTTCCCCCTGAGAATATTACTAGAATTGTAACGTTATCCCCACACCGTAACCCCGCCCCCTGCCCCCTCTATTGAAACGCCTGACCACACCTTTAGCACAGCAGACGAGCGTATAACTGGAGTACAACTCACACTGACGAACACGTGACCCAGTGCACGTGGGGATCACGCGCGTGCAGATAAAAAAAAATAAAAACCTGGTTGAGATTCCGCAGCGAGACAATTAAAATGTCTAATTGATTTCAATTACCTGCTGTTTCTGTAAATTAATGCACGGCAACATCACGACCATGTCTGTAGCAGACGACTGTATCAGAGCATGTCTGTAGCAGACGACTGTATCAGAGCATGTCTGTAGCAGACGACTGTATCAGAGCATGTCTGTAGCAGACGACTGTATCAGAGCATGTCTGTAGCAGACGACTGTATCAGAGCATGTCTGTAGCAGACGACTGTATCAGAGCATGTCTGTAGCAGACGACTGTATCAGAGCATGTCTGTAGCAGACGACTGTATCAGAGCATGTCTGTAGCAGACGACTGTATCAGAGCATGTCTGTAGCAGACGACTGTATCAGAGCATGTCTGTAGCAGACGACTGTATCAGAGCATGTCTGTAGCAGACGACTGTATCAGAGCATGTCTGTAGCAGACGACTGTATCAGAGCATGTCTGTAGCAGACGACTGTATCAGAGCATGTCTGTAGCAGACGACTGTATCAGAGCATGTCTGTAGCAGACGACTGTATCAGAGCATGTCTGTAGCAGACGACTGTATCAGAGCATGTCTGTAGCAGACGACTGTATCAGAGCATGTCTGTAGCAGACGACTGTATCAGAGCATGTCTGTAGCAGACGACTGTATCAGAGCATGTCTGTAGCAGACGACTGTATCAGAGCATGTCTGTAGCAGACGACTGTATCAGAGCATGTCTGTAGCAGACGACTGTATCAGAGCATGTCTGTAGCAGACGACTGTATCAGAGCATGTCTGTAGCAGACGACTGTATCAGAGCATGTCTGTAGCAGACGACTGTATCAGAGCATGTCTGTAGCAGACGACTGTATCAGAGCATGTCTGTAGCAGACGACTGTATCAGAGCATGTCTGTAGCAGACGACTGTATCAGAGCATGTCTGTAGCAGACGACTGTATCAGAGCATTTCTGTAGCAGACGAGAGCATGTCTGTAGCAGACGACTGTATCAGAGCATGTCTCTAGCAGACGACTGTATCAGAGCATGTCTGGAGCAGACGACTGTATCAGAGCATGTCTGTAGCAGACGACTGTATCAGAGCATGTTTGTAGCAGACTGTATCAGAGCATGTTTGTAGCAGACTGTATTAGAACATTATGGCAGTCTTCATTTTTTTAAAAAGCATCTCTTAGTAAAAGAGAGAAAGTAAAAATAAAATTCCAACAGTTTAATAAGTCTAGCTTCTTGATTGCGTTTCCACAATATGTAATGCAGGCCTTATGTAATGCAGGCCTAGTTAATATCACCATCATAGCTATCATTCCGTGTCTGCTCTTTACACATTCTTCCTATGTATGTATTCTGTGGAGAAAAATCTGGCAAGGTATCCCCCCTCCCCCTTGTGTTATTTTTAGCAATTTACAACTGGCTAATTGCCCTGGAAAAAAAAAGTTTACGAACTTCCCTAATTCACATCAGGCATGCAGCAAGACAACTTTTTCGTGTGATCTAATCCCCTCGGGTTTTGACTTACACGAGATGTCTAAACGCTAAGACAACAAACACAGACGAGGTGGAAGCTAGGCGTAGACAGAGCATTGTCTAGGCCGAGGCTGTGTTTTGAAAACAATCACAGAGACAAAGGGACATAAGCTGATGGTGTTAGTAAATAACCAACTTGGGAAGCAGGAGTTGTCTCTGATAACAAAATGTTATTTTTTTCGTTTTTGTACCGATGTTGATCATAACAAACACGTTTTTACTCGCTTTGGTTGAGAGGGAAAGGTATGTTTATTACCAATTTAAGTAAATAAAATTATAAAGATAATCATTAAATTAATTGTTTTGTCACTTGGGTATTTTTACACCACTATTTGTTAACGTAATTATATAGTTAACAGGATTGATTTATATTTGCATTCCTACATTATAATCAAGGGACGGTTGGCCTAGCGGTAGAACGCTAGACTGCTAATCCGAGAGTTACGAGTTCGAATCCGGGTTCGTCAGTAAAACGTCCAAGGGTGGGGATAACGTTGACCACGCAATCCCTTCATATGCCGAGGACTTAGAAGCAGATAATACAAGAATATCATCGCATGATAGCAGTCTAACTAAATTGTTCTGGTTTCGTTTTTTTAATGATTTGACAGCTACGGAAATGTTTTTAAGTTAAGAATGAAAAAAAAAATCATCACTTTATTTTTAGGAGATGGAAATCTTTTCTTTGATGAGGAATGCTCATGACTTTATCAAATAGCTGTTTTTGTTTTTCGAATATTGAACTTTTTAATTTGTTGCCATCCCGTATCAATGATTATTTTGTGGTTTCTCAAAAAATAATTTTTTTAAGGAACTTGCAACTCCTGGTCTGCCTGGTGTGGAAATATCAACATTCTCTTTGGTGCATCAAGTTTAATATCAATATTCTCTTTGGTGCATCAAGTTTAATATCAATATTCTCTTTGGTGCATCAAGTTTAATATCAATATTCTCTTTGGTGCATCAAGTTTAATATCAATATTCTCTTTGGTGCATCAAGTTTAAAATCAATATTCTCTTTGGTGCATCAAGTTTAATATCAATATTCTCTTTGGTGCATCAAGTTTAATATCAATATTCTCTTTGGTGCATCAAGTTTAATATCAATATTCTCTTTGGTGCATCGAGTTTAATATCAATATTCTCTTTGGTGCATCAAGTTTAATATCAATATTCTCTTTGGTGCATCAAGTTTAATATCAATAATTCTCTTTGGTGCATCAAGTTTAATATCAATATTCTCTTTGGTGCAGCAGGTTTTATTTGTACTTGGATTAATTGTGTTACATCAGTGTACAAACTTTGTTTTTAAAAAAAAATCGCCCCAATTGTAGCAGACAGCGCTGCCACTGAACCACACTGCCTCTCTAGACAACTTGAAAAAATCTATTTTTAGGTCACTTACAAACTAAACTAAAACGGTACGACTACCCTTTCAATGTGACAAAGTATGTTTTCTTCCAAGCAGAACACTGTATTGATTTGTTAGCGTTAAAATGCTTGTTAAATATTGTTTCTGACGTTACCACTTTTCCAACATTTTTTTTTACAATTAATGCATGGCCCATGACAGCTACAAAATTTAAAATTGACGAATGATTCGATTACAGTTTTTCTCGAGTGCACTGTATCTCATTCTTTCTCTCATAACGCCCATCTATATTCTCTCTCTCTCTCTCTCTCTCTCTCTCTCTCTCTCTCTCTCTCTCTCTCTCTCTCTCTCTCTTGCTATATATATATACTAGGCATGCTGCCCAGCTTCGCTTAGGCTTTCGAAAACATTGAGAATTTGAATGCTTAATTAATTCGCCCGAAGGTCGGTCTACGACCTCAAGAGTTATGAAGAGGTTCCTCCGTGGACATTTTTTTTCGATTTATAGCTCATATAAGGTACCGGTCAGTCGAGGTCAGTTTTGACCCCCACATCGTAGACTTTTCGGCCAACCGGCCCCCGTGTTCTGTCGCACCAAGGCAAGATCATGCCAAATTTGAAGCGCCTGCGGCGCCGGGAAGTGCCCTATCGGACACCCGACAATCTAGATCTAGATCTAGATTCCTAAAAGAATTTTTTTTTTAAATTTAGCCCGAGCATAATAAAAAAGAATACATTAACCAAGTTGACTTGCTGTGTCTCGAACCCGCACCACCTGCGTGGTTTAATGTACACTAACATCTCCGCTATTTAGGCACCTTATAAAATACGGAGAATGAAACACGTATTTTAAAATCTTAACTTACGCGAATATGCCTATTCTTTCAAATTAATTTTTTATCCCAAATTAGCCAGTTCCAAACAAAGATTTTGTATAAAATAAATAAGTCTTGAAATAGTTTAGTCCTAATATAGACATTTATTTTTGGAATTGATTTTAGAGAAGTTAGAGTCTAAATCTAGATCTTAGCGTCTACGTCTAGATCTAGTTATTGCGTAGATTTAGATTTAGATTTAGTCTAGATCTAGAATCTCTAGATCTAGAATCCAAATACATAAAATAAATTTTATGAGTTTAGGCCGGAAAAATTGTATTGTATACATTTCATAGTGTACGTAGATCTAAATCAAATTTGAATGAAATAGTTCATTTCTTTTCATTCTTAACACGGCAGATGACGTCATTAGTTAATGTATAAGCAATAGTGACGTCACAGTTTTATGCGTTCTTTTTCACATATATTAATGCTTTTCCGGTTGCATAAATAATACTGTTTCTCTACATTCGAATACGCCTTTAATTTTTATTTTTCTTCTTTAAGTAAAATTGTGGTTATACATTTAAAACATCTAACATATTATTTTCAACAAAAGTCCGTAAAAAGTTCTCCATATACCGCTGCCGATTCTGACGTGATGTCCGGCGAAAATTTTTTGCGGACAGAGAAAGAGAGAGAGAGAGAGAGAGATGTGCGCACATTGGGCTTTTATAAATTAGGATATATATATATATATATATATATATATATATATATATATATATATATATATATATATATATATATATATATATATAGGCTCGTCAATTTGACGCCATTTAAGTCTTAAATAGAGGGAAAAGTAATTGCGAGGTTGGCACCCGCCGCCGTTATCGCCCTTTTAGCCGTCTGTGATTAGCTATCGGTAAGGTTTTTATCGTCATCGTTCAACAGACTTACAGCCTGTTACAGAGGGGCTGGATTAGTAAAACATTCGCAGCCCTTCTCATTAATCCCACTCAATGTTCCTCCACCACTGACAGAGTAGCCGCGACCCCAGTAATGAGCAGTCGTTAACGGATAGGTGATGCGGG
This sequence comes from Physella acuta, assembly GCF_028476545.2. Taxonomy (NCBI): domain Eukaryota; kingdom Metazoa; phylum Mollusca; class Gastropoda; family Physidae; genus Physella; species Physella acuta. The sequence goes on from NW_026732026.1 coordinate 247,414, forward strand.
GAAGGTAAGGCGAACGTGAGCGGATCTTGAAGACAGCGCGGCTAATCTGAAGCTGGTCTTTAGGTGGAAAAAGATTTCTCACTGTCTACCGGGCTACGGTGAGTTTCTTTTCTTACCTGAAACTCGATTCTTGACCTCTCGCCTGCCGGGCTATTTATAACTTCAAGCATTATTTTTGCGATGAGGTGTAGAATGGCACTACTTAGATGGCGTGGCGAATTGGTGCTGAAGTTTGGGTTGTGATCTGGGGGTCACGACTAGATGTAATGTTCTGTACTTACCTAAAGTATCTTCACTTTGTTGAGTGTTGAAACAATAAAGTGGTTACATTATGTTACGTCTGGCGCCTTTAGTTGTGCAATATTTGTTTTCATTATATGGAGGGGGGGGGGGGACTGTGAGATGAATTGTATGTAACAGTAGGGAGACGGCACTCGTGTCGCAAACTATATGATTTAATGTGTGTGTAACACAGCAATCAAACATACAAAGTTGCAAGTATGTATTAACATAGCAATCATATGTATACGTCGCAAGTATGTCTAAACATTGCAATCAAACATACGAGCTGCAAGTATGTCTAAACATTGCAATCAAACATACAAGTTGCAAGTATGTCTAAACATTGCAATACTAACTCAACATACAATTCACAAATTTCCGATTTAAAGACCTCAGGACCCTTACGGAGTGGCTTATCTTGACGAATAAACAAATACACGTGTTACAAATAATGAAACAGCATATAATGCTAACACAAAAATTCCGATTAAAAAGAAACTGCGTTGGAATTTTTTTTTACGTTTAAGAATGTATTTATTACTATAGTTTAGCTAGGTATTCACAGTAGGAACTTCTGCCCCTATGTTTGTTCAAATATGAAAGCTGTGTAGGCACGCTGGGAGCGCCTACCCCATCAATTTTATTTTTTCGTATTCCCACAAATTAAAACCACGGCATACATTTATAGGTACATAAACCTTAAACCAACACATTTTTGTGAAGATGGGTACTGGCGTCTAGAAGTGTAACTACGTCGTAGTCTCGATTCTAGACATCAAACCTCGGTTAAAATTTCTAATTTACAGTTGGGCAGGGGGGGGGGGATGCAGGGGAGTTATTGCTGTCACACGGTGAGATTTCTTTTATCGCTTTGACGAGGGGTCGGGGGGGGGGGGGCGCCGGTTATTGCTGCGACGATTGGCTTGTTTTTACCTGGACTTACAAATACGCGGCTTGATGTAAAATCCAGAGAGGTTTTTGGTGCGACTTGCGAGGGGCGGGGATGATGGATGCGCCCCTGAGGTCTGGATGGGGAGTTAACCGTCCGGCGGTGCCAGACGTTTGGCGCCTGACGCCTGACTTCATCGCTGCACCATCTTCAGGGATTAACTCTAATCTGTCTCAACTTGAAAATAATGAATCCAAAAATTTTAAATTTGTATAAAACTGCCGGAAAGTTTCGGTTTTGGAGATTTAAAGTGGGGCTCGTTGTTTGTGAAGTTTACACTTACAGTGTGAAAATATTTGTTGTAGTAAAGTATGATGGTTTTTTTTTGTGAAGGTAATAATGCTTGAAGCGGTCGTCGTGGTTGCACGGTAGCGTTCGGTAGCTAGCCCGAAGGTTTCGGGTTCAGATCTCGGTTCGGACTTGTGACTGTAGGACGTCCCTGAGTCCACCCAGCTCTGACGGGTACCTAACTCATATTAGGAAAGTAAAGGCGGTTTGGTATAGTGCTGACCACACTATCCGTTCACAGAAACAGGTGAGCTCTAATTACCTTAACCCATGGACCATCATACCACTTGTTAAACACCGCGATAATATATAACAAATGCCATACAGGTGAAACAAAAATTACATAGCCACGTTCTTACATGTGTAACCTTTCTGCACTTGGTTTTGTCAGTAGCTGCATCTTTAGCGTGAGTACATTTGAGTTTTAATACTGTTGGTCATTTGACAAAGTTAAAATTGAACTGTTGATGTCAAGCAGTTAATGTCAAATACTTGAAGTCAAGTACTTGATGCCAAGTGCTTGATGTCATGTCAATGGTATTACAGTGTCATGCAGCTCATGTCATCCAACTCTTACATCCCAACCAGAGATGTTTTTTCCAGGCACCCGTTCGAAGGGGGGTGGGGGGGAGCCCTCCCCGAAGAAAGTCTACCTTCTCCCCCCCCCCCCTAACGAAATGGAATTTATATAGAAAATATAATATATACTTTTACCAGTGTCCGCCTCCCCCCCCCCCCGGGAAAAAAATATCGAGTGCCCACCCCACGGAGAAAAAAGTCTGGGAGAAACACTGATCCCAAGATTTCTCTTGTTGACAGCAGCATTAGATTTCTTAGAATATAAAAATATTTTAATTCATTATTTTCAATCAAAAAATCTGATTTAAATATCAAATTTTCAATCAAAAATTCGATTTAAATATCAACTTACGTGTGTTGGGGGCAAGTTAATTAATTAAAATTTAATTTAAAGGAAGGTAAGTCTGTCACGCATGTAGTCAGTTATACAGCTGAGCTATCATACAATAAGTCAGTCATACAAATTGTCTTCAGTCAACCAGTCTAGCATACAATTCATCTGTCATGCAACTTGTCTGTCATAAAGTAGTAAGACATACATTTAGTCTGTAATGCAGCATGTCTGTCATACAACAGGTCTGTCATAAAACTAGTCAGTCAAACAACCAATCAATTATACCAACGGCTCCACTCAAGCAACATGCGAAGATTAATACAGCAATGAGGGTTATATAAGCTTTGTTATACAAACCTTTACATCAAGTAAACATGTCTAACATTTGGCCATAAGTGTACAACATTTGGCCATAACTACAACATTTGGCCATAACTGTACAACATTTGGCCATAACTGTACAACATTTGGCTATAACTGTACAACTTTTGACCATAACTACAACATTTGGCCATAACTGTACAGTAGAGGACTGTGTTCTCATCTCCCGAATGATTAAAAATATCCAAAAACATATTTCCTTGAGACAACTATTAGACTATTTATTCACCAAAGATGGCGGCAGTCGGTCAAATAACCGACGCCATTCACCAACTTCCGTTTCCAAGACAACCATTTTTTGTATGTTTGTACTCAGATTTCAATCGGCCTCCTGAGACTACTCGCAACGTAAGGGATACCGTTTCAAATTTTGACGAAACCCGCTAATCACTATTTTTGTTACCGCTCCTGCCTTTCCTCCGCGGTGAAATTAGCTCCCTTTACTGGGGCTATTGACACGGTAACCGGCTGATATCTCTCGGCTCGGTTTCGGGTCCCGCTGGGTTACACCGCGCAAAGTTGTGAGTGCAAAAACTTGTGTAAACACTCAGTGGAGAACTCTCTATAAACGATCACACTGACGAACTCTCGGCGAAATTATTTCATTGGATTAATCAGCAGAGGTAAGACTTCCGCTCCTACCATCAGACGACGACAAAAAGTAAAGATTGTGGTCTCTTCCAAATCTCACGAGATCTCGTAGAGTGGTGATATGGGGGGGGGGTAGAAAAAAAATTCAAACAGTTTCAATTACCTGAGTGGTTTTTTAAACTTGCAAAATTGTGTTTTAGCAGTGGCTGATTGATTCTTGACGCATACGTTCAAGGAAAATAGAGACACATACACATACACAGAGAGTGTGTGTGAGTGTGTGCGCGCGTGTGTGTACACACTGGAATGGGGTGGGGAGTAAAGTATTTTTCAAAAAAAGAGGGTAACCTTTAATAATTCAAAAACCTCAATTCGACTGTCTACTATTTCTATAGTCCTAACTAGACTAATGTTTTTTCGTATACCACCCCCCTCTCCACCGCCCCACTAAATCGACCTGCAATGCACATGACAAAGCCGACACATGCAGACAACGTTACAATAAAGATTTAGTTTAATCCCTACTTTGACCACAAACACCAGAACCCTCATCCATGCATGGTTGACCTTGACCCCATTAAAACATTGATGACCGCGGCACATGTCCTGGTCAAGTGGCGCGAGCGACGCGTCATCATCAGATCCAACCTAGCAGATGTCCTTTCATCTGAGTGATCCTCTCCTCCCTAGCCCTCTTAATCCTCCCCACCCTAGCCCTCTTGATCCTCACCAACGGCCTCCCACGAACATTGTGAATGGCTTCAATAAATCGGCTACTGAAAAATGTATCATTGAAGTCCTTAATCATTGAGGTAAACGACTGAAAAAAATGTATCATTTACGTCCTTAGTCACTGAAATGAATGACTCATCATTTGATTTTGTACAGCTAAGATTTTTTTTCAGCATTTTTTATGTACATTTTCGAAACTTAATCATAATTTGCTACTTAATAAAATTTCAAATTAATTGTAAAAGAGGTCATTTTTACAAAACTTCTAAATAGTGTTTTTCTGTACGAAAAATCCATTTTAACCCACATATTTTTTTCCGCCTCAAGAAATTATGAGGGCATTGATGCAAATCTTAAATCTGTTGAATGGCTACAAAAAGGGATCTGTAATTTGTGTTCACAGTGTGTATGTGGGCCAGTACGTTGTGTTGATAGCGTCTCTGTGGGCCTATAAGTTGTGCTGATAGTGTCTATGTGGGCCATTTAGTTGTGCTGATAGCGTCTTTGTGGGCCATTTAGTTGTGTTGATAGCGTCTTTGTGTGCCATTTAGTTGTGCTGATAGCGTCTTTGTGTGCCATTCAGTTGTGCTGATAGCGTCTTTGTGGGCCATTTAGTTGTGCTGATAGCGTCTTTGTGGGCCATTTAGTTGTGCTGATAGCGTCTTTGTGGGCCATTTAGTTGTGTTGATAGCGTCTTTGTGTGCCATTTAGTTGTGCTGATAGCGTCTTTGTGTGCCATTCAGTTGTGCTGATAGCGTCTTTGTGGGCCATTTAGTTGTGCTGATAGCGTCTTTGTGGGCCATTTAGTTGTGCTGATAGCGTCTATGTGGGCCATTTAGTTGTGCTGATAGCGTCTTTGTGGGCCATTTAGTTGTGTTGATAGCGTCTTTGTGGGCCATTTAGTTGTTCTGATGGCGTCTTTGTGGGCCATTTAGTTGTTCTGATGGCGTCTTTGTGGGCCATTTAGTTGTTCTGATGGCGTCTTTGTGGGCCATTTAGTTGTTCTGATGGCGTCTTTGTGGGCCATTTAGTTGTGTTGATAGCGTCTTTGTGGGCCATTTAGTTGTGCTGATAGCGTCTTTGTGGGCCATTTAGTTGTGCTGATAGCGTCTTTGTGGGCCATTTAGTTGTGCTGATAGCGTCTTTGTGGGCCATTTAGTTGTGCTGATAGCGTCTTTGTGGGCCATTTAGTTGTGCTGATAGCGTCTATGTGGGCCATTTAGTTGTGCTGATAGCGTCTTTGTGGGCCATTTAGTTGTGTTGATAGCGTCTTTGTGGGCCATTTAGTTGTTCTGATGGCGTCTTTGTGGGCCATTTAGTTGTTCTGATGGCGTCTTTGTGGGCCATTTAGTTGTTCTGATGGCGTCTTTGTGGGCCATTTAGTTGTTCTGATGGCGTCTTTGTGGGCCATTTAGTTGTGTTGATAGCGTCTTTGTGGGCCATTTAGTTGTTCTGATGGCGTCTATGTGGGCCATTTAGTTGTTCTGATAGCGTCTTTGTGGGCCATTTAGTTGTGTTGATAGCGTCTTTGTGGGCCATTTAGTTGTGTTGATAGCGTCTATTTGGGCCATTTAGTTGTGCTGATAGCGTCTATCTGGCCCGCAAGTTGTGCTGATAGCGTCTTTATGGGCCCACAAGTTGTGTTGATAGCGTCACTTTGGGCCCGCAAGTTGTGTTGATAGCGTCACTGTGGGCCCGCAAGTTGTGTTGATATTGTGTCTGTGTGCCCGCAAGTTGTGCTTATAGCCTCTCTGTCAGCCGTCAAGCCCCCACCATTACCACGTTGAGCTGACCGATCCTTTCTGACAGGGCTGAGATCTCCATCGAGAAAACTGCAGACGCTATCAGATGGATGAAGGGGGGGGGGGGGGAGGAGGGATTAATTTGGTATAATTAATTACATCGAAAGCTTGGACAAAGGAAGGGTGTCTTGGTGCAAAGTGCATTAAGCATTGCGTCATTGTTGTCAGAAACCAGAGTAAGTATGTTGCGGGTCAAGATGCAGTGTTGTACATGTTGTCACAATCGTAAAAAGTTGTTGTGGTTGTCTATCGAAGCTGTTTAGATTTACATGAGGCCTGACTAGCGTTATGTTTGTAGCACGGCATTGGGCGGAGATAGGGTAAGGTTGTTGTATCGATGACCTTGAGCAACAATAACAAAATCTGTTGACTTTTTTGCTTTTCATTGTGTGTGTGTATGTGTCTGTGTGTCTGTGTGTGTTTGTGTCTGTGTATGCGTGTGTATGTCTGTATGTGTGTGTGTGCGTGCGTGCGTGCGTGTGTGTGTGTGAGAGAGAGAGAGAGAGAGAGAGTAATTAAGGTTTAGTTAAAATGTGCTACGTACGGAATAGGGCTGGTAAGTAGGTCACCAACCAGTTCTACGGCTCAATAAAACCTGCATGAGCCACAGAACTGGTTGGTGACCTACTTACCAGCCCTATTGTTGGAACAATAAGAGAGAAAAATTAAAATAAAATATTCCAGATATAAACTGATATTGCGAAACATGCGGACGGCGCTCGCATGATTTGCCCCTCTACAATAAAGAAATAATCAACGCCCTCCGAGTTTGCCGGGAAAATTTGACAGTGACGTCCAATATCTGGATCACACTGATCCCTCAACCCCCCCCCCCCCCTGCTGCTGCAGGCCTAGAACCAGTTAATTGGTCATTGTTCCAAGGTCGTGACCTTACACTGCTGTGGGACCCAAACAACGGATGCTGGAACCCCTAAACGACGTCACACGCCGGATGATGGGCCGCTTTTGGTCCGGTCGTCTGATTGCGTGGTGCGTGGGAGTGGATCAAATCCCTGATTATGCTAATGCCTGATGACATCCATGCCCCCCGTCCCCCGTCTCCTGCTCTCATGGGCATTTAAATTTTGTTCTCTTAAAAAATGTAAATAAATTATGCAAGGACTTTGTGTTTTTTTAGCCATTTTATTGTTACAATTAGTTGATGCGCTTCATTAAATGGATCATTTAACACAGTTTCACGGATACCGATATGTAAAGAGTAATGTACACTTCAAGATTATCTGTGGGGTAGACAAGGTAGAGAGAATAATTATGTTCTTATGTCTTCGGCGTATAACATGCATAGTTTCAAGTAGAGTAAAGAATACTCTTTGAACCTAGCGATCTATTTGGGCAGATGTTTCTTGACCTCGGCACATGAAGGGAAGCTGTGGTCAGCACTTTGCCCAGTCGCCTTTACTTTCCCTAACATGAGTTAGGTACCCATCAATGCTGGGTGGACTCAGGGACGTTTTACTGTTTGAAGTGTGCAGCAGTAAAACGAATCTGGACTGACAAAATTGCCCAGAAACATAAAAGGGGAAAACAGTATGTTGACATATGTTTTTAGCGCAATTTCCATTCTGGAGAATTGCGTTTATTAACCCGTCATTTCTGGATGGATGGATGAATGGATGAATGTGTGTCCGCAGCTTTAAGTCGTATCTCCTCCTCAACGAAGCAATATCGATGACTAGTTCCAAAAGCAATTATTTTAAGCAACTTACGAGGATGAGCATAGGCCATAAAAATTCCGGGTTTCTTTCATGGATTTCCCGGAAAAGCCAAAAAACCTCGAAAAAATGCAGTTTTTGCCCATATCTCGGTAACCAGACCACTTAGCGACTTGAAACATGTACCAATCGATTCCTGACATAATTTAGAACAATATTGCCGAAGAAAGTTTTCAAAAATATCCTTTCGTTCGGTCACAACAAATTTTTTGAATTAATTAAACTTTGGACCGAATTAGTAGGCATTTTTTCCAACCACACCACACGCGTCATCACGTTCAATAGCTGCGCCATCGCGTTCAATGGCTGCGTCATCACGATCGGTAGCTAGGCGCGCAATGGTTTTTAGTCATGTAACTATATTGTAAATAAAACATGTAAAATACTGAAAAAAAAGTTAATAAAAAAAGTTTTAATAACTAACCAATGGTTTTACTAACCCTGCTCTTGATTTACGCTACGACAAAGCTATTTTTAGATAACATAAGGAAATTGCGCTTAAATGTCACTAGACTTTTTAATTAACTTGTTTAAATATATATGTTTTAAATTTTACAATACGAGTGTGGCTCTTGTCAAGTTTTCCATTCCTCGATGTGGGACATACACGAGTTCCCAGCCCAGAGTTTATTATAATACCCTTACATAGAACTGTTCAAGATCCGTCTACTTTAGTAAAGTGAATTCAACACCACCAACTCATCAAATGGCAACTCTTTGGGCAAGATTTGCGGAATCTAAAACCTAACGATTCAAATACTTTCATCCAATGCTTTAACTGGGGAAGGGGGATCTTTGATCAAAATATAGAATTAAGGCTGTTAACTCCCTTTTGGAAGTCATCTTTGCGGACACAATACTTACTTTTGGAAGTGCCTCGCTACACAAGTCCAAGTTACAAGAATTTCAATTCGCTGGTGTAACGTGGCGACATTTGGACTGATCAGCTCGACACGGACACAAAGGACTTGACGGACACACCAGATGTAACCTGCCAGTGTGGGCAATATAACAAGGTGGGGACCGTTGGATCAGGTTAGGCTTTGTGTCCATAACATTATAGGCGGATACTGCAGTAAGTCCAGTGTAGGGCTACTGATAGGGAGAGTTACAAATAGGGCGACAGAGGTATAGAGGCACCAGACAGAGCTCGAGAGAGAGAGAGAGAGAGACTTAGACAGTAGACTAGGATAGAGAAAACAGAGACTTAGACTAGGGCAGAGACAGAGAAAAAAAGAGGGCTGGGGGGGGGGGGGGTGAATGGGTGAGTTAAATATGTATGGAGTGATTAGCCAACTTGGATGAATGGCCAATAAACCGTATACATCAATGTCTGGTGTCTGTCTTTCTCAAGTCTTCTTATGTCACGGCCGACACGACTGCAGACAGATAATCTAAAAAAAAAAAATGATTGAGTTCAAAGTTAAGCGACTCGTGAAAAATAAATTGGACAGCGCATTTCAATTTCAGTCCACGTGCTCAGTGGCTCGCGCGGGGCGGCCGGTGGGTCGGGCGACTAATTAACGCTCACCACCAAGTAAAAAAGGATGTTATTGTCAAAGCGGTTCTCAAGAAAGCGGACCGCGGGCCTTATACGAGCTATGTACTCGCGCATTGCGACGAGAGAATGAAAAAGAAAAACCGGGCAGGTCTGCGTGGTTAGGGCCTGGGTTAACGTTGGACTCTTCCCAACACGGCACCCCGTGCTTGCCAGATAAAGCATTAATTAATGAACCTGATTTATTGTTATTGTTATTAATTTTGCGAATCCGCTTCGGCTTGGGGGAAGGTCGCTTCTCTATAGAGACATTTCTAGAGGGACGCGAGAGTGGCGTCATCAATCACGTGACTCCCGTGGAATTAGCCGCGCTTGTTCAGTGTTGTTGTTTTTTTATGGTAAGGGCGATAATTCTTCTTGTCAGTGAAGTGAAAGCAAATGTTTACGAGGTGTTTACAAATGTCATTTACCCTCATTTTTTTATTCCCTCGTTTCCTTTTTTTATAATTTATTAGAGATTATTCTGAGACTATTTATTAGTTTTAATTATCCTTGAGCCTCATCTCATTAAGTTCACCATTTGAATGGCGTATCCTTAAGCCTCATCTCAACCAAAAAAAGTACTAGAAGCGTGATTGCCTACATGCGGTTTTTCTCTATATAGCTAACTAAGCATGAAGTGTGGAGCGTGAAGTATGAGGCATGAAGCATGATGTGTGAAGCATGAAATATAAAGCATGAAGTGTGAATCATTAAGTGTGAAGCATGAAGTGTGAATCATGAAGTGTAAAGCATAAATCATGAAGCATGAAGTGTGAATCATGAAGTGTGAAGCATAAATCATGACGCATGAAGTGTGAATCATGAAGTGTAAAGCATGAAGTGTGAAGCATAAATCATGAAGCATGAAGTGTGAATCATGAAGTGTAAAGCATGAAGTGTGAAGCATGAAGTGTGAAGCATGAAGTGTGAAGCATAAATCATGAAGCATGAAGTGTGAATCATGAAGTGTGAAGCATAAATCATGAAGCATGAAGTGTGAATCATGAAGTGTAAAGCATGAAGTGTGAAGCATGAAGTGTGAAGCATGAAGTGTGAAGCATAAATCATGAAGCATGAAGTGTGAAGCATGAAATATGAAGCATGAAGTGTGAAGCATGAAGTGTGAAGCATGAAGTATGAAGTGTAGAGCATAACGTGTGTAGCATGAAGTGTGAAGTGTCATTTAGGTTTTTAAAAAATTGTTTTGTTTTGATGTTGTAACAACGTGTTCTTGGTCCCCACTACCTAACCAGGTTCTTATACTAATAAACTGTCTGCTTTTAAAAATCAAATGTAAAATAACAAATAACAAATAGTGTTTCAAAGAAATGGGAATTGTAGTGACGAAGAGTTTGGGTGGGGAGAGGAAGGGTGACGTCTAGCACACCACTTCACTAACACACCTCTGTGTTTGCGAGTGCACCTTAGCACATCACTGTGTGGTGAGTGCACCTAAGCACATCGCTGTGTTGCAAGTGGACCTTAGCACAAGTCTGTGTTGTGAATGCCACATTTTTGTTTAACCTTTAGGTGTGTGTGTGTGTGTGCGTGTACGTGTGCGTGTGGGTGTGGGTGTGGTGTGTGTGTGTTTCTGTGTGTTTTGTGTGGGGGGGGCGTCTTTCGACAGTTGATACAGTAAAAACATGTCATCGGTATTTTATATATACATAAGCTTTTGTTTCTTTATTTCATTCGTTGTTCTAACTTGACCTCCATTTGACCCCCTCCCTCCACAGTGGCATGGTTCACCTTCGACCCCTCCATGACCCACCCGGACGTGTTGCTAAGCAACAACAACACGACCATCACCTGCAGCACGTTCGACCACCGGGTGGCGCTGGGCAGCGTCGGCTTCAGCAAAGGCGTCCACTACTGGGAGGTGACCTTTGACCGCTACGACAACCACACTGACCCCTCGGTAGGGATCTGCAGGTTCGACGTGGACAAGAGTGTCATCTTGGGTGAGTTGCAATCGGGAAAATCCCGTCTATTTATAGTTATAGTTCTATCGAGATTGCTGGATCGGGAATACTTTGTTATTTTGTGCTAATTGATTGAATCAGGATTTCGCGTATAACTATTAATATTTCTAGCCTGGTGCTAGATACAATATTGAACTTTAAAATATACAGAGACCTAGTATATTAGTTATTTGTCAGGAGCCTATTCGTCTTGTGTTTTATTTGTCTGAAGTCCTTTTGGGCGCGGATCCGTTTTGTTTGGGCTAATAAGGTGGAAGGGGTTTGAACGGGGCACTGTACTAAATGTATAGTAATTTCAAATGTAACTAATGCATCTAATGTGATGTAGTATGAGTCTAATTTTGGGAAACATGGAACTTTTTTATCGCGCAGAAATATTTCGTTCACCTCAGTTTGTTGTTTGACGATTGTCTTTCTCTCTTTCTCCCTCTCTATCTTTCTCCATTTATCTCTGCCTCTTTCTCTATCGCTCTCTCTTTCTCTCTCTCTCCCTCATTCTCTTTCTCTCTCTCTCCCTCATTCTCTTTCTCTCTCTCTCCCTCATTCTCTTTCTCTCTCTCTCCCTCATTCTCTTTCTCTCTCTCTCTCCCTCATTCTCTTTCTCTCTCTCTCCCTCATTCTCTTTCTCTCTCTCTCCCTCATTCTCTTTCTCTCTCTCTTTATATATATATATATATATATATATATATATATATATATATATATATATATATATATATATATATATATATATATATATATATATATATATATGCATTTATGTGTGTGCATTGCATCATTGTTCAGTAAATTTAAATTCTCTGCAGTGTGGAAAAAGGTAACTAAATATTAATAGTAAACAGTATCTCCCATTAATGTGTTTAAAACTTTGCAGGGGAGGCAATGTTTAAATATATATTTTTTTTACTTTGTTAAAAATAAACAAAAGTTCAGCAGTACTAAAACAAAACAGAAGTCAATGTTGTATATTACGCATAATATGTATTTTAAATATTTTATATACATTTTTTGTCAATTTTATATACTTTATGGGATTTCAAATTTATTTTTAAACTTAATTTAAATAGAAAACTGTTGAATGCTTTAAATACATAATTTGTTGAATTGTTTAACTACTTGTGTAAGTTTTGCTCCAACATTTTTCCTTGGGTCTCCTAGACCAAACATTTAGCATTCGTTTTTACTTTCTCGTATAGAGAAAGACTCTTAAAAAAATATAATAATCATTAAAAAAGTTTTTAAAAAACCCACGTTTTCTGATTGAACTAAAAAGTAGAAAATAAAAGCTATAGATCACAATAATGCAAGCGATCACTCTACTATACTTTCATATGTTTTGTGCGAAACATTTGTATGTTTTTATAAGAATATATATATATATATATATATATATATATATATATATATATATATATATATATATATATATATATATATATATATATATATATATATAAAGCTATTTATTTCAAATAAAAATAACATTTATTCACTTAATCCTAATTAAATACCAAAGTATTGAAATAAAAATGTTAGTGGCTCTTTAAAAACTGGAAAATTTCGTAAATTGAAGCTTTTGGCTCCTCCGTCTCAAAAGGTTGCCGACCCCTGTTCTAAACAATCATAACTGCCGGTACTGTGCTGTTAGTGGGAGAACTCTCCACTGTTTTGTGGAACTACCTGTCTAGTACTTTATAGAACTACTTGTCTAGTACTTTATGGAACTACCTGTCTAGTACTTTATAGAACTACCTGTCTAGTACTTTATGGAACTACCTGTCTAGTACTTTATAGAACTACCTGTCTAGTACTTTATGGAACTACCTGTCTAGTACTTTATAGAACTACCTGTCTAGTACTTTATAGAACTACCTGTCTAGTACTTTATAGAACTACCTGTTAAACGGTTTATAAGCGTACCTGTCTTATGGTTCATGGAACTACCTGTCTAATTGAATATAGAACTACATGAAATAGTTCATGGAACTACCTGTCTAATTGAATATAGAACTACATGAAATAGTTCATGGAACTACCTGTCTAATTGAATATAGAACTACATGAAATTGTTCATGGAACTACATGTCTAATTGAATATAGAACAACATGAAATAGTTCAGTGAACTACATGTCTAATGGCTCATGGAACTACCTGTTTAACGGTTTATAGAACTACCTGTTAAATGTTTAATGAATGAAGAAATCACCTGTGAAATCACCTGTGAACTCACCTGCGAGCACCTGTAAGACTGAATTCCCGACCCAGGTTTAGTCTGACTGGCTAGCCACATCACCACCAAACGGCCGACCCTCATACCTGCTTATAAACAATGGATGGCCCTACAACTAGATGCAAGGAAGAAGGTCGGCTCTAACTGCACACAGACTGCCTCAAAAACAGAGCGCTACATTCTTTTTACAACATCTGATACAAACAGATGCAAGGAAGAAGGTCGCCTAAAACAGAGCGTAACCATTTTTTGCAAACACTTTCTGTAATGCCGCAAATTGTCCGTGGAAAATAAATTCCACACGCGCTTATTGAAGACACAAAGAGAACGCAATGAAGCGTCAACCAATGTACAACCTAAGTAAAACTTTTAATAAATTCTGAAGTGATCCAGATTTAGCCAATGATTAGTGCAAGTTGGTAGTTATCCGACTTGGTGTGTATTAATTTGAAAAAAAATACACTTCACAAATTTTTCGGTCAAGGTGAGGTTTTAATTAAAACATGGTGCTTTTTTTTTTTTTTTTTACATCGCAATTTTTTATTTTTGTTTTTGTATCTCAACTTTAAAAAAAACAACTTAAAAACTAGATCCAATCCATTCTCTAACGCGATCGTGAGGCGCGCGAACCGGGGGGGGGGGGGGGGAATGTAAAGCCCAGGGGAGTTTCAGGAGGTGCCAGGGTCTCAGGTCAAGAGGTGTCAGCGCTGAGTCGGCTGACGCCTTTGATGTGTGCCTTCATCATAAACACCGATAATTGCTCATTAGGACTTGAGCTGACAAATGGGACGTAACTATTATAGAATCAAGTCATTGTCAAGGGGAGGTAAATCTGGAAGAACTTTTTTTTCTATCTTAGACAAGTCGAGTCTTATTATAGAAACATTATTGGCAGGAAATTATCCACATTCCAAAGATTTATATGAGCTTTTTTTATTTACATAGCTATTCTCAATTTTTTTTTGTCACTTCAAAATTGTTAATTTTTTTTTCACCACAAAATCATAGGTCCTTGTCACAGCAATATTCTTAAATTCTGGTCATATCTTATGTCTACAAGTTTTTTTTAAGTTATTCACTTCGACGCAAATTCACAATATAACAGTACTCTGTACTTTAATTTTGAGACATTTTTATGTTGTTACTGATATACTGTGCATCTATTTCAGAACATTGTACTTTTATGATGTAGCACTACTTTTATACTGTGAAACTGTACTTTCATACTGTAAAACTGTACTTTTATGTTGAAGCACTACTTTTATACTGTAAAACTGTACTTTTATTTTGTGACACTGTACTTAATTTTCTCCAACACAAATGTTTTTATTTTGAACTAGAATTGTAACAAATTCAAACCAAACTGTTAACTCCACCCTGGCGCCCTAAGGCAGGGGCGAACACTACCACTAGTCATCTCCGGTTCGCGCGAGTTGTTAGTCATGGTGATTTCTTAATTATTTCCTCCCCCTAGGCGAGTCGCCTCCCATAGCCTCCTACATCCTGGCTAGTTTTTTTTTTTCCGTTTCTCAAATCTAGTGCTTACTCTCAAAACAGCTGCTATCGATTTTTCTTACAAAATCCTTCTGACACGTAAGTAATTTTAATTCAGTATTACCGAGGGAGTTAGGTTTTAAAATGCTTGTTGTTGCTGAGTTTACCCCGGGGAGTGGGAGGTGGGGGGTTAGGGGTCAAAACATGTTAGTATTTTAAGAAGATTGCGAGCTTATAAGTAATTATTAAACAACGAAATATTTGAGAAACTAATCCCCATGCCTATTTGTAAAAGTTAAGCTAACGCAAAGTAATAAGACTTCAGCTCAAACTAAACAAAAACAAAATTTCAACATCCAAACAAAAACATTTTTTTTTTACTAAGCAGCAATACCCTAGATAAGCCAACAACAACAAACATGAGAGATGAAGAAAAAAAATCCAAGGTTTTTGTTTTGTATGTGTGCACGCAGATTAGCAGTAAAGCTGCTTAAAGATAGAGCTATGCTGCTTGGTGCTAATCCCTTGCTGCTTAGTGCTAATCCCATCGATTTCTACTGTTTGGCCAGTTGAAGATGGTGCCTACATGTCAATTAGAAAAGTATTCAAATGTAATTAAAACTAATAGAATGTAATCAAATGTAAGTAAAACTAATAGAAAGTAATCAAATGTAATCAAGGCAAATAGAAAGTAATCAAATGTAATCAAAACTAATATAATGTAATCAAACGTAATCAAAACTATTAGAAAGTATTCAAATGAAATCAAAACTAATAGAATGTAATAAAATGTAATCGCATTTTCTTGTCAGTAGAGTTAGTATTAACTAAGTAATTTGGGTCTATAATCTGGATTTTTCAGCTAAGGAAATTGCGAAGAAATAAAACGATATTGTATTTTGTTGTTTTACACATTTATTTTGCAGCCTATTAATAACTTGTTCACTGCGGGTGCTAAAGATCGTTCACTTGATGGCGTTCGTGTTCACGTGATGATGTTCGTGTTCACGTGATGATGTTCGTGTTCACGTGATGATGTTCGTGTTCACGTAATGATGTTTGTGGTCATGTAATGATGTTTGTGTTCACGTGATGATGTTCGTGTTGACCTGGGGGTTTGACAAACTTAGACATCGTGTCATTAAATGATCGCTGGAACTGTCGAGATGTTCGACACCCCACCCACCCCCTACCTCTGATTGTTAATATATTAGTAAGAAAATCTCTGGTCTAATTTTAGCTCACTCTACCTACAGTAGCTTGTTAATTGTTTACAAACCTTATCGTTGAATATAGTGACCTATCACCGGGTGTCATAGGCCTGTGGCCGATACCTAGAACTTTAACTGAGTGGGTTCGAAACTTCTCTACCTCTGACTGATTGACTTATACATCTACTTTCTTGACATGGATAGATTTAACCAGCTTGTTAATGGACCAAACATTATGAACCAAACCCTTGATTAGCCCTAACGAAATAAAACCACTGATGACATATGGATTAGCCCCAACAAAATAAAACCACTGATCACATATGGATTAGCCCTAACGAAATAAAACCACTGATCACATATGGATTAGCCCTAACGAAATAAAAACACTGATGACCCAATGGCCCTGCTGTGGGTCAGCACTGGACTAACTCAGAGAAATGTTTTTTTCTCTGTCCTGTAGACACGTTCCTCTTCTGTTAGTCGCTCAGAGCCGTGCTAGCAAAGTGAATTTGATTTGATTCAACGATTTCATCAAGTAATCGATTCCTTACACGATTACACGAGTCCTGCCCCCCCCCCTTTCCACACACGCACACACCGAACGACATACGTAAACACAAAAGTCAAAGACGTAAATCAAAATAATACTAAAAGTCTTAACCACCCACCTTATCATCTGCCTCAAGCAAACAATGAACTACCCACCTCAACCACCTACCTCAACCACCCACCACAACCACCCACCTCAACCACCTACCTCAACCACCCACCTCAACTACCCACCTCAACCACCCACCTCAACCACCCACCACAACCACCCAACTCAACCCAACTCATCCACCCACCTCAACGACCCACCACAACCACCCACCACAACCACCCACCTCAACCACCTACCTTAACCACCCACCTCAACCACCCACCTCAACCACCCACCTCAACCACTGACCACAACTACCCACCACAACAACCCACCACAACCACCCACCACAACCACACACCTCAACGACCCACCTCAACGACCCACCACAACCACACACCTCAACGACCCACCTCAAACACCCACCTCAACATCCCTCGCCAACAACAACAATTTGATCAAGTTTAAGCCCGACAAATTGCTTTCTTTGAGCACCACTTCTCGTGTCACTTGTACAATGTACTGTAGCGCGGTGCTAAATTAGATTTAAGTGCCAGACACCAAGAATAACAGAACTGACTAAAATACTAAAAGATTCCTTCTCCATCCTCCCACCACCCCCATCTTTAAATAAACAAAATCCACCCTCCACCAGTCTCCTCAGAAAACCAACAGATTTTAATGGTTGAGCTATAAGCAAATTCGATAATATTTTTTCAGGTCAATTATTTTAAACTGTTATATATTTTTATTTTATTTTCTGAATTTGAAAACAAAATAATGCAGTTAAATTATTTTTTCTGCTTCACTTGGAAAAACCAATCGGTTTTGACAATTTTTCCACTTGAATAGAACGAGTTATCTCCCACGGGGATCCGTTTTATCTCTGCTCCGTTGTCGGGTGATTGCCATTGTTTTCTGTGCATGGTTGTTGTTTTGTTCTTTTTGTGGGATTGGATTTAAATGAGCGTCTATCTAAGCTTTGTGATGGTGATGACATCTTGATGTTAAGCAGATGACAGCGGCAGATAACTCTAACTTAATTACATGTTATTGTTCAAAACATATTGTCGAGTCTCACATTTCTCCAAGTTAAGTTTAAATTGACGCTGACCTTTAGTCTGAAGCCCTAAAGACTTGACCAGACGCGATCAACAACAGATTTTCGCGGCGAACAAAAACTAAAACATTACAATAGTCTGTGCATCAAGGATGTTTAAAAATTGTGTTCTACTTTTGCACACCCCACCCCCACTGATCCCCCCTCTACTGACCTCATCATCACTGACAGTCATACATAGATACACACACTTGCTCTCTCACACACACAAATTAGCTCACACACACACACAAACTTACACACACTCACTATACCAACACGCAACACAGTGTGTCCATCTTCTACCCACTGTACCGAACACGGTTCCCAGTTCAGCCGCCAGGGTAATATTCACCGAAGAAGTCAGCGACGAAGTAAAATGACAATGAAAACAACAAACAATGTTGCCAACTATTTGAGCCAGGCCATTTGCGTGGAGCTTGTCTTACACGTATGCCGGCTTCTGTGCCGGCTTCTGTGCCGGCTTCTGTAGCATATCACGGCAAGCAGCTGCTTCACACAACAGCCACCACCGTCATGTTGCCTGTTGCTCCCCCCCCCCCTCCCCGCCACTAAAACAACAGCTCGTCATTAGTCCAATTCCACGCCTGCTAATTGCCGGCACTTCTCCAGAAGACCGGCTACATCACCGGCACCACAGTTGCCGGAATTTTTTTTCTCTCTCCATTAGCTGAATTGTTTTACAGCACCTCAGATATAAGGAGGGGGGGGGGTGTTAAAATGGTTTAAAGTTACAAAGTTAACAATTGGTCCAAAGCGTCAAGAATTGAAAGTTAACTATGAGCAACATTAACCCGTAAGTCTCGAGTTCGAATCCGGGTTCAAGTCAGCAGACCGTCCCTGAGTTCACCCAACTCTGATGGGTAACTAACTCACGTTAGGGAAAGTAAAGGCGGCTGGGCGTAGTCCTGACCACACTATCTCTTTATATGCCGAGGTCACAGAAACAAGTGAACTCTACTTCACTTGCCCCATAGACCGCCAGGTTTGAAAGGGAAACTTTACTTTTTTATGAGCTACATGATCAGATGACGTGATTGGACGGTGGGACGCATCCGAAAGTGTCAAGGTCGTAATCTGTACTCGTGTCCATTTGGATGTCCCTCACTCCACCCAGATCTGATGAGTGCCTGACTTACGTTAGGGGGAAGTAAAGTCGACTGAGCAGCACTGACCACACTATCATCTTGTATGACAATGTCACCGAAACTCTACTCGCCCTGCACGCTGATATAGAAACACTTTTAAAATTAAAAAGTTTACGTGTTGCCTTAAGTAAGAAAATCTGCCAGTGGTCAAACATGTTGGAGACAGACACGTCAAGTGATCCAGTTGGTGCAAATATTGGTTTGCAGATATATCATTAGTGTCATTGAGGTGGGATAGGTGTGGTCGAGTTTGTAAACGCTCATGGTCGCTAAACCGAATAGTCTCGAGTTCGAACCCCCGGGCAGATGAGGCTCGTTAGCTGGGGACAGCCACTCTTCTATAAGAGAGACAATTCCAAAATCAAACAACTGCTGCCTTGTAGTTTGTTCTTGGTTGGACAAAGGCTATGAAAGCAAATCCTAAAAGAAAATCAGGCTGAAATCGGAGTCAACGGCCTGTATGACGTATAACAAATTGACACGTAATACTTAATTTTGTTGGAGAGAATCTATTCCATTCCAACATTAAAAATTAAAAACAGAAAAGAAAGTTATATAATTATAGTTCTTCGTATTTAGAACCTACTTGGTAAATATCACTAATATTTCTGACGAGCCGGCCCGCGGCATAACATACGCCGCTATTTAGTTGTTTCTAATTTTCAATACAATTCATAATTTGTGAATTCGACAGTACCAACGCTGACACTGAAAATATTTCTTTAAAACACTATAAGTAGCTCGTTAAGGACCATAACCCCCCCCCCTTCCTTCCCTCCCCCCCTCCTCCCCCCCCCCCCCCCTACGTTTAAAATCGTTGGCTCTGCTTGTAAACATTTAGAGTGAACACAGCTCACTAAAACCATGTAGGGGTGGGGAGGTAGGGAGAGCGTTTGCAGCTTGTTTTCTAACGGCTCGAGGAAGAGAATTATATATATAGATAATACCTAAAGATTGTTGCTACATGTGTTACTTAATAGCGATTACTCGTCAAGTTTACAACAGAAAAAAACTATGTTCGTTTGCTAACTTTTATCTGCAGCCAGAGTTTTAGTTTAAAAGTTTTAGCGTATGAAATAAGTGATTTATTTATTTTAATCACTATATTATTGGTTTTAACATTAGCAATATTATTACTTCCCTTCAGAACTTCAATGTAGTAAAGGGAAACAACCATAACTTTATAAGTCATTAAAATACAAATACCCTCAACAGTTATGAAAATAAAATTTTAGTTATTCACTGTGAATTTAGACATAAATATAACCTTTCGTGTACAATTTGTGTCGGATTTGTACTTTCTTTGATTTTAATATTATATTTTTGTACTATTGTTTAATCAATAAAAACTAATACCAAAGTTCCAATAAAAATTACAATAAATATGTGAAGAAAATCATTTAGCTCACTAAATAAAACGCAATTAAGTATAGTTGTAACATTACTAGCGACTAATTATTACAGAAATTCATGTTTACAAATTCAATATTAAAAATAAGGTTATGACAAAAATCTTCCTAGACGTGTAATAGCTATCGTATTTTGTCATGTCAAAATCTTTTCAATACATTTGAAAACGCCATGCTCTTAAGATTGCGATAGGTGGATGGAACTTGGAAGTATTTCGGAAGGCGCCGTGTACCATCAACACTCCTGTTGTATTACTTGACTTGTATCTTCAACCAAATTTTTAAACAACCAACCACAGAATAAAGCGGGATCTAGCTACCCTACACCTTCTCGTATATTCGTATAACAGTAGGGGCTGGGCTGGCATGTCAGGGTATAGACAGTCAGGTTAGTGAATAAACGCTAGGTTTTGAGGGTGGTGGGTTTTTTTTTTAGGGTTGAAACGTTCTTAGAATATACTGCTTTATGAGAATATAATATAAAATTATCAAAATCTGAAGGTTTTTGAGAAATCCGAAATAGAGGGAAACACAACTTCTAATGAAGGAAATCTCTAAAAATTGATAGAAACCTAGGATCCAATTAGCTCCTTTTACAAGTAATCATGTTCGCCTTACTAAAATAGTATTCAGGTTATCGGTTTTTCGGGATCCGAAGGAAAAGTACAACATTCGGATAACAGAAATCTAAAACACATTGATATAAACCTAAGCGTAGGATCTAATACTTATACTTGTATATGAAATTTAGTCTACCTGCTGAACAACATTCGTATACCTCATATGTTAAACAATATGTATGTGCCTCATATACTGAACAACATTTGTATACCTCAAATACTGAACATTCGTATACCTTATATACTGAACAATATGTAAGTGCGTCATATACTAAAAAATATGAGCTTCATATACTAAACAATATGTATGTGCCTCGTATACTGAACAATATGTATGTGCAACCTTCCCGCTAAGGCGAAAAAGCTAGAGTGCAACTTGTATTTTGTGTGCGCGGAATTCTAAAAGTTTTATACAAGGCTATAAGTATTTTAGAAAATGACTGCGCGGCAGGTCCAAAACTACTGTGCGGCCGCGCAGCTTAGAGGGAACATTGTGTATGTGCCTCTTATATTTAACAATATGTATGTGCCTCATATACTAAACAATATGTATGTGCCTTGTATGCTACAAATTAACGGTGCATTGGGGGAAATCCAACCCGAAAACTAAACGATTCCTCTATTAGAAGTTTGTTTTGCTGTTTTCACTTTTTTTTTTTTTTTTTTTTTTTTAGAAAATTAAAGTTTCGTTTTTATTTATCTATTTTTTTCTAGTGAGAGATTTTGCATCAGAAACGTTCTTAAAATATCAGGACATGCTTTATATATATAAATCTGTGATCACGATGTCCATTATTCTTTACCCTTATCTACGCACTACCTACGTGTCAAAACATCGGGAAAACCCATCATTCTCATTGGAAATCCCCGAAGTGGACACGAAGCCATTACCGTAATCAATATGTATATCCTATATTCATGTTTGAAATCAAATTTCCAAACTGCAAGAATCGCTTAAACGAATACCACCGTTTAAATCACGCATGTGAAAATAGGATAAGACAATTACTTGACTGTTTACAGATATTTAGACTCGCTATTGGCCCGATCAACGCCGGTATAATTCTATCTGGTCCCTCGGTGTACACCCAACACGATCCTGTTGTCCTGTTTTTTTTGGCTGCAAGTCTCGCCAACCCGTGAACGGTAGATCTGATTAGCCTTCTGGCTGGGTTCTCCTGTTTAGGCTGCGCACTGCAATGCGCAGTGACAGTAATTGGCGACGTTTCCGGGAATTGAATTGATGACGTCATAGACCTCACGACATAAAGTACCGGTCAGTTGAAGACTGCACGTGAGAATTGATGACGTCATAGACCTCACGACATAAAGTACCGGTCAGTTGTAGACTGCACGTGAGAATTGATGACGTCATAGACCTCACGACATAAAGTACCGGTCAGTTGTAGACTGCACGTGAGAATTGATGACGTCATAGACCTCACGACATAAAGTACCGGTCAGTTGTAGACTGCACGTGAGAATTGATGACGTCATAGACCTCACGACATAAAGTACCGGCCAGTTGTAGACTGCACGTGAGAATTGATGACGTCATAGACCTCACGTCAGAAAGTACGGTCAGTTGTAGACTGCACGTGAGAACTGATGACGTCATAGACCTCACGACATAAAGTACCGGTCAGTTGAAGACTGCACGTGAGAACTGATGACGTCATAGACCTCACGTCAGAAAGTACGGTCAGTTGTAGACTGCACGTGAGAACTGATGACGTCATAGACCTCACGACATAAAGTACCGGTCAGTTGTAGACTGCACGTGAGAATTGATGACGTCATAGACCTCACGACATAAAGTACCGGTCAGTTGAATACTGCACGTGAGAATTGATGACGTCATAGACCTCACGACATAAAGTACCGGTCAGTTGAATACTGCACGTGAGAATTGATGACGTCATAGACCTCACGACATAAAGTACCGGTCAGTTGTAGACTACACGTGCAGATATCTGATGACAGATCCAGTTACACACAGAAATCTACACTGTAATAAAACTCGACATAATTAGTGATTAGGACCTTAATGAACGGATAATTTTATAGATATGGGTCATGAGGAGTAAGCTCATATTTTTTTATCATTGACGTTTAATTATTGTTGCACAATAAAACAACAATTTAATGGTATGACAACATCTTTTTATTTTTCTAAACTCTTCACGTTGTTAACTTACATTTTTTTGGCAGTCATTTTGGTGAACATTCAAATCCTAGCAATAATCAGTCACATACGGGCAGAGAGCATTCACATTTTAGCAGTAAACATTCACGTTTTAGCAATGAACATTCACATTTAAGCAGTATACATTCACATTTTAGAAGTAAACATTCAGATTTTAGCAGTATACATTCACATTTTAGCAGTAAACATTCATATTTTAGCTGTTAACATTCACATTTTAGAAGTGAACTTTCACATTTTAGCAGTAAACATTCACATTTTAGCAGAAACATTCACATTTTAGCAGTAAACATTCACATTTTTAGCAGTAAACATTCACATTTTAGCAGTAAACATTCACATTTTAGCAGTAAACATTCACATTTTAGCAGTGAACATTCACATTTTTGACAGTGAACCAAACGTGTTACACGTCTGCCCATCTTTAATCACCCAAGCGTGACACGTGATCTGCACGTCTCACCTTCCCTCACGTGCGCCCCCCCCCCCCCCCTGTCATCGTGACCCACCACGTCACTTCCTGACGATGCCAATGTTTTAACCACAACCGGCACTTCACTCAAATTTTCTCACCCCCCCCCCCCCTCCATTACACATGCTGCGTCAGTGAACCCATGTTCCTCGCGTCATGTTCCTCGCGTCATGTTCCTCGCGTCATGTAAGACGTGCCGCACGTCCTATAGACATGCACGTCATGCTGACGTTAAAAACATGCACGTCCACTGTGGTCTCCGTGTGAGTTCTTAAATTTAATTACACGACCCCCACCAGGACACTCAACGTGTAAATGTGCGTGCAACAAATAGATGGAAATCTAACAATTTGACATGGGAAGCGATTGGCACTTTTTTAAAGACGGCCTCCCCACCCCCTTCCACTCATAAGCTTTCAGATGTAAACAAAAGATAATTAATTACTTCTTTCTTACATAAATCAAAGAAAACTCAATCAACCCCCGACCTAGTTAAGGGACTAATTTTTTTTTCAGTCACAGTTGGCATTAGTCGGGTATAGGGCATAAGGAAATTGTTCTTAGAACCATCCCGAGAACCATCCCCAAACAACATCTGCCCCCACCCCACACACCATCTACCCCACACAACACCTGCCCCACCCCACACAACATCTGCCCCACCCCACAACATCTGCCCCACCCCACAACATCTGCCCCACCCCACACAACATCTACCCCACCCCACACAACACCTGCCCCACCCCACACAACACCTTCCCCACCCCACACAACATCTACCCCACCCCACACAACACCTGCCCCACCCCACACAACATCTACCCCACCCCACACAACACCTGCCCCACCCCACAACATCTGCCCCACCCCACACAACATCTACCCCACCCCACACAACACCTTCCCCACCCCACACAACATCTACCCCACCCCACACAACACCTGCCCCACCCCACACAACACCTTCCCCACCCCACACAACATCTACCCCACCCCACACAACACCTGCCCCACCCCACACATCTACCCCACCCCACACAACACCTGCCCCACCCCACACAACATCTGCCCCACCCCACAACATCTGCCCCACCCCACAACATCTGCCCCACCCCACACAACATCTACCCCACCCCACACAACACCTGCCCCACCCCACACAACACCTTCCCCACCCCACACAACATCTACCCCACCCCACACAACACCTGCCCCACCCCACACAACATCTACCCCACCCCACTCAACATCTGCACCACCCCACACAACACCTTCCCCACCCCACACAACATCTACCCCACCCCACACAACACCTGCCCCACCCTACACAACATCTACCCCACCCCACTCAACATATGCACCACCCCACACAACACCTTCCCCACCCCACACAACATCTACCCCACCCCACACAACACCTGCCCCACCCCACACAACATCTACCCCACCCCACTCAACATCTGCACCACCCCACACAACATCTACCCCACACAACATCTGCCCCACCCCACACAACACCTGCCCCACCCCACACAACATCTGCCCCACCCCACACAACATCTACCCCACCCCACAACATCCGCCCCATCCTACGTGTCTTGTACTTCCCGTCCACACCTCACATAACTTTTACCTACATCAAAATTTGCTTCCTGGCCCTCGTGTAAAACATATAACACCTAACCCCCCCCCCCCACCCCCGCCCCGCCACGTGTAACAGAACCCACCCCCCAGGTTGACGAGGTGCATGTAGCGTGACGGCTTCAGATCCGACAACCGTTTAGCCGTCCATTTGGTGGGCAGAGTCCATGACGCGTGACGCGTGAGCTAATGACTCGGCTCTACCCCCCGTCTATCTGGTCATGAGAAAACACGAAACGCCAGACCCCACCCTGGGGCAGACACGGGGTGGGGCAGGCGGGTGGTCATCAGGTGACTAGCGTTATCTAACTGCCTTTGGTTGGTCCCAGTTTTCCACTCCTGATTTGAACAACGTTTTCACCATGTTGGATAGCACCATCTTGCGATTATATTTAAAGACTGCAGTTTTTTTCTCTAATCCTAAAAGCAGAAACATAATCCTTATCTCGCTAATACTTTTTTACATCAAGAATCGTATTTTCACCCCTCCTATCTATATCTGCCAGACTACTTTAAAAACAATACCGGGCAAGTCTAAATATCTATTCTAGTCTTAAGCTAAATTTAGAAGAGATAAATCTTCATTTAGTCGTCTGAGAGCCGCTTGTATTTTAAAAACAATCATGTGATTTCTGTATACTTCTACGTCAGCAGAACGGAAGACAATGGCTGGTCACGTGATTGCCTACAACAAATAAAACAATTCCAGTCCAGGATTTAACTGTCCGAGTTAGCCGATGACAAAGGGTTGTGTTGCTGGACTTTTTTCTAAATGATCGGGAAAATCTAAACCGCTGATATAACCATTGTTACACACAATTGTTATATGCAACAGCTGTTTCACACAAAGGTTGTTATATTTAACAGTTTTTATGTTCAAAAGTTGTTATATTCAACAATTTTGATATTCAACAGTTTTGATATCCAACAGTTGTTATATTCAACAGTTGTTATATTCAACAGTTTTGATATCCAACAGTTGTTATATTCAACAGTTGTTATATTCAACAGTTTTGATATCCAACAGTTGTTATATTCAACAGTTGTTATATTCAACAGTTTTGATATCCAACAGTTGTTATATTCAACAGTTGTTATATTCAAAAGTAGTTGCATACAACAATTACTTCCAACATCTCAGTATAGAAACGCTACTTGTAAAAGTATGATATATTTCTCGCTGTCGTCTGTTTCATCGTTTGTCCTCACATCTGTAGCCACAGCACCCCCCCCCCCACCCCACCCCCACCACCCCCACCACCCCTGGGACCAATAGCTTTTCAATTTATCTTCTGTGGTGACCTTGTCTGGCAAAAAGGAAATGACGTGACGTCATTGTGTGTGAGCCCCAGAATGTTTTATTCTACAGCCAGTTGTGCAGATTTTCCAGGCATCTCTTCGAAGAAAGTCTACTGCCCCCCCCCCCCCCCCCGAACGAAATGGAATTTATATAGAAAATATATACTTTTAACAGTGTCCCCCCCCCCCCCGAAATTTCAATCCCCCCCCCCCCCAAAATTTCTAGTGTCCTCCCCCTAGAAGAAAAAAGTCTGAAAGAAACACTATTGTCCAGCTGAATATCTGATTGTACGAGAAGTAAGGTGTGGAGTGTGTATATCATCACCGCCATCTTCTCCGGTTTCTTTTCAAGACACTGGGCATATGAAGTAGATTTCATCTGTTTCGACTAAGATTATCCCCGGAATTGGCGCCTCACTGCTTGTTATTTAATTAAATAACCCGAGGTATAAATAGCCAACCTTCAAATTCTCATTAATCTAGGATGATTACTGTTTCCTTCTTTTTTTTAAATATAATTTAAGAAGTGTTAACCACTGCTTTGTAACTGAAAAAAATAATTCTAAAAGCGTACACAAGCTAATTGTATATTTGACAAAGAGAAGACATTGGGGAAAAACATGCAGGGGAGGGTGAAGAGCGGCAGCTTTTTAAATCCTTAACTAAAATATACAACGTAGTAGACTTCCGTTTCTATTTTGTGTGTCTGAAACATCTAGTTTATTACGTGCCATGTAAGCTAATACCTTATTAATTAGCTTCTGTGCTTACCCGCCTACGCTGGTAGGGTATCGGTTTAGACACGTTAATGAATCTTTAATTCGATACAGCCTCCGCAGCTTTTAGCCGCAATAAAAAAAAACCTCTGCTTTACGTAAACTCCCTTGTTTATTACTAGTACTCTCCCTTTATTTTTCCACGTCTCGTTGTCTCCCTTTATTTTTCTATTTCGTGTTGTCTCCCTTTAATATATATATATATATATATATATATATATATATATATATATATATATATATATATATATATATATATATATATATATATATATATATTTTTTTTTTTTTTTTTTTTTTGTTCAATTTTCAAGTGAGTTAAGTCAACTTCCTTAGACATCCATCAATGTAATCTGCCAGCGGCAACTCTGTTTAGTGAGGCAACGGGTGCCGTCAAACTGCCATTACAGGCAATACTTTAGGAAAATAACCGGCTCGCTGACATCGACGTCGGGAGATCTGATCTTATATAACCCGGGATCGAATCCCTGTCACTCAAGTGTCGTGTCACCTGCCGCACGGTAACATAGATTTAATTGCGTGCCAAGAAGTCGACATAAAGCAAATATCCCCCTACAGTGTGCAATCATAAAGTGTTACGTTGTGTAAAAGATACGAGAATCTCCAGTGTTTTGTGTTTATTCAACCGAAACGAGTCAGTTGTATTGTGTGGAATGATGTGACTCATGTGAGTATTGTATAACCTGAAGGTTGGTCTTGTAGTGGTGTGCTATGTAAGGTAAGGTGTTCGATAGAGCAGATAGGGGATTAGCTTCGGATTATTTTATTCTTATTGTTGACATGGCTGGGTGATTATGTTGACACGGCTGACTGAAGATTGTTTACAATTGTTGGCGAAACATATGGGTTCACAACTCTTTTAAGCAAGATACAACTCGTCATTTTATCTAACATTACGTTATTCCCACTTATTTGTTTTTAATATTACAGGTTTTTAATTACTCGTGTTAAATAGGGGGGGGGGGGTGTCTTGGAATGTGTATGTATATGGGGGTGCAGGTACTTGCAGTTGGGTAAAAGATGTCACATTTCGTGCACATGTAATACGATATGTTCTCGTGTTATATGTTATGTGACCGGGTCATACGATATATTAACACGAACCCTTCCGATGAATGTTTATGTTTTGCACATGGCCTCATAGTATGTTGTAAATTACAACCACTGTCGCATGTGTGTTGGTTGCTGAGACTTCCTCACTGTCTATAATAATCTCACAACTCAATTGTCTGTTAAAACCTCTTTTTTCTAACTACATCCCGTCGACGGATGTATAATGGCGGTAATTTAAAAGCAATCAACGGCTCCAACTATCAAGTCTACCACAGCCTCGTTCTAGTGACACAGGTTTAGCCAAGGTCGTTAACATCATAAGCAGATGACGTTCGTAAACTCTGAGGGTGGGGGACCTGTCCGCGGGGCTGGTTGTGGACGATATACAGCGCACTATTTGACCCCCGGGGGGTCGCGATCAAAGAGAACGGGGCCCGTGGCTGGCAGACACGTGCCGGGCAGGTTGCGCGTGCATGTGTCTGTGTGAGCACTGCTTGTCCAGGTCTGTGTTTGCTTGATAAACATGCACATAACCCGCCGGCTGGGAACTGGATTAGGGTGAGCTAACGGCTGTTGGGGGAGGGGGAGGGGGGAGGTTAGACTGGATATCTTGTGTCCAAAAACTGGGGGGACTTTCTGAGCGTCATGGAATCTTTCTCGGCCGTAGAAAGCGTTAAGTTCATTATCTGCGTATAAAACCGGCAAATTAGTTTCATTGCCATTTTTTAAATTTACCTTTTATTCATTTAGGCATTATTTTATATTCCTCTTACTTCTTTAATTCGACCATGCCATTAGCACGCAGTGTTTCTTTCAGACTTTATTCTCCTGGGGGGGGGGGGGGCACTTAAAACTGTTCGGATGGGGGGGGGGGGTGGGGCTGAATAAATTTTCCGGTAGAAAATACAATTATTTATAACTACTGTAGGAATACTGGGTATAAAACCACTGACTATATAAATATAACCACCAACCATAGAACTACTGACAAAAATACTGTTAAACCTATTAGTTGGGGCATAATAGATCCAGTATCGGACTATATCGGAAGTCATCGGCCAGTATCGGCCAGTATCGGCCAGTATCGGTCAGTATCGGCCAGTATCGGCCAGTATCGGTCAGTATCGGTCAGTATCGGCCAGTATCGGCCAGTATCGGCCAGTATCGGCCAGTATCGGCCAGTATGGGCCAGTATCGGCAAGTATCGGCCAGTATCGGCCAGCATCGGCCAGTATCGGTCAGTATCGGCCAGTATCGGACTATATCGGAAGTCATCGGCCAGTATCGGCCAGTATCGGCCAGTATCGGTCAGTATCGGCCAGTATCGGCCAGTATCGGTCAGTATCGGCCAGTATCGGCCAGTATCGGCCAGTATCGGCCAGTATCGGCCAGTATCGGCCAGTATGGGCCAGTATCGGCAAGTATCGGCCAGTATCGGCCAGCATCGGCCAGTATCGGTCAGTATCGGCCAGTATCGGACTATATCGGAAGTCATCGGCCAGTATCGGCCAGTATCGGCCAGTATCGGTCAGTATCGGCCAGTATCGGCCAGTATCGGCCAGTATCGGTCAGTATCGGCCAGTATCGGCCAGTATCGGCCAGTATCGGCCAGTATCGGCCAGTATGGGCCAGTATCGGCAAGTATCGGCCAGTATCGGCCAGCATCGGCCAGTATCGGTCAGTATCGGCCAGTATCGGACTATATCGGAAGTCATCGGCCAGTATCGGCCAGTATCGGTCAGTATCGGCCAGTATCGGCCAGTATCGGCCAGTATCGGCCAGTATCGGACTATATCGGAAGTCATCGGCCAGTATCGGCCAGTATCGGTCAGTATCGGCCAGTATCGGCCAGTATCGGCCAGTATGGGCCAGTATGGGCAAGTATCGGCCAGTATCGGTCAGTATCGGCCAGTATGGGCCAGTATCGGCCAGTATCGGCCAGTATGGGCCAGTATCGGCCAGTATCGGTCAGTATCGGCCAGTATCGGCCAGTATCGGCCAGTATCGGCCAGTATGGGCCAGTATGGGCAAGTATCGGCCAGTATCGGCCAGTATCGGCCAGTATTGGTCAGAATCGGCCAGAATCGGTCAGAATCGGCCCATTGTAAAAGTTTGTTCCATCAGACGTGCGTTTGACTGCTCACCCCAGCACGTGACCGGCAGGTTAAAAGCAATAATTAGTCGCCTCCCCGTCGTCACGAGTGATCAGTCTCGGATAAAGCCAGATTATCGCCCTTGTCCTCGCGTTATTCCCCCTGAATCACGGCACCAATTTTCTAGTCACATGTTGTGTGGCTTCACATGGGAATTAATTCATTTCCCTTTTGATCCACCCATCCACCAAATTAGTCTTTCAGTCCACCCATCCACCACACTAGTCTTTCAATCCACCCATCCACCAAATTAGTCTTTCAATCCACCCATCCACCAAACTAGTCTTTCAATCCACCCATCCACCAAATTAGTCTTTCAATCCACCCATCCACCAAACTAGTCTTTCAATCCACCCATCCATTAAATTAGTCTTTCAATCCACCCATCCACCAAACTAGTCTTTCAATCCACCCATCCATTAAATTAGTCTTTCAATCCACCCATACACCAAACTAGTCTTTCAATCCACCCATCCACCAAATTAGTCTTTCAGTCCACCCATCCACCAAATCAGTCTTTCAATCCACCCATCCACCAAATTAGTCTTTCAGTCTACCCATCCACCAAATCAGTCTTTCAATCCACCCATCCACCAAACTAGTCTTTCAGTCTACCCATCCACCAAATCAGTTTTTCAGTCCACCCATCCACCAAATCAGTTTTTCAGTCCACCCATCCACCTAATTCCTCTTATAATCCACCCATCCACCAAAGCTCATCATATCTACCACAGAACACTGTACCCTACTCATGAGATCATCGACCGATCAATTTGATAACTCGATTCAGTAAACCAATACCAACATTATGGTATGAACTTCACAACTTTCATCCTAAAATGTCTGTTTTTTCAAGTCGGCTTAGATTCGAGTATAACCAACAACCTCACGCGTAGTTTATATACTCATTCTGTCATTGTTTTATTTGTTCCTTTTACATTTAAAACTCGTTTTTTTTATTCACCCGTTGAAGGCAGAATTATGAAGCTAGGAAACTGGTTACCTTTTTTTTTCATTTAGTTAAAACAGTTGATCTTTCATGTTTTGTTTACTCGAATATAAATAATTTTTTCATCAACCGAATTTTAAATTAAACTTTCAAATGTAAATATTTAAATTAAATAACAGCGACGTAAAATTAAGTTACATCGTGAGGGTGGGGAGAGTGGGGGGTGGGGGTCTGACACTAACAAAGTTTGGGCACTCGAACAGCCCGGGGGTGATGTTTTGAGAAACGCCATCTGGGCTAGGCCTGTGTTTGGCGAGACAATAGCGCCACAACGACACCATCATTCGCCGGCTACGACTGCGAATCTGCCGGCTATGACCGTGAATCTGCCGGCTATGACCATGAATTTTAACTCTGCCTTAACCGGATCAGACCGGAATGGCTATTAATACCCCGGCAAGCAGCTCGCCATTGTGATGTCGTCAGTGTAACGATACTACAGCGGTCAAGTTGTCCAATTTGCCGGCCACTCCATGTCGGGGGGCTGTTTTGGTTGGAGTGCTGGGGTTGACGTTTGTGGTTGGCGGAGGTTGCATGACAGACAGTGTAGGCTAGTTCTAGACTAGTGCTACACATTTTGTATGAATTGACATTTGTGGTTGGAGTTGGTGCTTTGGAAATACAGTGTAGGCTAGTTCTAGACTAGATCTACAAATTTTGAATGACGTGACAATTGATGTTAGAGATGGTTGCGTGAAATGCCAAGAAGTGTAGTCTACATCTAGACTAGTTCTAAGAATGTCAGAAAACTTGTCATGTGTGGTTAGAGGTGGTTCTGTGTAACAAGAAGCCCATCTATACATACACCTGTACCATATACACAAGACGACATGGACCTATATTTGACAAAACATGGCGATTCTGGTTATATAATTCATCTCGTACTTATTCTGCAGAAACTGTACTTGGTATATATTTTTTTTAAAATATTAAATATTTTATGGAATTTGTAAACATTTTAAAATTCTAATTCAACACCATAAACCGTAATCCACCCATAAAATATATGCCTCCACCACACCGGCTGTTTGTTCAGTGTTGTAACCCAGGTCCGTATCAATTTAAACTATCTAACAACACCCTCTAAGGTAATTTTCAAACTTTAATTTCGTGACATTATTTTTTTTCCACCAACGTTTTTGTGTGTATTGATGCTACTTACAAAACTTGTTCGAAAATATTATTTTTTAAATGTACTCCGTAGCGTAGAGAGGGGGGGGGGGGTGCGGGGGGGGGGGGGACATATGTCCCCGGGCGCCGACCTTAGGGGGCGCCAAAATGGGTTGGAAAAAAAAATTGATAGGTTGAGGGGGGTGCAAATCGAAAGTTGAAAGTTTGAGGGGGGGGGTGCAAATCTAAATCTTGAGGGGGGGGGGTGCAAATCGAAAAGTTTGTCCCCGGGCGCCGGGAAGGGTCGCTACGCCTCTGAATGTGTACTACACTTAACATTCAAATGACAAGGTTTTTTTTTAACTTAAAAAAAACGATTGAATTACAGAAGTTTGGTTTTTAATTTGTTACGAGCATGATTTCTTAACGACCACAAAGGAACCCGCGTCCTTAACTTACCGTATCTAATCTAGAGGCTTAAGAATAAAAGTTTTTTTCAAGCCGCCATCTTGCCAGGGGTCAACTCAGGTCACCACGCGCACAAGGTAACACCGACAACAATCAGACGATACCAACATAATCGACTACTCTACGTGTAAAACGCCACAGCGAGGAAATCGATGCTTATTAACTAGAAATAAAAGCGCGGTAATCGATTCGAAAAACCCTCTTTTGTTCTCACCCAAGTAATCGATTAATTTCGTATCGTCCAAGCTGGGTATCGTTTTGTGAGGATAATAATGTTAATTATTAATGACATTCGATTAGTTTTTTTTTTATCTTGTAATTGGTAGATATTGATTTTGTCAAGAAAGATAATTACACATTCCAATGGGCTGCTTTAAATTTCTGTACGACTGATTAGGACATGGAATTTTCGCAATCAAGATAGATTTTAATGAGGATTTCTTCGATTACGATATGTCAGCTTTAGAAGAAAAACAGAAAGAAGTCCAAAAATAATCATTAAAGTTAGGTTTTCGTGAGATGAATTTCAATTTAAACTGACATCAAGTAGGTCCACTCAATCAAGCAGTTCTATAAGTCTCGATGTCAACTTTACATGAGGGTTTCTTGAGTTGGGTTTTGTTTAGTGGGGGATTGTTACGTGAAGGATAAAGGGAAAAAAACAAAGTAAACTTTGAGATCTGAAGGTTCTTAGGACAGATGAGGTAGAGGGGACCTATTTTGTGACTGTAAAAAGAAATTTATATAGTCAAGCTAGCTTCGTTGGCCCAACACTTAGTCAGGTACCCATTATAGCTGTTACCCAATTTAAAAGTTGTAAGAACCTTGTAAACATCTCCATTTGATTCCTCCCAATCTCCCAACAGCGAATACCTATGGTACACTATTAGAATACCTATGGCTACACTACTAGAATGCCTATGATTACACTATTAGAATGCCTATGGTTACACTATTAGAATGCCTATGGTTACACTATTAGAATGCCTATGGTTACACTATTAGAATGTCTATGGTTACACTATTAGAATGCCTATGGTTACACTATAAGAATATCTATGGTTACACTATTAGAATGCCTATGGTTAGACTATTAGAATGCCTATGGACACACTATTAGAATGCCTATGGTTACACTATTAGAATGCATATGCTTACACTATTAGAATGCCTATGGTACACTATTAGAATGCCTATGGTAACACCATTAGAATGCCTACAGTTACACTATTTGCTCTCCCATGTTACTGTGACCATTACAAATGTTAAACGAACATCTTCACAAACTCTCCAAATTTTAAACACCGTTTTGACTTAATGATCGGCTTTTAGTGGCCTGGACAAGGTAGTCGCATAAAGAAAACTTCGTGAGAAAAATGAACAGACGAAGAAAAACTGGTTTCTGAAGAATTATGAACTGATGAAGAAAACCTCTGGTTTCTGAAGAATTATGAACAGATGAAGAAAAACTCTGGTTTCTGTAGAATTATGAACAGATGAAAAAACTCTGGTTTCTGAAGAATCAAGAACGGGTCCTGAAACCAATCGATACTCGACAATCCTCGGGGTTTAGTTTTAAGTTTATTTTTTCCCCAAGAGCTCTTCAAACTTTGACGCTGCCGGGGAGTGACGTTTCGCGGGTTGAAACCAAGTTCACCGCCGGAACCGGAAGCCGGCCAATATCCAACGCGCCGGCAAGTCTGTGCGCCGTGTTTGCCGTGAACACAAGAGTTTCCTGGCCACATGGCCGAACACGTGTCCGTATTGTGACAGGCCACTCTAGGCTGACAGAGGCCCCGCAGACCCGGGAACCCCGTGGTAGCGAGATCTTGAGACCCACTGGGCCCCGTGTATCAAGTCGGTAGACGGAGGCTGGGGCCGAATGCCAATGAGCGAATTAGTCAATTTTAATGGCGGATTTGGTTGGTTGACTTCACAAAGCTGGACCCACATCAAAACACGGATTTAGTCTGACATGCATCAGACATGCATGAAACAATGCGCACTCTATACATACACACCATTCACACACACACTGTCCACACACAAACACCATTCACACACACACACTCCACACACATTAACCATTCACACACACACACCAAGCTCACACATACACACTCCACACACACTTACCCTTCGTTCACACAAACCACCCCCCTCACCCACCCACCCACATCCCATTACAAGAATGAGATGTTATTTTTTTGGGTTTGGTCCAACTTAAAATTTTGTTAAAATTAAAAAAAAAACAAGTGCAACATTTAAAATTCAAATCATGTTCGGCAACTCTGTTAAATCGCCCCTCTGATTACTTCTTTGTTATCTTTCCCTGTCTGTATTTTTCTTGGTGGTCGCTGGACTTTAACTCAAGTATCAGAAGGGTAGCGGGACTTCCCGAAAAGTATATTTGAACTGTTAAATCGCGAGACCTTGACAATGACGCGGGGAGTGGGGGAGGGGGGGGGAGGGGGGGGGTACAATCTTAATCTGTCCGAGTTAGGGGACAAGGGCGTTGGGGACTGGTCAAGCAGACATGCGCAGTGATGAGAATATTAATGAAGCTGTTGGTCAACAGCGGGCTTTTAAACTTGGTTAGTTGGGTGGGCGGCACCATACTGGTGGAGATTGGCGATGTTCAATCAAGGAGAGAAGGGATGGGGGGGAGGTCAAGTAAAAATTTGGGGGGAGGGGGTATGTTAGACTTACAATCTAGAGACTGCAGTGAAAGCTGTGTGTGGAGAGGGGTTGTTACTTCCACAGCAGCGAAATGAAAGTTATATTTGCCTTTTGCCCGAACAACGACGGTCGCTTGCATTATTCAGATTGGTCCCTCAGTGTCCGGCATCGACCGTTTTAATCAACGGTGACCGGCACTCACGGCTGTGCCGGCTCCCCGTGTTTTTCCTTGAGTGACCTGTCGTTGAACTCCTTTCTGTTTTTTTTTCTTTCACTGCTCTGTGTTTTCTACGGATTGACACTTAGGCTACGTACAGCTTTAGTAGAAGGAAATATGGTGGGTAGGGGGGGGGGGGGAGACAAGGGATTGATTGGAGAGTACGTTGATTGGAGGTGGGAGATGGACGCTACGTTGTGGGACGGAGAGTATTGACCGGATGTTATTAGCAAGAAAGTGAAAGGAGAAACAAAAATAAAAAGACTGTAAATAGTTTAGACTAGTGGGCTTTGAGCTATATAAATGTGAGAAAAAATGTTTTTTTTTTTTTGTTTTGAAACACAGTGATGCCATTAACCTTATATGATGTTTTAATTATTATTTTAAATTTAAAAATAGTTTGAAATGTATACATTTCTGTAACCATGGAGATTGATGTAATACTAAACTTTTTTTTTTAAACTACTAGAACACGCAAATCCTTTGATTGGTGCTAGAAATAGTGATGTGGGGTGGGTGGGGGGTGTTCTGTTGATGACTGGTTTAAAAATAACGAAGTGATTAGGAGATTAGTGGATGAATAAACGAGAAATTAAAAGGCTTGCTTTAGGGTAGGGAGGGGGTGGGTGTGGTGAGATGTTGTCAGGCAAGAGGGGGGGTTCATTCATTAACGGATTAGGAGATGCATAATCAGGCAATGGACGGGAGGCTAAACAAGGAAACAGGACCATAGGGGCAGTGTGGGAAACGGCTTTAGTTAATTCCAAATGACGAGGTTGTTCTAATGCACGAGGAAAAATGGCGATATCTTAATATAGCGCGCTAGCTCGGCAAACGGAAGTTAATTGGTGGGAGGGGCGGATTTGTTGACGTACATCTCTCGATCGGAAGTGACGTGTGTTTACGTTTTGTAAAGACCAGATGCCTTTAATGGCTCGACATTAGAGTTGGGGTTAATAATTTCTTTCAAACTTGAAAAATCGGTTTTAAAGTTTCCTCGTATTTTATTTAGCGTTTTAATGGAGTTAAATCTTCATGAATGTTTTTTTTTTATTTAAATTCAATTTTTTTAATGGACGAGAGATGAAAATGATTTTCAAAATGAGGTTTTTGAAAAGGTTGTCACAATATACGTGTATGTGTTGTGTACGTTGTGTGTATGTTGTGTGTATGTTGCGGGTATGTTGTGTGTATGTTGCGGGTATGTTGTGTGTATGCAGAGGCGTAGCGAGGGGGGGGGGCGGGGGTGCGGACCACACCGGGTGATACCATATAGGTGGGTGACACCAAGGCAAAAAAATAGCAAAATATATAGAGAAAAACTCGAGGAGGGGGGTGCAAATCGAAAACTTGAGGGGGGGGGGGTGCAAATCGAAAGTTTGAGGGGGGGGTACAAATCGAAAATTTGAAAGTTTGTCCCCGGGAAGGGTCGCTACGCCTCAGGGGGGGTGTCACCATTAATTGCCGCACCGGGTGACACCCGACCTCGCTACGCCACTGTGTGTATGTTGTGTGTATGTTGTGTGTATGTTGTGTGTATATTGTTTGTGTGTATGTTGTGTGTATATTGTTTGTGTGTATGGTGTGTGTATGTTGTGTGTATGTTGTGTGTATGTTGTGTGTATGTTGTGTGTATGTTGTGTCATCTGTGATGAACACTCTTACCCCCACCATTTATATAGATAGGTACGTGTTGTAGCTATACCTAAGTTTTATGTTGTAAGATATATACGTCGGTTATACGGCTATACATCATATATACCTGATAACTTGGTAATAAACTTAAGGTTTCGAGGTTGGTGTTGTTACACTTGGTCAGGTTCCAAGGTAAACCTAGATATTTTGAGTAGGTTTAAACCGTCGTACCAATTGAGAATCGTGTGTAGTGGATCATTCGATTTTAATCAGAGGTGGGAATATTGTATAGCTGTTTAGTAAAAAGTTATATTGTTCTGATTGATACATGTTATACTGTTCTGTATCTGATACTGGTCTATGTGGGATATTGTTTGCTTTATGGAAAACAGAAATCGTAATGGAGGGGGGGGGGGGGGGGTTGAAAGAACCATCTCTTTACCCATTTGAATTTTTTCTTTTACAGCAAATAATATCAGCCTTGACCTCATAGGTGGGTTTAGTGGGGTCACATCCGGGTCAGGCATGTAGAGACGAACACGGGCAATCGATGATCGATAACACGATCGGATCAGCCTTTCATCACACGACTATCCTTCCACTCTAGATGACATCAATACATCCCTCTCCGGTCACGATGACCCCTGGTCACTGCCGGCTGCCGGCACCACTCGGATTTAATCATGTCATAACCGGCTGAGCCGGCCATTGATCGGCGTATCTAGTGAGACAATATTGGCGATCGTTATGGCGAATTATTGATATGGCGCTTTAGGATCTTGACTCATGAAAGATTGATGACGCTAGGTGGCGCAGCTGTTGTGCCTATTTTAACCGATCTATTTTTAGATTGAATACAAACATAAATTACGACGTGTTTACTCAACCACTTGACGTAACTGTTTGCCTATTTCATCATAGCGCTGTGGGATTTACTGTGTTTTTTATCAATGAACTAAATGAGCGGAAACATATATCGAAAAACTGAACTAGGAAATTGTAGTAATCACACAACAGACTTAGACAATGCTATTGGAGAAACAATAAAGACAAAGCATAGTTGCTTTAAAAAAACATTAAGTTAGAGTGTAACAGAACTTTATTCTTTTTGTGTTACAAATATATTTTGTATTATTGCGCTAATTGCATGTCATGTTTTGCTGAGATCATATGTCTTTTAAGTGATATTCTATTTATAGCACATATCTATCACACATAACATTCATATATTATTCCTGTATTATCTGTCAACAAATTTATTACACATATATATGTAACTGCTGGAGTGACCCTATCACATATCATAATGTACTGTCCGCGTCATGATTCCCTTGTTGCCCCTATCCCATGACGCCCACTTTGTATTGCTACAATCTAAAGCTCAAGTCTTATCCCTACCACGTGACTCCCGTCTTGCCCCTATCATCTGACCCTAACGCCTTACCCCCTCACCTGACCCTCACGTCCTGTCCCCATCACGTGACTCCCGTAACATTCTCCTCCTATCTCCCCAGGTAAAGACGAGCGCGCCTGGAGCATGTACATCGACGAGAAGCGCAGCTGGTTCATGCACATGGACGAACACACGAACCGCACGGACGGGGGGATCCGGTGCGGCAGTACGGTGGGGGTCCTGCTAGACCTGACCCAGCACACCCTCAGCTACTACGTCGACGACGTCCCCCACGGGCCCATCGCCTTCACCAACCTCCACGGCGTCTTCTTCCCCGCTGTCAGCATCAACCGTGACGTGCAGGTGACCCTCAGGTCTGGCCTGGTGCCGCCCGTGGACAGCGGCAGTGAGGCTGAGTACTAGTGAACTCTACAACACGGCTATGTGAGGCTGAGTACTAGTGACTGGTACACCTTGACTCTGGACAGTGAGGCTGAGTACTAGTGACCTCTACAACACGGCTGTGGGCAGTGAGGCTGAATACTAGTGACCTACAACACGGCTGTGAGCAGTGAGTGAGTACTAGTGACCTACAACACGGCTATGTGAGGCTGAGTATTAGTGACCGGTACTCCTTGACTGTGAACAGTAAGGCCCTGAACTAGTGACCTTGGCTGATATCTCTCTATCAACATGAAACAGAGAAAGTAACATATACTTGTATTATTATGACATCTGTTTTGTAAACAGACTTACACAGCGATCTCATAAAATATATGTCATTAAGAATTTAAAACCCCCACTAGCTTTATAGAACGAGCAGTTCTAACCTACGAAAAAAATAAAAAATAAAAGCGGAATCGAAACATTTATTTTCTTTAGAAATCAATTAGTCCGTGCCTTCTTTACATAGGCCAAAGTTCCATAGTCTGGTCTTTAAAAGACACCCTGATCTAACAAGATAAACTAGTTATTTACACGATACATGTTTGGCCTCTTAACAAAAATTTGAGCAGTTGGACTGAAAATTGACAATTTATTTGGTAAAACTGCCGGATGTAGAGCCAGGTAGCTAATGTAGAAATATGAACTGATTTTAATACATTTTAATTTTTTTTATCTAAACGATGTGATAAATATTTAATTACTGAACTATTTTCATTCTATTTTTATATGTCTTTGTAAATATTGATTACTTTACGATCGAATGCCTTTACTTGGGTGATTTAAATTATTGTCTTTGCTTAGCATTATGTAAAGTATTAGCTTACCGAATTAACATGTGAATTATGTATATATCATAACTTCGTGTACATACGGTTCTATATGTGTGTGTGTAAAAGTTTCTCCTCGAGTGAAAGATACGTTTCTCGTCTTCTTAAGATACTGACCATGTAACCCCGGACTGTCCTTAGCACCAGCAGACTTGGCCCAAGCACTGGCCTAGAAAACTCCCACGACACACAGTAAAACTGTAAGAATGGGGGTTTGGGGTCATTCTGATTGGAGATAACAATACACGTCAGCAACAATGTTGACCTGTTCGATCCCCTACAGGGTTCACCTGAGGACGAAGAAGACGGATAGGTTGTTTTGTTTGTAAATGTTTTGTGTGTAGGTACGTGATCCGCTATCTACAACACTAACATCTGTCATTAGATTTAAACTCTACTAACACGTGAATCAACAGGGTAACAATACTCTCCGTAAACCAAACGCACACAGAACGGGGTTGTTTAAGCCAATCTAACATTGCCAGCCAATATATTTTACACTTTTCTAAAAAAAAATTTAAAGTTCATTTTAGTTTATTTTTAATTATTTAATAATGTACATCGTGTTAATATATCTTTTAACTTATTAATGAGTATTTAAATCATACTAACGTTTTTTATTGCGACAACCACCTACACTATCAGGTTGGTATTGAACTTTTTCACTCAAGTTTTTCACGACATCACATACAATTAACTTTTACCTCCCATAACATATCCCATAATATTAACAAGACCCCATCACAGGTCACCATACAGAGATCCCTTCATAAAGATCCCCATGATGGGATCCCAATGTACTGACCCCATCACTTCACACACATACTAACCTCCCACACACAATTCCTTATCAGGATGCTACGTGGAGTGTTTGGAATAATTTTACCTGCATAAATATTCATACCTTTATTTTTTTTTATATTAAACATCATACAACATGCCTTCAACTTTGAAGGCATAAAACACCATAAAAATATTCATACCAGTAATTTTTTTAAAATTAAACAGCAAAGTAATATTAAACAGCATAAAAATATTCATACTTTTAATTTTTGGAAATATGAAACACAATAAACATATTCATACCTTTAATTTTTTTAAATTATTAAACACATAAAAAATCTATACCTTCTACCTTTAAAAATATTACACAGCATAAATATATTTGCTTTAACCAAGTTTTTATTTTTAAAATTCAAATTGAAATGATTGTCACATATCATCATTTGGTGTCAGATAAATATTTAAGGAACAGATTCAGTAGGCGGCGTATCTGTCATAATTTCCTGTTTGTCTTAGTTTCAAGGACACGCTGATGTAATTGGATTTTTGTTGACAATGGCATATTTTTAGAAAACTTAATTCAAAAATGCATTTGGTAAATTATATACGTTGTAGAAATTTGATTGCAAAATTGTATTAATGAAGACCGAGATTATCTTCTATTCTAAATATGGAAGACGCGACCATTTTATATCTATTTTTAGCGACATCAATTGCGAGTTTAATATTTCCGCGGGGCGTTTTTTGCAGAATATTAAAAACAATAGATAAGACAATGAACGCTAAAATGTGTTGGCGAATTGACAATATTCACAGACAGTGGTGGGCGGGAATGCTTTTACATATTGCAACATCGTCA
Source organism: Physella acuta (assembly GCF_028476545.2). NCBI lineage: Eukaryota > Metazoa > Mollusca > Gastropoda > Physidae > Physella > Physella acuta. Next base: position 289,531 of record NW_026732026.1, read on the forward strand.
TTGTAAACCTAGCCTCGTTTTTATTATCTACATAAATATCTAAAAATAGAATACTCAGTTTACGTAGATGAAATCGTGGCAGTTGAATTATTTAGTAGAAATGTTTTGACTTGATATTTTAACCAACATATAGTGAACTTAATTTAGCATTGTCCTCTTGGGGTGTATTTTAAGTATTAATTAATTATTTAAAACATCGAGCAGTTATTATTGCACATCCAGGGTTTGGCTAATTATATGCTACATGCTTTAACTTTTTAATCAGCGTTGTTCTTAAAAAGACTCAATTCCTTTGATGTAATTTTGATGTAACTTTGATATTATTTTTACGATGTTTTTACGCGGCAGCGGCTTCAAAGGCAGATTGCACGTGCGAATGTTTTGATGAACAAAATGATTTGAAAGCTTCAAATCCAGTGGTTCTCAAATAGGTTGTTATGTGGTTCTATTGTTTTACCATAAGCCAGACTTAACGAAAATTTACAACATAAAGTCTAACCTATATATATATATATATATATATATATATATATATATATATATATATATATATATATATATATATATATATATATATATATATATATATATATGTATATGTATATTATAAGATCCGTACATTATAAGATCCGTATGCCTAACATCATAAGGTCCCTGCGTCACATACAAACATCACCAGACCGGATCAACAATTACATTTTCCCTTGATCCTACGCGGACCTAAGACGTGGAGAGTTCCAGAACGACTATCTGCTAGTCTCACCAGCAGCCATCAATGTTAATCTGTCCTTCATTATCTCTAACTACTTCATCCGATTGATTTAAATAGTTTTAATGTTAATTTTTCCAGTTGAATAAATAGTCCTCATCTGGTGTAGCTTTAGGGTGCCGACGCCCTCTGTACGACATCTGATGTAGCTTTAGCGTGCCGACGCCCTGGTTTGAGACCCACCCTACTAAACCTGGGACCTTCTTTGTCCCCACATCAGATACAGCCTCCCCCTCAGGCTGACCGGACATCGAACTCTGGTATTTGCTGGTCACACATGACTGGCGCTGACACGGTTGGACGAACATGCACCACGTGATGACTCAGCTAATATCGCTCAGAGATCAATACTAATAACAACATTATCGATTTGTTTTGTCCGTCTTTTTACCCTCCTTCCTTATAATTAATAAACCCGGTAATTAACGTTTTTTTTAATGTTCTAATCCGTTGATTTTATCAATCCTGACTTTATAGCACTGTTGGGGACGGCGATCGTAAAACAGATGAACAATTCTCTTTGTGGAATCTACGAGCGACTATTGCAGGGCCCTATCAGTTGACTGCGTGAATTATTTAGGGAACAGCGCGATTTGACTTTCATCATCAAAATCTTTCTCAACTCAGATTGCGGTGACTTTATGATTCAGTGTTTCCGACTGTAAAAAGAAGAAGGACGTTATAACGGCATACGGGACGTTAATTTTACACATAGACTTATGTTTAAAACATATGATTAAAATGGTTCGGTTTGATCCCCTACCTCTATGGACCAAACCATATATATATATATATATATATATATATATATATATATATATATATATATATATATATATATATATATATATATATATTTATATATATATATATATATATATATATATATATATATATATATATATATATATATATATATATATATCAAGTTAACAAAGTAACATATGTATATATACATGATACTTCTTAACTGACTTATTTTTTGACGTAATGATACGATTTAATAAATACATTTTATTAACAAATTCTCAAATATAAAGATTATTTTCATAAAAAGAAGTCTCCCAAATTCCTGGTGCTATAGCCGTCATTTTAATTAACCTGATTTCAACAAAACCGCCAAGTCCACACGAGATCTGGATATCTCGTCCCAAAGTTAAAACGAGAGAAAAGATTTCGCCCGATTTTTTTTCTTTCAATATAGCTACAAATCCTCTAGTAAAGCGCCCCGCGTTGATCGAATGCGCTCTTTAGGGCTAAATATAGATCCCTTTCCCACGGGATGTCATTAATATTGACTTGAAACTGCAGGGGACACTCGAAAATAGGTTATTGATGTGGTGTGATGTGTCGGGGGAGTGGGGGTGGGGGTGTATTTACTGATGTGGTCCTAATCGTAAAACAGTTCCAGGACTTGTAGTGAGTAGAGCAAGTGGGATCGTTGTTCGGGGTGGTGTTGGGTGAATCCAAATATGCTCACGCTTTGGGTATGTTAAGATAATTGGGGGGGGGGGTGTAGATGGGTCGGGGTGTAGAGGTGAGTGAATAGTACGGGGGAGGCGGTATAGTAAATGGATCTGACAATAGTAGAGAAAGTTGGTTGTGTGGGTATTTTTTTTAATCTTTCAATATCCCTGCGAAGACTTGTACACATGTAAACCTGTATAGCTGGATTAGAAGGGTGGACATTGTCCGGTTTAAACAATGTTTACCTTGATTTTCACGTCCACAACCTTGTCTTACCCAGCTACCAGAAGCAAAAAATGGCCGCTACATCTACCCCGCCTCAAAGCGGTTCTTAAGATACCTTTAGGAACGACACAACCCAACCAAGACGTTTCTATTTGGATAGACAAAATATCGGACTAATCGACAGTTCTTCCACGAAGCCAAACGTAAAACTCCGATCAGTGCTGTAGTTTAAAAGCTTGTATTCTGTCAGCTTACTTAAATAATTGTTACTGAAAAAAATGTACCTATTGTTACATAGGCTAAGTTAATCTATTTCTGTATCTTCGTACAAAAGACAACACGACAACACGTATCACACACGACAACACATGTAGCTTAACTATGCTGCGCTGTGTATCTGCGTGAGTGTTCAATTATTTATCTGGCATATTGAGGATTTATAAAAAAAAATGTGTCGCAAAACTTAATGAGATCCTATACATTTAAGATAGATGTATTAATTAACTAAATAAACGCTGCTATATATAGGAATAAAAGATTTTGTAGCAATGAATGGACTTTATAATGAAGACATAAAAGTGTAAGTGTGGCTACAGTGGTTTGGGAGTACGAGAATTGAAGGGAAAAAGTGATTGTTTAATTTAATGATGTCGGGTTAAATGGTGTTAAAATGGTGTTAAAGTGGGTTCAAATGGTGCGCTTATGTGTGAACACGTCGATGAAAAGATTTGCTTTATGGTCCCCTGCAATGAAAGCTCGTGATTAAAAGCTTTACGGCTGATTCACGGCTGATTCCCCGGGCTGGCTACCCCACCCCCACCCCACATACCACATCTGCACCACTGGTTGCTCTCGTCTGTAATCAAATTTATCATCGGCTACAAAAGATAAGAAGTTATTTTTTTATTTACATTATTTAATATTCTACCTCATTTGAGTAATGGTCACTCTCTGTGTGAACCAGATTTGAACCCACGCAGCTTGGGTGTTGCTAAAGGCGGGGGGGGGTTGTTTTTTTCATTGTATTTACATCTATGTAGATGTGCGTGCTCCTGCTGGGTTTCGAACCCTATCCCTGATCTCGAAAAAAGATTAATGCTAACAACGACGATCATCGGTAACGTGTCTTTTACAACCGAAATTTGCCAAAATTTATTTCTAATTTTCTTAACACATTTCACATTCATTCACACACACACACACACACACACTTTCTCTTTCTTCCTCTCTCTCTCTCTCTTTCTCTCTCTCTCTCTCTCTCTCTCTCTTTCTCTCCAAATTTCCTTTTCTGCCTCTTTTCTATCTCCCCCCCCTTATTATTTTCTTTTCTTTTTTCTATCCTTTTTTCCCTCTCTTTCTTTATCATTCATTCTCTTTTTATCTTACCCTCAACACAAACTGAACATGAAATAATTATTGTCTGATATTTTTCTCATCAACGACCACATAAAAATAAACCCATCTCTCATTGTATACCAAAAATAGAATATCTAAATATACGCCCTTACGCTTTGCATAAAAACTAAACATATTCGCAAAACGACAATGCATAATTCGCATTAAATAATTTAACAATTAATTAAATAATTTACCGTGTTTTCTAATTATATTTTAAGAACAAACTTTATACATGTAAAATATATATGTGCCGTACATTATAATATACCCATATATCAATCAATATAAATATCTTTTATTTTTAGATATATTTTAGAACATGTTAAATTATATATATGACAGCAGCACAATTAGAATCAGTATTTTTTTGAAGATGACATTTAATGTGACATTTGTATGGGTTGAGTATGTGACATTTGTATGGATTTAGTATGTGACATTTGTACCTGTACAATATATTGTTTTACAGCCATGATATTCATTCTATTTTTAGATATGAAAATTTGGGAAAGAATGTGATTGGTGTATTTTTTTAAACATAAAATAGTGTCGTTAATTAAATTGTTTCTTCGCTTTTTGCTTGCTCTATCTTCCGAGTTTTGTGAATTCTTTTAGATGTAAATAAAGATATCAATAAAACTGGTGCGATTTTGTTTTTGTTGTTAACTTTCTTTTTGTTAATATTTTTCAGTTGATATGTGAAGTGAAAAGTGGATGATTATGTGAAACACATAGAAACATTGACAACTGGAATATATAAAACATATTCCCAGCGGGTCTTGGATTCACTCTCTATGTACAAACCACACAAAAAATTGACGCCAATCAATCCATACTGACATAGCAACCTTGTACCAACTTACTTATCTAGGTTGCAATCGATAGCTATATTTTAAACAATATGGTTTAATTATTAGAGATTACACCATTCAAACCAAACACGAGATGTTTTTATTGAGTTATATTGTTTATAATATTTATGATTTTATTAACACGAATATTTTTAGTTGTACCTATACCATATTGCAAAACTAAAATACAGTATAAACTTTATTGTTGATCGCTTGAAACCTAAGTACAACAAGTATATGTTTAAATTAGTTGAAATAAATCAAATGTTTCTCTATTTCCCTGAAGCAACCGGTCTGGTTGGGAGGAAGATGAAACAGCCAAGTCAGTCATTGATAACTCGACAGGAACAGTGTTACACGGGAATATTTTACTACTCAATCGTGTTTTATCTCAACCCTTTTTTAGCGTACCCCGGGGAGAGGGTGTGGGATACAAAACATGCAGCTAGATGGATTGGTCTTGTTAGTAACACAACATAGGACAAAATATCTTTGTCGATATATCGTATATATATATATATATATATATATATATATATATATATATATATATATATATATATATATATGTGTGTGTGTGTGTGTGTGTGTGTGTGTGTGTGAGAGAGAGAAAGAGTATGTTTGTGTGTGTGTGTGTGTTTATATCTGTAATTGCGTGTGTGTATTCCATTAATCCAGTAGAATTTAGAAATTGTTCTTATAAATGCAACCACAAACAAATCTCAAGGTCAAAAGGTTAATGTGTTTCCCACAATTCCTGTGTAGTCCAGCCTTGAAGGTCAGACGTTGGGACGTCTGGGCATGTCTCCACATCACGTGGTCTGTAGTACGTGACACGAACAATACAAGCAGGGTCAGGGAACTAATTAACATATGAATGACCCGTGGTCACCTCTCTGTGTCTTTTGGTCAGCAAGTTTTGTTAGCTCCAGACGCCAGGTATTTTGTTTGGGTTGTCATGCTTGACAGACTTGCCAAATTGGCGTTTAGAAATTCGGGTGCACGGCCTTGGTACCTTGCTAAATAATTTGGCCGTGAATTCGTTGACTGCTTTTTTTTTTACAGAAGTTAATTAACAACCAGGATATAAATTGGCGCCAAACAATCGTCTGATGCAATCACAGGAACATTGTAATTTTGTTTGAGAGCGTCACGAAGCGTGCCAGACGAGAGATGTAAATAGCTCAACACGATGACAATAGGATGAAGTTTTCATCACGGAGTAGCCAGAGAGATGGTGAGGTACAGATTATTGTTGTCTTAATTCGATTGCTACATCACGATTTTAAAAGTTTGCTGAATGGGGACGGCTTGATTGGGGTATGACGGGACCTGATAATTAAGCAATTTGGGGTCTCTACTTTCAGAAGGATTGTAAGGTGAGGTATCTCATTAAAGCAAAGATTATACAGTGAGATATCTCATTTAAAGAAAGACTGTTCCGTAAGGTATCTCTATTAAACTGAGATTGTACACTCTGCGTTATCACCATGCGTGTAGGTGAACGGGCTGTGTGGATGCCTAACCGCACTTTCTAATTGCTGCCAGGTACTCCCCACAGCTGAGTACATTGAACGTCACGGAGATTGCCGCCATTACATAACACAACTGCTATTATCAGCGGATGTGACGAGATTAGTTCAATAGTTAAATGTTTAGACTGGTATGTCCAGGTGTCCACGTGTAGATTGGACTATAGGACCAGCTCGTCACGTGACTCACCAGCCATGAGAGAGACGTGTGGGAGAGACTTGTGGGATATAAATCTGAGAGAGACTTAGGAGATAATTAGGTGAGAATTAGGTGAGCTTTATGGGTGATGATTATGGGAGAGACTTATGTGAGAGATTTATGAGAGATTTATAGAGAAACTTATAAGAGAGACTTATGAATAAGACATATGGGAGAGACTTATGAGATAGGTTTGTCCAGCATTGCTCTTCACTTCACAAGACCGACTAGAATGCGATCCTGGCCCAATCAATCAATACAGAGATCGATGTTCTATTGTTACAGAATCGTCGCTGGCGCCACGGTGTCTGCACCACGGTCACGCCTGACAGAACCTGGGGTCAGGGGCATGATGGGGGGGGGGGTAGAAATGGAAAAATGGATAGACGGACAAACGAACTGGTGGTTTGTGTGTAGGCGGTGGTTGGGGAATAGAGCGAAGGAAATCCATTTCAGGCTAGCGAGATGAAAGGCGGAGATGCAAGGATAGGGCGTATCTTAAGGCAGGAGCTTTTGGAGAACTTATGGGTAACAGCTACTAAACACAGAAAAACATTACGTTTTTGGATGTTGTTTTTTGTTGTTTGTTTGTTTTTTTTGGGTTTGTTTGTTTTTGTCTGATTTTTGTTTGTGTTCGTTTTTTATTATTATTTTTTTATTTTTTTTTTAGAAAAAGTATAGGCGTGGGGTATCAACATAAAGCGCGTTTTATAAAATTTAACTTTTTTTTAAATTTAAAATATGTGCCTAGGAAACCTGTTTTAAAAAAAAATGTGATTTGCCCCAAAGCCACTTCGGTTTCAAGCGTGTATTTTGTGTGGTTTACAAGCAACAAGCGAGTGCAGAAATCTGTGCTGAAAAGGACAGCAACTCATTAATTCCGAATCCTTTTAAAATCCAGACAATTTTCTTTGATTGTTGGAAAGAAAGCAGCGTTTAATCAAGTTAAAATGAAGGCCAATCAAGTGTGTTTTATGATTAAAGGGATCTGTTCACCTAATTAAAGAGAAGGTTTTGGGATGTAGTTTTATTCCTACAGATGGTTTTCTAGCTTGTTAGGCAGGCGGGTGGGGGGGGGGGGGGTTGATGTTGATGTTTATTCAACATTTTAATGCCATTTTTTTGGGGGGGTCAAAATTATTAACTGTCTGGCTGTATGGGTCTGGGTAAGTTTGGCGCTAATTGAGTCCATGTGGTTCTATGTGGGTCGTGTGGTGTGGATAATGTGGCTCTGTGGGGGTTATGTTGTTCTGGGTGTGTGTGTGGTGCTGCCCTGTGTGGATCTATGTGGGTCTGTGTGGCTCTGTGCTCACACACATTTAAAACAAAAAAATAAATCACGTCAACACATTTTAGCGACCAACGACTCTACAAATTACAGCTAAAGAACAGTTAGGTTTTTGTTTATATTTTACCGCATTTAAAACGTATTTACAATTATTATAAAAGTTTTAATCCTTCATAGGAAGTGTGTGACTAAATTATACATTTTGGCGCCAAGAACGGATTCTAGACTTTAGCCCCACTTTTTACCGACCTACATTATCGTGCCATAGATCTCCTTACACAATCCCCCACCACTATTTTTAGCTAGACTAAGCATCATAACAGATTAGATAACACAAGAGCATAAAATAAGAATACAATACGTCTAAGAAGCTTTTATTAGAATAACTTCCTGTGTGATGATGTTAAAAGTTAACCCTATAACGCCCACCCTATAATTTTTTTAACTCAACGCCAATTTTCGATATAGCTTTCCAGTACTCACACACTCGTCTCCTGCAAGTTTGAAGCAGTGGGGGTGGGGGGGGGGAGGGGGAGGGGGATACGGTAGGTGTAGGGTGTGGGTGCAGGACAGGTAGTAAATTTTAGAAGAAGCGGGGTGGGTGGGGTGTAGACCAGGTAGTAAACTAGAAGCCACGTGACTGTCTGCTTGCCTCGATCCTGCGCCGTCACCGACGCTCGGCGCTGTGTGAGTTATGGCTCCACCATAATGTGTGTGTGTGAGTGGGTCAATGTGAGTATGTGTGTGGGTCAGTGTGAGTGTGCGAGTAGGTCAGTGTGAGTGTGTGAGTCGGTAGGTCAAGGTGAGTGTGTGAGTAGGTCAATGTGAGTGTGTGGGTGAGTAGGTCAATGTGAGTGTGTGGGTGTGTAGGTCAATGTGAGTGTGTGGGTGTGGAGGTCAATGTGAGTGTGTGGGTGTGGAGGTCAATGTGAGTGTGTGGGTGTGGAGGTCAATGTGAGTGTGTGGGTGTGGAGGTCAATGTGAGTGTGTGGGTGTGGAGGTCAATGTGAGTGTGTGGGTGTGGAGGTCAATGTGAGTATGTGGGTGTGGAGGTCAATGTGAGTATGTGGGTGAGTCAATGTGAGAGTGTGTGGGTGAGTAAGTCAGTGTTTGAGTATGTTGTGTATGTGGGGAGGGTGCGAGGTGTGAGTGTCTGTATGTGCAGTCTATCCGTCTGTATGCTCACCGTAGGGTTTTGTAGTGTGTGCAATGGCCCGTGACGTCTTAAGTCTAAGTGCGCATGTCTGCACGCGCATACAAGCGTCTCTATCCCATAAATCAAGGCGCCTAGACATAGAATGGGGGGGGGGGGGGAACAAGGTAAATCACTTTGTCTGTTGAAATATAATAATTAATCTTAGTGGTAGTAGTAGAAGTAGAGATTGATTTAGCAGTAGTTGTTGTAGTTGTTGTACTTGTTGTAAGTGTTGTAGTTGTAGTCGTTGTTGTAGATGTTGTAGTTGTTGTTGTTGTTGTTTTAATTGTAGCTGTTGTTGTTGTTGTTGTTGTTGTTTTAATTGTAGCTGTTGTAGTTGTTGTAGTTGTTGTAGATGTTGTAGTTGTTGTAGTTGTTGTAGTTGTTGTAGTTGTTGTAGTTGTTGTAGTTGTTGTAGTTGTTGTAGTTGTTGTAGTTGTTGTAGTTGTTGTAGTTGTTGTAGTTGTTGTAGTTATTGTAGTTGTTGTAGTTGTTGTAGTTGTTGTAGTTGTTGTAGTTGTTGTAGTTGTTGTAGTTGTTGTAGTTGTTGTAGTTGTTGTAGTTGTTGTAGTTGTTGTAGTTGTTGTTGTAGTTGATGTTGTAGTCCTTGGCAAGTGCACTCACTGATTTAAATTTTCCAACACCACGTAAACCTGATAGGCTGACACAAAAAAAGGGAACACAAATTGCAAACGAACACCATATTATATTGTGTGTTTTTCTTGTCACAAGAAACGGAATGTGTTCAAATAAATTTCCTCACGCCAATGTCAACAAGGAAACCCGCGAAGGTAATGCATTTATTTTTTTGTTCAGAAGCAATTACAGAAATATGTCAGCATTCATATAACTAAGTTAAAAACAATTACAGTAATATGTCAGCATTCATATAACTAAGTAAAAACAATGACAGCAATATTTTAGCATTCATGTAACTAAGTAAAAACAATATGTCAGTATCTAAATAACGTAAAGACTGAAAGACGTTAAGACAGCAAGATGTAAAGACAGAAGAAAGTCAAGACGGAAAGGGCTGCATGTCTGTAGGTGGGCAGGGGTGGGCAGGGGTGGGCGGCAAGTCTATAGGTGAGCAGGGGTGGGCGGTGAGCAGGGGTGGGCGGTGACCAGGGGTGGGCGGCATGTCTGTAGGTGAGCAGGGGTGGGCAGTGAGCAGGGGTGGGCGGCATGTCTGTAGGTGGGCAGGGGTGGGCGGCAAGTCTATAGGTGAGCAGGGGTGGGCGGCATGTCTATAGGTGAGCAGGGGTGGGCGGCAAGTCTATAGGTGAGCAGGGGTGGGGGCATGTCTATAGGTGAGCAGGGTCGGGCGGCATGTCTATAGAGCAGGGGTGGGCGGCATGTCTATAGAGCAGGGGTGGGTGGCAAGTCTATAGGTGAGCAGGGGTGGGCGGCATGTCTGTAGGTGAGCAGGGGTGGGCGGCATGTCTATAGGTGAGCAGGGGTGGGCGGCATGTCTATAGGTGAGCAGGGGTGGGCGGCATGTCTATAGAGCAGGGGTGGGCGGCATGTCTATAGAGCAGGGGTGGGTGGCAAGTCTATAGGTGAGCAGGGGTGGGCGGCATGTCTGTAGGTGAGCAGGGGTGGGCGGCATGTCTATAGGTGAGCAGGGGTGGGCGGCATGTCTATAGGTGAGCAGGGGTGGGCGGCATGTCTATAGGTGAGCAGGGGTGGGCGGCATGTCTATAGAGCAGGGGTGGGTGGCAAGTCTATAGGTGAGCAGGGGTGGGCGGCATGTCTATAGAGCAGGGGTGGGTGGCAAGTCTATAGGTGAGCAGGGGTGGGCGGCATGTCTATAGAGCAGGGGTGGGTGGCAAGTCTATAGGTGAGCAGGGGTGGGCGGCAAGTCTATATTTGAGCAGGGGTGGGCGGCATGTCTATAGAGCAGGGGTGGGCGGTGAGCAGGGGTGGGTGGCAAGTCTATAGGTGAGCAGGGGTGGGCGGCATGTCTATAGAGCAGGGGTGGGTGGCAAGTCTATAGGTGAGCAGGGGTGGGCGGCATGTCTATAGAGCAGGGGTGGGGGCATGTCTATAGGTGAGCAGGGGTGGGCGGCATGTCTATAGAGCAGGGGTGGGTGGCAAGTCTATAGGTGAGCAGGGGTGGGCGGCATGTCTATAGAGCAGGGGTGGGGGCATGTCTATAGGTGAGCAGGGGTGGACGGCATGTCTATAGGTGAGCAGGGGTGGGTGGCAAGTCTATAGGTGAGCAGGGGTGGGCGGCATGTCTGTAGGTGAGCAGGGGTGGGCGGCATGTCTATAGGTGAGCAGGGGTGGGCGGCATGTCTATAGGTGAGCAGGGGTGGGCGGCATGTCTATAGGTGAGCAGGGGTGGGCGGCATGTCTATAGAGCAGGGGTGGGTGGCAAGTCTATAGGTGAGCAGGGGTGGGCGGCATGTCTATAGAGCAGGGGTGGGTGGCAAGTCTATAGGTGAGCAGGGGTGGGCGGCATGTCTATAGAGCAGGGGTGGGTGGCAAGTCTATAGGTGAGCAGGGGTGGGCGGCAAGTCTATATTTGAGCAGGGGTGGGCGGCATGTCTATAGAGCAGGGGTGGGCGGTGAGCAGGGGTGGGTGGCAAGTCTATAGGTGAGCAGGGGTGGGCGGCATGTCTATAGAGCAGGGGTGGGTGGCAAGTCTATAGGTGAGCAGGGGTGGGCGGCATGTCTATAGAGCAGGGGTGGGGGCATGTCTATAGGTGAGCAGGGGTGGGCGGCATGTCTATAGAGCAGGGGTGGGTGGCAAGTCTATAGGTGAGCAGGGGTGGGCGGCATGTCTATAGAGCAGGGGTGGGGGCATGTCTATAGGTGAGCAGGGGTGGACGGCATGTCTATAGGTGAGCAGGGGTGGGTGGCAAGTCTATAGGTGAGCAGGGGTGGGCGGCATGTCTATAGGTGAGTAGGGGTGGGCGGCATGTCTATAGAGCAGGGGTGGGCGGCATGTCTATAGGTGAGCAGGGGTGGGCGGCATGTCTATAGGTGAGTAGGGGTGGGCGGCATGTCTATAGAGCAGGGGTGGGGGCATGTCTATAGGGGAGCAGGGGTGGGCGGCATGTCTATAGGTGAGCAGGGGTGGGCGGCATGTCTATAGAGCAGGGGTGGGTGGCATGTCTATTGGGGAGCAGGGGTGGGCGGCTATAGGTGAGCAGGGGTGGGCGGCATGTCTATAGGGGAGCAGGGGTGGGGGCATGTCTATAGGGGAGCAGGGGTGGGGCATGTCTATAGGGGAGCAGGGGTGGGTGGTGAGCAGGGGTGGGCGGCTATATGTGAGCAGGGGTGGGCGGCATGTCTATTGGTGAGCAGGGGTGGGGGCATGTCTATAGGGGAGCAGGGGTGGGCGGCATGTCTATAGGTGGGCAGGGGTGGGCGGCTATAGGTGAGCAGGGGTGGGCGGCATGTCTATAGGTGGGCAGGGGTGGGCGGCAAGTCTATAGGTGGGCAGGGGTGGGCGGCATGTCTATAGGTGAGCAGGGGTGGGCGGCTATAGGTGAGCAGGGGTGGGCGGTGAGCAGGGGTGGGCGGCATGTCTATAGGTGAGCAGGGGTGGGCGGCATGTCTATTGGGGAGCAGGGGTGGGCGATGAGCAGGGGTGGGCGGTGAGCAGGGGTGGGCGGCATGTCTATAGGTGAGCAGGGGTGGGCGGTGAGCAGGAGTGGGCGGTGAGCAGGGGTGGGCGGCAAGTCTATAGGTGAGCAGGGGTGGGCGGTGAGCAGGGGTGGGCGGCACGTCTATATCGGAGCAGGGGTGGGCTGTATGTCTATAGGTGAGCAGGGGTTAGCGGCATGTCAGTTGGTGAGCAGGGGTGGGCATGTCTATAGGTGAGCAGGGGTGGGCGGCATGTCTATAGGTGAGCAGGGGTGGGCGGCATGTCTATAGGTGAGCAGGGGTGGGCGGTGAGCAGGGGTGGGCGGTGAGCAGGGGTGGGCGGAGAGCAGGGGTGGGCGGCAAGTCTATAGGTGAGCAGGGGTGGGCGGCATGTCTATAGGTGAGCAGGGGTGGGCGGCATGACTGTAGGGGAGCAGGGGTGGGCGGCATGTCTATAGGTGAGCAGGGGTGGGCGGCATGTCTATAGAGCAGGGGTGGGCGGCAAGTCTATAGGTGAGCAGGGGTGGGTGGCAAGTCTATAGGTGAGCAGGGGTGGGCGGTGAGCAGGGGTGGGCGGTGAGCAGGGGTGGGCGGTGAGCAGGGGTGGGCGGAGAGCAGGGGTGGGCGGCAAGTCTATTGGTGAGCAGGGGTGGGCGGCATGTCTATAGGTGAGCAGGGGTGGGCGGTGAGCAGGGGTGGGCGGTGAGCAGGGGTGGGCGGTGAGCAGGGGTGGGCGGCAAGTCTATAGGTGAGCAGGGGTGGGCGGCATGTCTATAGGTGAGCAGGGGTGGGCGGCATGTCTATAGGTGAGCAGGGGTGGGCGGTGAGCAGGGGTGGGCGGTGAGCAGGGGTGGGCGGAGAGCAGGGGTGGGCGGCAAGTCTATAGGTGAGCAGGGGTGGGCGGCATGTCTATAGGTGAGCAGGGGTGGGCGGCATGACTGTAGGGGAGCAGGGGTGGGCGGCATGTCTATAGGTGAGCAGGGGTGGGCGGCATGTCTATAGAGCAGGGGTGGGCGGCAAGTCTATAGGTGAGCAGGGGTGGGTGGCAAGTCTATAGGTAAGCAGGGGTGGGCGGTGAGCAGGGGTGGGCGGTGAGCAGGGGTGGGCGGTGAGCAGGGGTGGGCGGAGAGCAGGGGTGGGCGGCAAGTCTATTGGTGAGCAGGGGTGGGCGGCATGTCTATAGGTGAGCAGGGGTGGGCGGTGAGCAGGGGTGGGCGGTGAGCAGGGGTGGGCGGTGAGCAGGGGTGGGCGGCAAGTCTATAGGTGAGCAGGGGTGGGCGATGAGCAGGGGTGGGCGGTGAGCAGGGGTGGGCGGCATGTCTATAGGTGAGCAGGGGTGGGCGGTGAGCAGGGGTGGGCGGCAAGTCTATAGGTGAGCAGGGGTGGGCGGTGAGCAGGGGTGGGCGGCACGTCTATATCGGAGCAGGGGTGGGCTGTATGTCTATAGGTGAGCAGGGGTTAGCGGCATGTCAGTTGGTGAGCAGGGGTGGGCATGTCTATAGGTGAGCAGGGGTGGGCGGCATGTCTATAGGTGAGCAGGGGTGGGCGGCATGTCTGTAGGTAGACCTCAGGTAGTGTGTCAAGACTCCAGACAAACAAACAGACCAACTGACACACTGGCGGCTGACATTTACGCCTCGGCCTGTCACAGAGTATACATGTTTAGCCACTAGTCTGCCAGCTGACTGCCGGTCGGTCAGCGGCTAAATGGCCGGTTGGTTTGTTTTGCCGGCTTAGACGACAGATAAGGCCCCGGAAGTCTGTTTGTGGTGAGTAGGTCTGTGCGATAAGTGAGGGAGAGAGTTGTCAGCATCTCACGTGAGTGGCCTGAGATCGAAGCTGTATCAACAAACCTGTCCATCCACGGACAGGTCAAAGACTTGATGTTCCAGCTTAGCTGCTTCATATATGTTTCTCTTGTACGGTCCAAGGCAGACCATCTGAAAGTTCTCGGGGAACAAGGGGGTGGGATGGGGTGGGAATTAACAACACAAGCAATGAAGCAGTTTGTTTTCTTTGAAGTTGTTGGGTATATAGGTGAGTAACTGTGGCAATTCGCTTGATCCCCCCTCCCTCCCCATCTTCCATTTACGTAACTCTTAACCATGACGCAACTTTACTCTTACCCTCTTAAGTAGTTTGTCCCCCTAACCACTTAGGTAACTCCCCCCCCCCCTCTTAACCCTGACGTAACTTTACTTTTACCCTCTTGGTCGAATTTCAATTTGTGGATGAAACAAAAGTCAACAAAATTTCACTAAATGTTTTCTGCCAGCAGTTTATTTCATTTTGTGATTCAAATTTGAAACCATTTTAGATTATTTCACTTTTAACTGCGCTGTGTTCGTTAATCCACTCATCTCAGGTCTCTAATGTAAGACTACCAATGATGTTAAGACTTTAGAGGTAACACGAGTGTTTAATCAGAACGGATGCAAGTAGATCCATGGTGATTGCTACCAAAATAGCAATAGCCTTCATCATTACACGCGCCAGCAGTAGGAGTCAGGTAAACGGAAAAAGTAACAGGAAAATAAAACACAGAAAAAAGTCACAGGAAAAAAAGTCACAGGAAAATAAAACAAAAGAAATATAGTCACAGAAAAAAAGTCACAGGAAATATAGTCACAGGAAAAAAGTTACAGGAAAATTAGTAGCAGGAAAAAAAAGTCACAGGAAAATAAAACAAAAGAAATACAGTCACAGAAAAATAGTCACAGGAAATATAGTCACAGGAAAAAAGTTACAGGAAAAATAGTAACAGGAAAAAAAGTAAAAAAAGTCACAGGAAAATAAAACAAAAGAAATATAGTCACAGAAAAAAAGTCACAGGAAATATAGTCACAGGAAAAAAGTTACAGGAAAAAAAGTAACAGGAAAAAAAAGTCACAGGAAAATAAAACAGAAAAAAGTCACAGGAAAAAAAGTCACTGGGTAAAAAGTCACAAATGTGTGTTTGCATTGAATAACAGCATAAATAACACACAACATATCAACATATTTAGCACATAACATATGAAGACATTTAGCACATAGCACTTTCGAGAAAAAGTGTCTTTATCTTCTGCACTATGTTTTACATTTGATTCCAAACCCCCCACAACAGTTTTGGCAAGTAGGTCATTATGTATCTGTCTTTCTTCTAGGTCATAAGCCGGCCACGGATATATTGACCTGCAAAAAATGGATTTCAAATTCAATCATTCGTCGCTTTAAAAAAAAATCCGGGAAAAGTGTGTTCACGCGAAAGATTTTTTTTTTCTTTCAAATCAAGATTTTTTTTCACACTGTAAATAACTCTAACCCTATTCAAAAAACCTCAAACTAAGCATTTTTAGACAGTTAAAAATGTTAGATTTGTAGGAAATCTCAGACTATATTCTATGAAGAACACTATCTAAAAGAATTTGGTCATAGTACCATAGGGTTTTTATAAACCCTAAAAACTTGTACATAGTACCATTATGTAAAAGACCTGAAATTACGTGTACACATTGTGATTGTGTACAGTGTACACGATACAAAGCGAGTTGATGATCGACACTCAGCTGTTTGAGCGTGTACATTGTACACAACATCAGCCTATCGTGGTGTTCACCATTGTATCACTCAGGTCAGTATCTAATCGTGCTAATAATTATCAACAAATTGATTTTAGTAAATCGAACTTGGTGGTCAATAACAGCAGACGTGAAGCGACCATGTCACGATGAGTTTCTCTTTAATCCTGCTTTACGTCAGGTACCTAAAAACTCCTGATTGTGCTCCAGTTAGGATCCGAACCCGAGACCTCTACAATTCTTTCTATTTGTTACATTCTATAAATGACAAGCTCTAATTCACATGATATAGCGCATTGCGTGCTAATGTATACCACTTCAATATAAAAACTACCAACAGCAGAGACGAGTACGTTCAAGGCATGTGTGTTCAATTTAAAGAATTGTGAGAGAAGAGTTAATGGGGGGATGGGGGGGGGGTGGAGGGGGTGGAGTCAGAGAAACTCCATCATTAAATGTAAATAAATTTAATAAAGGCGTTTTAAATGGATGTCGAAAAGTTTTTACTTCCTTTCCTCCCGCCTCACTCCCTCCCCATCATTTCTGCTTCAACCAGCAGGAAGTTCCGCAGTCGCCATTTTGTTTTTCTCGCGGCAAATTTATGAGAAAAGGAGGTGAGAGGTTTTTTTTAAATCTTAACTGTGAGATCAGGGCTGGGGAGAGGAGGGAGGGGAGGCTGGTGGAGAGGGGGGAGAGAGGGTGGGTGGAGAGGGGGGATACAACAGGAGGTTGGTGGAGAGAGGGGATACAACAGGAGGTTGGTAAAGAGAGGTGATAGAAAGATGTATGTAGAGGGAGAGATACTGAGGACACATGGAGGCTATGAAACAATCATATAAAGAAAATCAAACCACTAGCGACACTTTAACCCGAGTTGACGCCCCTGGTACTTTACACTTAGTCAGCAACCTTCTGTCCTCTTGCAACGACTCGTAGCTAGATGTCTCGTTTAACGACGTCAATAACGACGCAGGTTCAATTGTTGGTTTAACCCTGCCCGTTTAACGACGTTAAAAACTTTTAATGTACGCCAAATCAAGTCAACGACTTGAGGTCTCTCCCCCCCCCCCCCCACCCTGCCATGGTGCCTATCACATCTGTCGTGGTCCCCCACCCCGGAGCAGCCATATGCTGGTGGACGGGACCTGGAAAAATCAACACCCCGAGTGAGCAGCTTGGGAGAAATCACGAGCATGCCGGTAACATTAGCCGGTGATGGGGGTCCATCGTAAACAAGCGACCACATTGCCGGCACCGGTTAACCGGCTAATTCCGGCTGATCAAGGGTGTTTTAGCCCCACACAGACCCGGGCACGGCCACCCCCGGGATGGGTACATCACGGAGTAAACGAGGCGTGGTCAGAGTTAGGTTCCGTGTTTTGTTTTTAAACCGCTGCTAGGTGGTCTAGTATCTACCTTCAGCTGACGCGCTCAAGTAGCTTTTTGCGCTTTCACCCAATAGGTCGTTTGATACATTCATCTTATGTTCTAGGTCATTTCATTCATTCATCCATTCATCTAGGTCACTTCATTCATTCATCCATTCATCTAGGTCATTTATTTCATTCATCTATTCATCTAGGTCATTTATTTCATTCATCTATTCATCTAGGTCATTTATATCATTCATCTATTCATCTAGGTCATTTATTTCATTCATCTATTCATAAGGTCATTTATTTCATTCATCTATTCATCTAGGTCACTTCATTCATTCATCTAGGTCATTTATTTCATTCATCTATTCATCTAGGTCACTTCATTCATTCATCTATTCATCTAGGTCATTTATTTCATTCATCTATTCATCTAGGTCATTTATTTCATTCATCTATTCATCTAGGTCATTTATTTCATTCATCTATTCATCTAGGTCACTTCATTCATTCATCTAGGTCATTTATTTCATTCATCTATTCATCTAGGTCACTTCATTCATTCATCTATTCATCTAGGTCATTTATTTGATTCATCTATTCATCTACGTCATTTATTTCATTCATCTATTCATCTAGGTCATTTATTTCATTCATCTATTCATCTAGGTCACTTCATTCATTCATCTATTCATTTAGGTCATTTATTTCATTCATCTATTCATCTAGGTCATTTATTTCATTCATCTATTCATCTAGGTCATTTATTTCATTTATCTATTCATCTAGGTCATTTCATGCCATCATCTTTTCTTATTGGTCATTTTCACTAGACTACAATTTTCACCAAACTACATCACACCACACTACATCACACCACACTACGCCACACCACACCACATTACAACACACCACACCACACTGCATCACACCACACTACGCCACACCACACCACACTATAACACACCACACCACACTACATCACACCACACTGCATCACACCACACTACGCCACACCACACCACACTACAACACACCACACCACACTACATCACACCACACTGCATCACACCACACTGCATCACACCACACTACACCACACCACACTACACCACACCACACCACACTACAACACACCACACCACACTACATCATACTACATCACACCACACTATACCACACCACACTACACCACACTACACCACACTACACCACACTACACCACACTACACCACACTACACTACACCACACCACACTATGCCACACTACATCATACTACATCACACCACACCACACTACATCACACCACACTACACCACACCACATCACAACCACACCACACTACATCACACCACACTACACCACACCACACCACATCACAACCACACCACACTACATCACACCACACTACGCCACACTACATCATACTACATCACACCACACTACATCACACCAAACTACATCACACCACACTACACTACACTACGCCACACTACACCACACCACACTACATCACACCACCATACATCACATCACATCACAGTACATCACACCACACCACACTAGACTACACCACACCACACCACACCACACCACACTACACTACACCACACTACATCACACCACCATACATCACATCACATCACACTACATCACACCACACCACACTAGACTACACCACACCACACTACACCACACCACACTACACTACACCACGCCACATCACAACCACACCACACCACATATCATACCCAACTACACCAGTAGTAGATAGACACGCCACTGCTAGATAGACACGCCACTGCCTATAAAACCTGAAGTGGCACGTACCTGCCCTACCTGGAGTCCGCTGCCAGCAGACGACGCGCCCACCCAACCAGGCAACTGGACCAGATTCGTCTCATGAAATCTGAACCCGTCAAATCTCGACTGAAATATATTTCTTGCCGCTGTTCAAGTTTATCACACCGATGAACCCGCTAGACCCACTGCTTCGTATCTTGTTTTTTTATATCCCATGTTTTGTACAAGCCAGGGGAGGTAATGTTTGACGTGTACAGCACACCGAACCCCAGGTTTGATAACTCCGTCAGTCTTGGGTCAACACGACCAGCAGTTATCGCCCCTTATGTGTTGCGTCACATCCCCCTCCCTCCCACCCCTACACACAGCCTGTAGCCCTCGAATTATTTATCTAGTTATTCTCATTTCATAGATTTGGTACCAGACTGCCATATTTAGAGGTTCAAGGTTCACCAAATATATTAACAATAAATTGTTTAGAGTATAGGATGTATAGATTTCCACCTGTTACCTTTGAAAGAAAAAGTAGATCCACTCTCCTAGCTGGCCACACCAAGTGAGAACCCACTACTAGCCACCTCAACATTGTTTACCTCTATATCACCGTGTCTGCTCATAGACGCGGGTTATTTCCCTTAACAGCTCAACTCCTCCATGGCGTCCTTAGTAATTTTTTAAGGGGAGACAACTCGGAAGATTCACTAAGATGATAAATTACCATTAAAATCAAGAGCTCATATAACTACGCGTGTCTAACTATTTGATCTGTCCTATTTAAAAGCCTGCATAATTTTTTTTCACTTTAACGAGTTAGGTTATTTTTACATCAACATTAACTAGTAATGTAAAATATTCAGAGTGACGGTGGGGGGGGGGGTCTGTCTATCTGATCTATTTTGACCGTTATGACGGTGCCCGGCCACCCTGACTCCATCCTCAACTTTCTTCCAACAGTTGTAGTACCGACGCTTCAATTAGCAACTGTAGGGTGTTTACTAAATAACAAAAAATCTAATCCAACATCTTCTCTCCCTCCCCCCCCCCCTCCCCCATCACTTGTGCTGACGACGCTCATAGTAGCAATGATATCGTGTATGTAAATACTTACACACCCAACCCAGCCCCTCCCCCACTTTAAACCCATCCCGTGCCGATACCCTGTCCCGTAATCTATATCTATGTGGTGTTAAAATATCTAACACTAGTGTCATCGAAATAGTTCTAGGTCCGCCGACGAAGGCCGCATGTCGAAACCCAGCAGTAATAATATCCCCGTCATCAGCGCGTGTTTACAGAGCACGTGACGTCGCGTGAAGCCGTGTTTTGTTACTCGTGAAAGATGAATGCCGGCTGCGGGAAAGCTGTGCCGGCAACCGGCCAGGGCTGACTGGGTAATGAAAACCAAACATGCCAGTTTGGAGCCAGCACTGCGAGCAGGACGTACGACTACATTTCTAGTTTCTCGAAGTTTGGGATAGTTTTTTGTTTATTTTTTGTGTCAAAATATTGAATTTAAAATTGCGAGAAGTCGAAAGTATTTTAGTAGTTTAAAACTTTATTTTAAAACAAATTAGAATTCAGGAAGGTAGGACAACAAAATTAAGCAAACCCGAGATATTTTTGCTTAAATAGACTCTAGATTTCGTACTTCTTTCAAATAATTTCTTTTACATTATTAAATATTGTTACTAACAGATTTACACACTAAAATTTGAAGTTTCAACTTTGTTTGAAGATAGTTGAGAACACAGAACAAGAAAACCATATGAGGCCCGCGGTCCAGGAGTTTACAAACATGTACTTTCGACATAACAGAAACTATTATAGCTTATGATTAATATTATTTTCTTTTTTTAAAGTCAAAATATTTAAAACCAACAACAAGTTAAAAAATATCCTAAAAAAAGTAATTTTACCTAATCTGATTAGTCATAAAAAATTATAGCGAAGGGAAGATAACTTTTGATGAAAAAAATCTCTAATACTGCCACATCGTTGCCTGGCCCCTATCACCACCATCTTGGTTTTATTACCTGCTCTTTGTTTTTTATTGAAGATTGGATGTTCCGCTTGTGATAAATTAACTTTTAAAAAATGGCGTCTGCTCGAGTTATCTCCTCACTTTGTTCTAGATGAGGAGATGGCCTCGCTTTCAACTTACCTGTTCAGGTATGATAGAGGGTGAGTCGCCTCTAAAAGGTGAGTCGCCACTACCAGAGAAGGTGAGCCGCTGGGGGGGGGAGAATTTTGGGCTATAAATATTTAATGAGCTGTATTTTTCTACAGTCTGTGAGAGAGGCTGATATATGGAAGAAAAAAGGCGCTGATTAGACATGGGGCTACAAGGAACGTTCTCCGTCTAGACGTGGTGATACAGGGAACATCCTCCGTCTAGACGTGGTGATACAGGGAACATTCTCCGTCTAGACGTGATCATACAAGGAATGTTCCGGCTAAACAAACATTACATGGAGTACAAAATTTTCCGGCTAAACAAACAATACATAGAGTACAAAATGTTCCGGCTAAACAAACAATACATAGAGTACAAAATGTTCCGGCTAAACAAACAATACATGGAGTACAAAATGTTCCAACTAAACAAACAATACATAGAGTACAAAATGTTCCGGCTAAACAAACAATACATGGAGTACAAAATGTTCCGGCTAAACAAACAATACATAGAGTACAAAATGTTCCGGCTAAACAAACAATACATAGAGTACAAAATGTTCCGGCTAAACAAACAATACATAGAGTACAAAATGTTCCGGCTAAACAAACAATACATAGAGTACAAAATGTTCCGGCTAAACAAACAATACATAGAGTACAAAATGTTCCGGCTAAACAAACAATACATGGAGTACAAAATGTTCCGGCTAAACAAACAATACATGGAGTACAAAATGTTCCGGCTAAACAAACAATACATGGAGTACAAAATGTTCCGGCTAAACAAACAATACATGGAGTACAAAATGTTCCGGCTAAACAAACAATACATAGAGTACAAAATGTTCCGGCTAAACAAACAATACATGGAGTACAAAATGTTCCGGCTAAACAAACAATACATGGAGTACAAAATGTTCCGGCTAAACAAACAATACATGGAGTACAAAATGTTCCGGCTAAACAAACAATACATGGAGTACAAAATGTTCCGGCTAAACAAACAATACATGGAGTACAAAATGTTCCGGCTAAACAAACAATACATAGAGTACAAAATGTTCCGGCTAGACAAACAATACATGGAGTACACAATTTTCCGGCTAGACAAACAATACATGGAGTACAAAATTTTCCGGCTAGACAAACAATACATGGAGTACAAAATTTTCCGGCTAGACAAACAATACAAGGTATACAAGAAGTTCCGGCTAGACAAACAATACATGGAGTACAAAATTTTCCGGCTAGACAAACAATACAAGGTATACAAGAAGTTCCGGCTACGCAATGAGCTAAAAAACCGCCCACTAGACCAGAATGGCGCCACTGTAGACAAAAAGAAAAAAAATTACCAGGAGCAGAAGCGACACCCCCAGACCAGAAGTCTGAGGACCGGACGGCTGGCCGGCCATTGATGTCTAAACTTTACCTGAGTAATGCACCCCAGGTGTAACGATTAGGGAGTCACGTGATACGATTTCCTCTTCCGTTTTATTTTTAAAGGAGAAACCAGACGTTAAACATAGAAATTGTGGCTTTAACCTGAAAAAGTTGCAGGGCTGGTTTGGTATTCGGGTTTGTATTTAGGGTTTTGTATTTTTCGTTTGTATTTTTCGTTTGTATTTTCCGTTTATATTTTCCGTTTGTATTTTTCGTTTATATGTTTCGTTAATGTTTCGTTTGAATTTTTCGTCTATATTTTTCGTTTGTATTTTTTGTTCATATTTTTCGGTTGCATTTTCCGCTTATATTGTGTTTGTATTTATGTCGTTTATGTTTCGTTTGTATTTTTCGTTAAAACTTTCCGTTTGTATTTTCGTTTATATTTTTCGTTTGTATTATAGTAAATTTTTATTGTATTTTTTTTTTTTTTTTTTTTGTAATTTTTATTTTTTGCTGGCATTTTTACTTTCTCGTATATACGTAGTATAGAGAAAGCATTGTAATCGTGCAAAAAAAAAAATCGAGATTTTTACAAATCTCGACGTTTTACACCTCACTGATACGGAAAAACATAATTTTGCAATCTTGTCCGTATGTCTGTGTGTGTGTGTGTGTGTGTCTGTGTGTCTGTGTGTCTGTCCGTGTGTAAACACGATAACTTGAGTACCGTTACAGCTAGGTTGATGAAATTTCATATATAAGTATTTAATCAAAATCGTAGATCCGTTTCAACTTTTGAGCGATTTCCGATAACCGGAAGTGGTACTTTTCCTACTTTGAATTTTTCAAAAGCCTATAACTTGAGTACTATTTCAGATAGATAAATGAAATTTCAATCGTAAGTAAAAGATCTAATTCTCTACCTTCTATTAAATTTTGAGTCATTTCCGTTGACTGGAAGTAGTACTTTACGCTACTTCCGATTTCTCAAAAAACTAATGTAAATTTTAAAAGTAATAATAATATTGCGCACTATTATGCGCTTTTTTATTTGGCGTTCACTTGGTGTGCAATTAATTTGTCTACGAGATTTTATTCTATTTTTAAAACTTTAAGTATTTAAAATGGATTAAAAATCATGTCTATAGCCCGAGTTCCCATCCCCTGTTATTTTATATAAGAATATTCGAGAAAGTTTAGGGGAGATCACTCCCGGTTTATTTGTTTTAACTTTTCGTTTTTATTTTTTGTTTTTTAATCTTTTTTTTTAATTTTACAAATGTATTTTTATATGTATATCTAGTTTTTGGTAAAGAACGATGCACATTATTAGGCTGGTTTGTGCACCTGATTTTTTCCCTGAAAAAAAAAACTTCTGTTATCTGATGTGAGCCGGTTTGAATACGTACGTTTATAATTTATAATACCTCGATGTGAGACAGGTTTTACTGCGGTGTTTTACATCATGAAGGTGCAATTAAAATCTGCAACGGTGCAGGTAAGGTGAGATCTGTAACACGTCAACTTGCAACTTCCGGTGGAATGGGTGCATACCTGAGTGATGTGTACAGATGGGTGTGATGTGTACAGATTGGTGAGATGTGTACAGATTGGTGAGATGTGTACAGATTGGTGTGATGTGTAGAGATTGGTGTGATGTGTACAGATTGGTGTGATGTGTACAGATGGGTGTGATGTGTACAGATTGGTGTGATGTGTACAGATTGGTGTGATGTGTAGAGATTGGTGTGATGTGTACAGATTGGTGTGATGTGTACAGATTGGTGAGATGTGTACAGATTGGTGTGATGTGTACAGATTGGTGTGATGTGTACAGATTGGTGTGACGTGTACAGTTTGATGTGGTGTGTACATTTTTGTGTGGTGTGTATAGATTGGTGTCATGTGTACAGATTGGTGTGATGTGTACAGTTTTATGTGGTGTGTACATTTTGGTGTGGTGTGTATAGATTGTTGTGATGTGTACAGATTGGTGTGATGTGTACAGATTAGTGTGATGTGTACAGATTGGTGTGATGTGAACAAATGGATGTGATGTGTACAGATTGGTGTGATGTGTACAGATTGGTGTCATGTGTACTGATAAAGGGGATTTGTACACATTTTTGTGACGTATACTGTTGATATTGACGTAGCAAATGATCGTGAAGCAATGACGTAAGTTATCACAATAACAGTAACCCATATTTCAAAAGACGTATTTCTCGCATTATGTGATTAACAATTAATTAAAAGATCACTATGAAAATCAATAGATTAGGTAGAGATCACGTGATTCAGAACATGAGGCCGACACGTATACGACCTAGAAAACTGACCTTGTTAGCAACCTCAGCGTGACGTCACATGGATGACACGAAATGACCGGAAATGATAGTTTTTAAACTGCTGTGAACTGCCCCACAAATCAACGACTCCACCATAAAACACAGACACCATCCGGGCACGTAGAAATTGATTTCATTCAGCCAACACCTCTTTTATTGCCAGTCCTCTTCCTCCCTCCCTCCATATCTCTCGCTCTCTCTACATATGTTTACGAGAATACTCTCTCGTCTTCTCTCTCTCTCTCTCTCTCTCTCTCTCTCTCTCTCTCACACACACACACACACGCACGTATTTACCGGCGATTATAAAAAGGCTATGGTGTAACAGGTAAGGCTTTTATTGTTGCCGTTCAGTGTTTCTTTCAGGCATCCCTTGGGGGGGGGGGGGGGCAATACCCCAAGTTTTAAGTGCCCCCACCCCACCCCGGATAAAAAAGGCTGAAAGAAACACTGTTGCTGTTTGACATCTAATTTTCAGTAAGCTTAGGATCAGGGTTTAGCTCAAGCTGTGTTTAGTATTTACACCACTAAAATCGATTGTTGAAATTTATTAAAGCTGTTCCAAATTTTCAGTAGAGCACTAAAATCAATACGCTTATGAAGGAATTTATTTTTAAATGTCATGTTTAAATTGCCTTAGATTAGTTTCGGTGTGAAATACAATATAACTACATTTAGATCAATAAGTCACAAAAAGTACAGCCTATTTCTTAAACCGAGGCTATTTTGTTTTATAAGCTAGGATTTCACGAAACTCTGTCAATTCTACTGGTCTAAAGGTACTGTTCTAATCACCACAAGATCACACAGTCGCATACACTAATCAACTGTACATACAAATTGTGATCATCCGCCAGTTTGATTTAAAAGCAACCTAAAACCTCAATGATCGGCACATTTTTTTTAATGTCAGGTTTCCATGACAACGCGCAGCTACTCTTCTGTGTATGTTGACAGGAAAAGTTACGGTAAGACTTAACAGGGATGTGGTAACTGTTTATCAATAGATTAAAAATCGCAACAAAAAAATAATTAATCTTCAACTACCCATCCAAACAACGATTACCTACAACTTCCTTATCTGAACTTAAATCTCACCTTGAAACTCCATATATGGGTCTCTCCACCTTTACACAACCCCAAAATAACCCACGGGCTCTACAAACAAAAGAGCCCTCTGTCTCTCCTCATCCCGTCATCTCTTTAGTGTCCCAAAGCTTTTAATCTGACGTCACCGGTTGCGTAGTACCCCCAGTCTCGATGACAAAGACCGCATTAGCGAGTTACCCAACTTCCGATGGCCCAAAGATCCGTCTCACGCCCGTGTTGGCCAGCTGTAAGAGATGGCCCTCCATCAATAGAAGGTACTACGGCTGGAACCGGAAGTGACCTAGGTTTCATGCCAGTTCGAACTACTAAAACGGGATGGAGAGAGCGAGTGGGTTTCCTGAGAGGTAGGTTGAAAGTACCCCGCGCAACACTGGCGTGCTGATCATTCAGGCCTTTCATTGGGGAAAGAAAAGGGCATTGAATTTGACGTGTTAAGTTGAAACAACTTGACATTTTTAGATATCTTCTTTGGATTATTTAATACTTGACAATTTTAGATATGTTCTTTGTTTACATAATACATGACATTTTTAGCTATCTTGTTTGGTTACATAATACTTGACATTTTTAGATATGTTCTTGGTTTACATAATACTTGACATTTTTAGATATGTTTTTTGTTTACATAATACTTGACATTTTTAGCTATTTTGTTTAGGGGTCATCCATAAATGACGTCACGCTTTTTTTTTGACAATTTTTACCTCCCCCCTTCCCTCCGTCACACATCGTCACAAAAAGCCAGACCCCTACCCCTAAAATGACGTCACATCTCAGCCTACAACCCCTCACCCCCCTTCAAAATTGCAGTTGAATTTTTCTTAAAATACGATATTTTTCAAAATCTTGCCTGAACTCTGTCAACATAGAGTATTTTAATCAATTCCTTTTACAATTTATTAAAACAGTTTTCTAACATCCGAAAAAACGGTTAAAATTCGTTTTCTAACATTGCTTTTTTTATAATGCAAAAGTGTGCGGTCACACGATCTAACCCCCCCTCCCCCTCATCACAAACCGTAACAAAATTACAGACCCCCCCTTTCCCCCTACGATTGTGAAGTCATTTATGGACGACCACTTAGTTATATAATACTTGACATTTTTAGCTAACTTGTATATCTTATAATATGATATTTTTAAACATACAAGCATCTTTTTCCTTGTTAAGTGTATTAACGATTGAAGTAGATTTATGTTTAACAGTGTAATAAAATAAAATTGATTTGCTAGTTGATGAATGTGTTTTGATCTCGCGAATTCGTCAGGTTCGAAGGTGCTTTACCTACACAGAAGAATAAAGTGCACTACATCAACTATTGCAAATGTATTGTTGGATGGAATCTAAATTTAATTAAGTAAGCCTACAATCTGTAATCATATACATTATCACACACTAACCTTAAATTTAGGTTTGTGATGGGGAGGGGAGGGGTCATGGCTGCTTGATGAAATTTAACAACGCCACAAAGAAACCATCACTTACCAACACTGAAATTTAACAACGCCACAAAGAAACCATCACTTACCAACACACAACTACACCTGCCCACACCAACAAGATCAGCTCAACATGATTGTACTAACCATCGGTTTTTTTCTTTGAAAAAAAAATGTGCTTCGAGTAGCAGTTTTTAAATGTAATGAAGATTGCTGTAATTTATCATTGGCTTATCTAGCCACGTGACAAATGACTAGGCGGGGCCAGAAAAGGGAGATTTCCTTACAGATAATCCTAAATCCTATTTCAAAGTAACTTTTTTTTCTCAAAGCCTGATCATCTGATGTACACAACTTTCAAATAAATAAACAGGAGAAAAAAGTTACATTAAAAAATAAAGCCTTCTCAATTTTTAACCATTTTTATTTTTATACAAGTTGTGTAAATTAACCTGTCGGTGAGTCGCGTTAATTTGACAGTTTTGTAAACAAAACATAAGCTGCAAGTATACAAGGATAACCCGTAAACATCAGAGTTATTGTCCTTGAATTTTTTTAAATGTTGTTTCGCTGTCAACGAGATTTACTTTCAAAGACACATAAGACAAAAAAAAATTTAAAATATTGATATTTAGAATATCGTAGGAGTTTTGTTTTTTATTCTGTTTGTTAATATCTAGATATAAAGTAACAATGTATCGAGGGGGATTAAGGAGGATTAAGGTAATCCGATTAAAATCAACATTCTAAAACTTTGCTGATGCAAAAGTTCTCTTGAACGCATTTTACAAGGACTGGGTCAGGGTTGAGTTGGTGGTAATTAGCCTAATAAAACAGTTCGGACAAAAAGCCAGATCGTCTTGTTGTGGGGATGTAAGTATATTGTTGCTATTGGGTATGTAACTATATTGTTGCTGTTAATAGTAAACATATGTACGTTGTTGCAACAAGGACACCACATACAATTCTAGATATCAGTTTCTTTAATACTCTCTCTCTGTTCATAAGAGATAAACACTTTAATAAGCCAAATGTTACAACCGTATCCAGGTACAACTCCTGCTCTGTAAGCACGGGGTGTAGGTTTATTGGTGCTGGATAAGGGGAGAATTTTTTAGTTAGATGAAGGGTAACTACCCTAGTCTAATAAATGGAGACTACCCAAGGCCTTATGAATGGAGACTTCCCTGGTCTAACGAAGGGAAACTACTTATGTCTAATGAAGGGAGACTACCCTAGTCTGATGAAGGGAGACTTTCATAGTTTTATAAAGGGAGACTAACATATTCTTGTGAAGGAAGACTAGCATACTCTATAGAAGGGAGACGACCCTAGTATGATAAGAAGGGAAACTACTGCTGTGTACTTTGAGAAACATGGCCGCCTGAACGTAAAACGACCAACGTTACCAACACTCTGGTATCCGTGACCGTCATGGATGAGTGCACACGTCAGATCCGACAGATGGGGCCGTGTTAACATGGGAATCAATGTATTCCAGCCCCGCCACACTAGCCCTGACAGGCCTGCGACAGGTGTGGGCTGTCCAGCAGTTGTACCTGCGGGCCGCATCTGGCCCAGCTGTACCTGCGGGCCGCATCTGGCCCAGCGAGTTAGGCGACATCCCAAACTTGGTGGCCATCGTTTTCTAGCCAGGGGCGAGAAAGTTTTTCTCTCCGCTGGTAGAAATTGTTGACAGGGGCGTAGATCTAGATAAAACATGGGGGTCTTTACTACAAGTCTATTCTTTACACCCTCGAAGCTAATTCTATGAAATTTGGTAATTTGCCCAGAAAAAAAATAAAAAAAAAAAATTAAACTGATAACCTACATTTTTGTACATATTTTAAAAGATAGCTCACTTCAAAGATTCAACTTGTCACGCCATGATTAGATTCGTATTTTTAATATTCCTTATCACATTCATACACATTCACCAAAAAGTTGTGACGCCTATGCTTGTAGTCCAGCAGTAAAAAAAAAATGTCTGTGATGTTGGTGTAAGGTGTAAGATGTAAGACCCAGGAAGGAATAGGCCTACGTCAATGTAAGTTACATTGTGATGTTTGTGTAAGATGTAAGACCCAGGCACACGTCAATCTGTGATGTTGATGTAAGATGTAAGACCCAGGCACACATCAATCTGTGATGTTGATGTAAGATGTAAGACCCAGGCACACGTCAATCTGTGATGTTGATGTAAGATGTAAGACCCAGGCACACGTCAATCTGTGATGTTGATGTAAGATGTAAGACCCAGGCACACGTCAATCTGTGATGTTGATGTAAGATGTAAGACCCAGGCACACGTCAATCTGTGATGTTGATGTAAGATGTAAGACCCAGGCACACGTCAATCTGTGATGTTGATGTAAGATGTAAGACCCAGGCACACGTCAATCTGTGATGTTGATGTAAGATGTAAGACCCAGGCACACGTCAATCTGTGATGTTGATGTAAGATGTAAGACCCAGGCACACGTCAATCTGTGATGTTGATGTAAGATGTAAGACCCAGGCACACGTCAATCTGTGATGTTGATGTAAGATGTAAGACCCAGGCACACGTCAATCTGTGATGTTGATGTAAGATGTAAGACCCAGGCACACGTCAATCTGTGATGTTGATGTAAGATGTAAGACCCAGGCACACGTCAATCTGTGATGTTGATGTAAGATGTAAGACCCAGGCACACGTCAATCTGTGATGTTGATGTAAGATGTAAGACCCAGGGACACGTCAATCTGTGATGTTGATGTAAGATGTAAGACCCAGGCACACGTCAATCTGTGATGTTGATGTAAGATGTAAGACCCAGGCACACGTCAATCTGTGATGTTGATGTAAGATGTAAGACCCAGGCACACGTCAATCTGTGATGTTGGCGTTAATGTAAGACGTCAATGTAAGTTACTGTGGCCAAGCAGCATACGTGATCAGACGGCTTGAGGCGATATGCATGACGACAGATACAAGATACTGACCCATGCCTGACGACAGATACACGTATGACTGACATACGATGCATCACGCGGCGAGCACGACGAAAACAGGAGAGACGACAGACAGGATTCGTGGGAATTCGTGGAATATCTCAGCGTGGATGAGGAAGGTGGGGGGGGGGGGGGGGAGCAGAAATAGAATTTTATAGTTTGAACGTATCTTCAACTTAACTTATCTTTAACTGAAAGTATTTTCAACTTAACGGATCTTTAGCTGAAAGTATCTGATACTTAACGTATCTAAACCAATGTTAAAAACAAGCAGAGAGCACTCAGCGTCTTTACTTGATCTGCTTACAGCTAGTTGGTTGAATGATATCACGTGGGTTGTGACGTCATGAGGGGAAAAATGACTACGTACTAGGTTACATTTTAAAAACAAAAAACCTATGTATGTGAATGTATATCCACATTGTATTCATTTATTTAATTATAGTTGCATGCGATATTCTAGTTTACCAAAACAGACTGAATTAATTATAAATATTTTTATGAACAAGAATAGGAGCTGTGTTTATCAAAATTAAAACGTGATTTTGAGACAACTATAATCATCACTGTTGATTAATTCAAGCTGTGACGTAACGTCTGACCAGGAGGACGTTGCTAATTAGTGGTAATCAAAGCCGAGGTTTAATTACTACAATCCGAGAAGATGACGTCATAAATACGTTCAAGTTACGAGACATCTAATTACCTAAAGATAAAAATAAATTGTCACTTTGTTGTACTGTAGTTATTGGTTCCACTAGCTTTAGGTCGAGTCACTTTCTGAACTTGATAAGTCTCTCTACGCTGTGTGAGAATGTCTCACCTTTCAAAACTTGATTTTAAATAATATTTTATCATTGTTGTATAGGTATCACGTTTTTCAGTGGGTTAAGCCTGGCTCACTTCTTGAAAGTGATATGTCGTTTCACTGTTCACTGGGTAAAATCGTAGTCTCACTTTATCGCACTTTGTCTAACTTTGTAAAGACAAGAATAATGAGATGTGTTAGTGGCCTCACCTTGACACGCTGAGATGTCATATCAGGAAGTTCGTTAGATGTCATACCATGCCATGTCAAGTCAGGAAGTTTGTTAGATGTCATGTCATGTCAGATTACAGGAAGCATGTCAAACCTCTCTGTCTATAAACAACCTGGATCTTTCAAATAGCTTGTCATACGATATGTCATATGTCATCTCATTGATATCTCATATGACATCTCCCATGACATCTGAGATGTCATAGCAGGATGTCTAATTAGTGTGAGTTGGAACGTTTTTCTAAAAAATGCAGATGAAAAGGCGCGGGGCCAAATTTTAAAATGAGTCTTTACCTCACCACCCCCCCCCCCTTTCCTCATCCTTTTTTTCGCCAACCCACTCCCATGGAGCCCTAGAGTATCTAGTTAAGTTTCTTTTTTAAATAAAATTCTGAGAAATGAATATCAAGTTTACTTTTGAGCAAGTTATTGCGCTTTGATGAGCCCTAGGGAAACTCGTGGGAAGATGATCCAATAGTTGACCTAACGAGTCGGGGAACATGGTGTGAAATGGTGGTCTAGACACCGGAGACAACTGTACTTTTAGACTTCATACAGTGGTCTAACTATACTTTTAGACTTCCTACGATGGCCTAACTGTACTTTTAGACTTTCTGTGGTCTAACAGTACTTTTAGACTTTCTGTGGTCTAACTATACTTTTAGACTTCCTAACAGTACATTGGGGACGGAGTGGTCTTGGGGTTAGAGAGCTGAACTGCTAACCCGTGAGTCTCGAGTTCGAATCAGTAGGTCGTCCCTGAGTCCACCCAACTTTGATAGGTACCTAACTCATGCGGCTGGGCATAGTGCTGACCACACTATCTCTTCATATGCCGAGGTCACAGAAACAATTGAACTTAAATTCACTTGCCCTATAGACCGTCAGGTTTAAAAAGGGAACTTTACTTTAACAGTTCATAAAAACTTCCAAACTGTATTTTTACACTTCCTAACAGTACTTTAAAACTTCCTAACAGTACTTTTAGATTTCCAAACAGTACTTTTAGAGTTCCTAAAAGGTACTTTTAGACTTCTTAATAGGTACTTGTAGACTTTCTAACTGTACTTTTAGACTTCCTAACTGTATATTTAGACTTCCTAACTGTACTTTTAGACTTCCTGATTTGTAATTGCACTTTTAGACTTACAGTGGTCTAGCTCTATTTTTAAGCTTCCAAACTGTACGTTTAGACTTCCTAGCAGTAGATTAAAATTTCCTAATTGTACTTTTAGACTTCCTAACAGTAAATTTAGACTTCTCATCATGGCGCAAATACCGGAACCAGATGTGCTTTGAAACTTCCTCTAGCGGCCTAACCTTCATGTTGGAACATTTGACCAATGTGGTTGGTGGTGGTCACGTGATAGCCACATCACGACAACCACAAAGCCAAGCCACGTGATCATGATGTCGAGCGAGCTGGTGTCGAGGGCAGACACACTTCATTCACATTTGATATTCTATTGATCACATGTGACAAACTAACGAATCCCACAAAAATAGAGTGATGCGATTTTTTTATTATCTGCCGTCAAACTGTGTTAAAATTTGTTGTAAAAAAAAACTATTTGATCGATTGTAGCATTTTGTTGCTGGCCAATATAAGGAAGTTGTTCTGCGTAGTTGAACTGAACAAAATGAAGTGTGTTCAGTTGTGTTGGAGAAGACAACAAGAAATATTTTCAACGGTGTTAAACAGCGACCCGTCTTGCGGGCAAGCTTCAAGGCAATTCGTGATTCGGAAAAATTGTTAGTTAAAGAATAAGCAGTTGCTTGGTTCAGTATCACAACAAGGATTCGAACTAAGTACAAAAAATAAAATAGTAAATATTTTTGGGAAAAACCAAACCATTTATGACGTCCACACGCGGGGGACTTTTATAAGGTAAAAAGTGGATTTTTGTGGACGGGGGAACGGGGGGGGGGGGGGTTCAAAATAAATAAAAAATTGTGAACGTCATAAATGGATGACCCCCTACTGGAAAAACGTCAAAATGCTGCAATTATGGCTCAGAATTGTCTGTTTCTCACATCAACAAAAATGTCTGCTTCTCACATTCGTTAGATCAACCACCACTGCACCCCCATGCAACTGACGTCCACTGACCTCCATTTAGGTCCGACACGTGACCGTGGTTTGTAAATCAGCTGACCTTGAGTTTGACCTTGACACGAGTCAATTGTCCTTGGGGCGCGTGCCGCTGGGTTTCTCTCATCGTCTCTGGGACTCTCTAGTTACATCCACTATCCACTGGATGGTGGATCGTTACATCCACTATCCACTGGATGGTGGATCATTACATCAACTATCTACTGTATCGTTACATCCACTATCTATTGGATGGTTGATCATTATATCCACTATTCACTAAATGGTGGATCGTTACATCCACTATCCACAAGACGGTGGATCCTGGCATACTAGTTATCCACTGTAAGGTAGATCGTGATGTACAAGATAGAAGACAACAAAAAATACGTAATTTGAAAACAGCAACAGAACGTTGTGATATGAAGCAGGACCAGGACGTGTTTTGTCGTGAAACAGGACGTATGTTGACATCAAACAGGACGTATTTTGACATGAATCAGGATTCATGATTTTGATTCATGGGGTAATTAAACGAAACTCATTTTTTTTTTACATTAATTCATTTCCGGCAGAGGAATCATTTAACTCGAGAAATATTCTCTTGGAATCTCCGCTCTGTATGGTGTTGTTTTAATATGGGGGTGGGGGGGGCCTGGCAACGAATTCTAACGATTTTCTATTTTCTCCACATCAATGTCACCTTGACCTCCTGTGTGGGTACTCTAATGGCACCATTAGGTGTCAGAGTGTGTGTGTGTGTGTGTGTGAGTGTGTGGGGGCGTACGTTTTTGTTTTTTTTATCTGAACTTTAAACTCTTTTCATTGGCTTTTTAAAATTCTCCCCCCGTCCCTCTCTCTCTCTCTCTCTCTCTCTCTCTCTCTCTCTCTCTCTCTCTCTCTCTCTCTCTCCTTCTCTCTGAGTGGTAAAGGAATAGCTGAATTTTAAAAAAGAACTTCGATGCCACTAGACTTGATGGGTACCGGAAAACTGGAGAGAAGTAACTGTGACTCGCCATTGTTCTGATTACATAAAACATGAATATATATTTTGGATGCAGAACTCTACTTCACCTGCTCCGTGGACCTCAGGTTAGCTAACAGTGTGTTTACACCGAGCTACTGTTTTATACATAGCCAAGTTTTTACTCCAGTCGGTGCCAACAATAACATTCTTTCTATGGCTTGTGTGACGTCATGAGCATTGCATTCAATCAACACTCCGATGGAGTGGCCAGATAAACTTTCGGCACATCAAGTAAAAAAAACCACAGCAACATGGTGATCATTACAGGTTTTTAATATTAGAATTTGGGAACAAATCCCAGATAAAACGAGAATGTTTTTAAATCGCCTGAGCAAGATAAAAAAAATAATCTCAGGTCCGATCGATCTGCTGGTCATGTGACATGGCCCTCGAATGACGTCACGACACTTCCCGAGACGTCGAATGCCAGACGTTGTGGCGCCTTCTGCTACAGCTCTCACACACACAGGGGTCAACGTCACTCTCACATACACAGGGGTCAACGTCACTCTCTCACACACACAGGGTCAACGCCACTCACACACACACACACAGGAGTCAACGCCACTCACACACACACAGGGTCAACGCTACTCACACACACACATAGGGTCAACACACTCACACACACAGGGTCAACACACTCACACACACAGGGTCAACACACTCACACACACAGGGTCAACACACTCACACACACAGGGTCAACGCTACTCACACACACACACAGGGGGGTCAACGCCACTCACACACACACAGGGTCAACACACTCACACACACAGGGTCAACACACTCACACACACAGGGTCAACGCTACTCACACACACACACAGGGGGGTCAACGCCACTCACACACACACAGGGTCAACGCCACTCACACACACACACACATATATATATATATATATATATATATATATATATATATATATATATATATATATATATATATATATATATATATATATATATATATATATATATATATATATATATATATATATATATATATATATATATATATATATATATATATATATATATATATGTGTGTGTATATATATATATATATATATATATATATATATATATATATATATATATATATATATATATATATATATGTGTGTGTGTGTGTGTGTGTGTGTGTGTGGTGTATGCGTACGTGCGTACGTGTGTGTGTAAGTGTGTATGTATATGTGTGTGTGTGTGTGACAATTTAAAGGACTTAACCTGCCAACGTCACTGACACACCCATTAAATACACGTCCACGAATGTCACCCCGACCATACCACTGGTCTACACGAAGGTGAGGTGGAATACCACACTAGTCCTAGACTTAACCGCCACCTAATGTACCCTCCCACTGACCAACTCCCGACCCTGACCAAACCCTCATGTAACCCACACACGGCCTGAGAGGAACTCTCCCTCCTCTGCTGGTGCCGGAAGCTTAAAACTTAATTCCGGTCCTGGCTGCTGACTATGTTGGTCTACTACGATGGGAGGTGGGGGGGGGTGGTGTTGATGAGGGAGGGGAGGGAACTGCTTGTGACAGAGTTACGGCACTTTACTAGGACAAACTACTTACCCCGCTATTTTAGACGTCGAACTAGGACTGTAGTTGTCCGATGATTTACAGAGTATGTAAGTTAGACAACTCTTATAGTCTTCCTGTTGCCTAGCTACCAAAGCGGCTGACAAACTGAGCACAAATCATCTCTAGATTAGGACGTGTGATTGATACGAACCGGACTTAGAATAGTGCAAAAAGAAATCGCGATCAGATTAATTGTTTTAAATTTAAAAAAAAAATTCAATTTTTAATTTTTCAAATTTGTTTCGTCATTTGTTTTAATGGTGCTTGGAAGTGTGGTGTAATTTTCAGTCAATTGATGACGTCAATGCTTATGGCATCATTTATTATGTGCCAGTTGTTGTTGTTGTTATTAATGTTGCTGTTGCCGTTGCTGTTGTTATTGTTATTGTTGTCGCTGTTGCTATTAAAATTGTTGCCATTGTTGTTACAGTTGTTGTTTTGTTAAATGTTCTTTTCGTTGTTGTTCCTCTTGCTATACTTATTGCTGTTGTCGTTGGTATTAAATTTCCTAGCCACATTTAGATTAAAAAACAATACACAAATGTACTTATAAAATCCACCGAAAATAAATTCTCCAGAAAAGTCTAAAAACATAAATCACAGTTCATGTTTACTAAAATTAAATTTTCAAATGTTAAATGTCTGTATGGATAATTTTACCGTGTGGTAGACAGATTGGTTTGGTCCGATAATACAAAGTACCGCTGTCAAAATAAGAGCAGATAAAATTAATACAATAGTCGTTTATAAAATAAATATATTTGTTATAATCGAAAAAAATGGCTACAAAATGCTAATAGTTATGTTGACAAAAATGCCGTCCATTTAGAAGAAGTATCGCTACAGGTTAGAGATGGATGTTTTATCCACTATCTCAATCAGTGCATAGTGTAGGAAAGTATGGAGATAACTTGGTCTACGTGTAACGTGTATCAGTTTTTGCTTATGAAGAGAAGTGCCTATCTTAATTTTATTGTATTTTACCGCTTATGGAACTATAGGGGCCTTTAGAACAGCCGCCCTCAATTTAGCGTGAGGCGGTACCTAGGGTTGGTGTTAAAGACAATATTTTATATCGAGTTTTGGCTAAGGTTTGTTTTAAAACTCGGTGTGTGAGATGGTTACTGGCGAAATAACTTAATAAGATGGCGCAAGGACCAAATAATGATGTATTTATCTCTTAAATATCACAAAGCAACTCGTGGAACATCATGGCTTAACGGTAAAGCGTTTGCGGCTAGCCCTAAGGTCTCGAGATCGAATATCGGTTTAAACTTGTGACGGCAGGACGATCTTAAGTCCACCCAGCTCTAATGGGTACCTGACTTTAATTAAAAGTTAAGGCGGCTGGGCATAAGAATAGACAAGCTTGGTCTAAAGAAGTACGTACCAACTTAATGATGTACATTTAAACGATTTTTAAAAAATTATATTTTCATAAGCCATTACTTAGAAACTATCACTTTTTATTATTTTTAAAATCGTGAACATATAGGTCAACATGATGGGGGAAAAAAAGTGCTTCTGAAGGTTTAAGTTCGAAAGTCAAAATGGCGCACACTTTACAAACCGAAGTTTCTGATTGGCTGGCCATAACGAGTTGCGCAATTGTTATTTCCGGTCCAGAATGGAGTCCTGACTTCTAGAGACGTGTGGGGGTGGAGGGAGGGGGTGGCTAAGTGGAGGCGGCAAGCAGACGATGGGTTTTGTTCATTTCACGGTTGAGCGAACCGTGAACACAAACAAAGCTGTTGAGTTAATTTGTGCGGTGTTGCACTCACTCGATGGCTTGCTTTAAACACACAGTGTTTGCGTTCAGTTGGGTGTTTACCGATCTAAATCACATCGGTCTGTCGACGTGTGTGAATGTGGTGTTAAGATTTTTTTCAATTACTTAATTAATTACATAACTGCGACACTGCAAGGCTTGAAGTAAATTCCTTTCCGATGTTTTTAAAACAAGAATAGAAGATTATATAACATCACGGAAAGATGTTTCTGTGTTTCCTCGGTTAGGGTATAAGCTTGTATGTGGGATTGTAGGCAGGGCTAGGATAAAGGCGGTGTTTAGAGTTAGGGCTTTGTCAGGGTTAGTCTCCAATACATTCCGTCGACGTTCATGAAAATATTCATTTCTTTATTTTAACGTGATTTCTTTGCATAGTTATTTTTGTAGGGTGTACCAATAGTTAAGTAGATCATATAGTCGAATCTCATGTACCCTATATAAACATAGCTCAACCACTTGTAGTTGTAAGTTTAAATTTCCAGCAGTAAACAGTAAAACCTACCCCTGACCCCCATCAACAGTAAAACCTACCCCCACACGTCAACATTAAAAACTACCCCTTGCTCTACACAAAAGCACACGCAAACTATCAATGAAAAAAAAAATAGTTTCTCAACTGAAGGAAACTTTTAAACAAATCTCCGCCATAGCTAGCAAAAAAAAACTGTTTGGCTCCGGATGTGGTCAGATTTCAGAAACAAAATAAACTTCTCTGACTTGCCAGACTGCACAACTGGAAGTTGAAACGTAAACAAAGTCAGTCAGTTAAAAGTCGCTCGTGGAACTGGCGAGGTCTTTAAAGGTGACCTATTTTTAGTTGTCGATTTAGAATTAAATAACCAGGTGTGCGATATATCGGTGATCTCATTCTGTTTATATTTGCTTCGTGATCCCCGTGTGTGGTGTTTGTAAGGTCTGAAAGTCTAGCGAGAGTGTAACGACTAACAGACTGATATCTGAAAGTCTAGAGTTTAAAACTTTTTTAAAAAGTCTAAAAGTTTGGTAGTAGACGTTAAAAGCCCTTTCTAAAAGTCCCAATTCGATAGTTTAAAAGTATATATTCTAGATTCTGGAATACTGAAATCTGAAAGTTTAAAGTCTGTTTAAAAAAAAAATTAAATTTCAAGGTAACTTCTAAGTTAGATGTGGCTTATGGGATGTATTTTAAAATAGTATTACACTGTTTTTCAACAATAGTAAACATCCTATTTAAGTCGTCTCGCTGTGTAGTTAGGAAAAGTACTTTTTTAAAGAAGTTTTTAGAACTATCCGTTGCTTGTTTTTTTTTTTTTTGTTTTTTTTTTTTGTTTTTTTTTTTACTTACACCAGAAGTTTGGTATAAAGCTTTTTGTAGCTGATAAAACAAGTTATCTGATTTTAACAAATTTACTTTAGGCAGACCTTAACCACGAATACATTGCATAGATCCACTTTTATAAGGTAAACTATTGTTAGGCAATTATTTGTCAACGCTGCATTTGTCAATGAGATATTTGTCAAAGGCACATTTGTCAGTGAGATATTTCTCAACGATACCTTTGTCAATGAGATATTTCTCAACGGTACATTTGTCTAGAAAAACATGGAATGTTAACTATTGTCAGGAAGATACTTGTCAGATTTTTAGGTAAACATTTCTCAGGTAAACTCTGTTAGGTAAACAGTTTGTTTAGTCTTTAAAAATTCAGATTCCAAGAAAAATCAATACAAAAATTGTGCCAGGTGTGATTCGTTGTTTCCAATCTTAGGGAGACACAACAGTTCCTGCACGAGTGACTTGTAATAGGAAGGTGAGACGGCTGTCTTTCTGTCACTTCCTACCTACGGCGAGAATATAAGCATGAACCAAATCTGTACATTTCTGCTAAATGTAAAAAAAAAAATCAATATTTGTAAGAAGCTTAAATAGTATTAAGATTACAGTACTAAATAAGTTCTTTCTTCGTGCTTAACTTTTTTATCTGCCAGATGGTTTGAACTCGAGACTTTTTCGAATTTTAACAACCATTTGCTTTGGGGGTCATCCATTTATGACGTCCATACGCGGGGGGGGGGGGGGGGGGGGTCCGAAAAAAAATGAATTTTGCGGACGCGTATGGACTTATATAAGGAAAATAAGTGGATTTTTGTTGACGGGGGGGGGGGGGGTCAAAAATCCAAAAAATTTATGGACGTCATAAATGGATGACCCTTTGCCGACTCGACCACACCTCCAGCACAATTAAGCGTTACGTGTCAGCTGGTTATGCGCCATTGAGGCCATTGACTCCGATTTCAGCCTGTTTTTCTTTTTGGATTAGCTTCCATAGCCTTTGTCCAACCAAGAACAAACTACAAGGCAGCAGTTGTTTGATTTTGGAGTTGTCTCTCCTAGAAGAGTGGCTGTCCCCAGCTAACAAGCCTCACCTGCCCGTGGGTTCGAACTCGAGCAACCATGAGCTTTATCGACTCGACCACGTCGACCCCCTAAATAAGTTGAATCTGACGGTTTCTTAACTGACTTCTGCTCATGTCAATGTTTATACCGGAAGCGGAAGTCTACCCCAGTTGAAAGTACGCTCAACCAAACTCTGTATTTGTTTTTCTTGGCGTTCTGTGAACGCAAAAGAAGTTCGAGAGCTGTGGGTAGCGATGTGTTTAGCTATGGGTAGCTTTATGTAGCTGTGTATAGCTATGGCTAGCTTTATGTAGCTGTGTATAGCTATGGGTAGCTTTATATAGCTGTGTATAGCTATGGGTAGTTTTATTTAGCTGTGTTTAGCTATGGGTAGCTTTATGTAGCTGTATTTAGCTATGGCTAGCTTTATGTAGCTGTGTATAACTATGTGTAGCTTCATGTAACTGTGTATAGCTATGGGTAGCTTTATGTGGGTTGCGATATGAAGCTGTGTGTAGTTATATGTAGTGTGTAGTTGTGTGTAGCTATGGGTTATTGGGTAGCTGTAGGTAGATGTGTGAAGCAGTGTAGCTGTGGGAAACTGTGTAGTTGTGTGTAGCTGTAAGTAGCTGTAGGCTGTAGGTAGATGTGTGAAGCAGTGTAGCTGTGGGAAACTGTGTAGTTGTGTGTAGCTGTAAGTAGCTGTAGGCTGTAGGTAGATGTGTGAAGCAGTGTAGCTGTGGGAAACTGTGTAGTTGTGTGTAGCTGTAAGTAGCTGTAGGCTGTAGGTAGATGTGTGAAGCAGTGTAGCTGTGGGAAACTGTGTAGTTGTGTGTAGCTGTAAGTAGCTGTAGGCTGTAGGTAGCTGTGGGAAGCAGTGGGAAACTGAGAAGCTGTTGTATTTGTGGGAAGCTGTGTAGTTGTGTGTTACTGTGAGTAGCTGTATAGCCCCTGTATCGCCTCACCCCAACCTGGTGCCCCCCGCCCCTGTACCACCCCCCCCCCCCCCCACCCCACCTTGTAAACAAGTCGACCATCTAGTGACCACGCCTAAATACTATCACGTGTCTGGCGCGCTCGAGTGAACATGATCTGATTATTCGTTTAATCTCCTTCATTCAAGGCCGGCGGATTTCCACTTGGTGGATGCGGCACGCTAAGTTTGCCGGTGTGTGTGGGGGGGGGGGGGGGATAGATCGATTTTTTTTAATATCGATGATAGGATCAGGTTATATATCTTTTGATGTTTGGTTGTTGGTTAAAATCTCGTTTGATGTTTTTTTTTAGAATAGGTTTTGAAAAATCTGCGGCGAAAGTTGCTGTGTTTTCATTGTAATATTTTAAAGTTCTCGGGATGCAATTTTTTTTATTAGGGTTGGTTGCCGAATAAATAGAAGCCGTATTTTTATAACTCCACCCCAGCTTCCACCCCAGCTTCCACCCCAGCTTCCACCCCAGCTTCCACCCCAGCTTCCACCCCAGCTTCCACCCCAGCTTCCACCCCAGCTTCCACCCCAGCTTCCACCCCAGCTTCCACCCCAGCTTCCACCCCAGCTTCCACCCCAGCTTCCACCCCAGCTTCCACCCCAGCTTCCACCCCAGCTTCCACACAGATTCCACACAGCTTCCACACAGCTGATGTTTTCAAAATGTCTGGTACAGTTCGCCACACTTGAAATATTCGTAATTTTATT
Source organism: Physella acuta (assembly GCF_028476545.2). NCBI lineage: Eukaryota > Metazoa > Mollusca > Gastropoda > Physidae > Physella > Physella acuta. The sequence continues at coordinate 331,864 of NW_026732026.1, forward strand.
TATTTAAAAATCGCTGTGATTTGTTTTTTGTGTATCTCAATCAAATGGTTTCCGTTCACGGTTCAAAAACTGTTGTTTGGTGCTGGTCGATTGAACACGACACCTGGGATATTGATACACCTGGTGTGTGGAGTCTCCTCCTATCCTTCATACCTGGGCCACAGACTTTACTGGGTTGTCAAGACAGGTCTACAGACATCTTTGGGTTGTTAAGACAGGTTTACAGAGATCTTTCGGTTGTCACGACAGGTCTACAGACTTTACTGGGTTGTCAAGACAGGTCTACAGACTTTACTGGGTTGTCAAGACAGGTCTACAGACATCTCTGGGTTGTCACGACTGGGTTGTCAAGACTGGGCACTTTTCTTGGTTGTCAAGCCTGGGCCACAGACTTTGGGTTGTCAAGCCTGATCTACAAAAATATCAAGAATGTCCTTTAAACTTGGTCCACATATTACTCAGTAACGTCTTCACAGGTCCTTACAGATAGATGATTTTGTGGCTAAAGTTTAGTTTGATGTCAAAGTCCATAGAGATAGATCGAATTTCCCTGAGATTTAGGTATAGTTTGATCTCCATTTTTGCAGTAATATACTGTATTTTTTTAATGAGAACATACTTCATGTTGCTTGATTTAAGTAACCTATGATCTAGAGATAAAATTTTAAGAAAAGGTTAAGATCCCCCTGTCTTCCTGAATTATTCAAGATACACACACGCTATGACAAACACCTTCTATCATATCCCCCAAACGTCATCCTTACTCGTCAAGTTAATCAACAGAATGTTTTAAAATATGCTTTCCCGTCAAAATATTTTACTTGCTATCTGCCAACCTTCCATCTAGCCGCATGCTACCTGCTACAATGTCGCAACTCTATAGCTTGATGTTACCTGGCTACTTTCATTGAACTGTCAAGATTAGGCTACAAGAATATCACACGCCATCACCATCTCTGACAGACCGACAGCACACCCAAGCTTCTAATCCCGAATTAAAGATAATCCTAATCTCTAACTGTGATAGATTGTTTATTTTAGCTTTAAGTTTTAATCTTTGAGCAGACTAAATTTAAACCAATCTTGTCCGGCTACAACGGAAATGGAAAAACTTTTCCAATCCGATTAAATCGGAACGTCTTGTCCATCTGAAGATTGCGATTTTCTCCTTATTAAATATCCCCTCTCTGTCTCTCCGGCTCAAATTATAGGCACCGGACAATCGTGAATCGCTGGCCAGTGGCCATTATTGTTTCTGGCCACGCGGCCCCACGCTGACCATTCAATCATACAGAGTGATGCTGTGAGGCAGGGTGAGTCACGCCGATCAGATGTCCGACGACGCTCGCCCCAATGACCATAAAGCAAATTAAACCTGGCCGACCACTGCCTCACCGGACGTTTGTGGGCTGCCTTTGATTCCCGTCCCGGGCAGCGGACAAGCGGTGCCCAGAGACTATCCGCAGCGCCATCTGTAGGAGGCGGTAATTAACAGGGGCATTACTGTCCTAGGTGTCAGCACTGGAGTGTTTAGGGTCTGGTGGATGGGAGACAACGTCATTAGATGACCAATTGTTTCAAGCCTGAGTTCTTAATTTTCTGTTAATATCTAGATTGGTCACTATTGGTCACCCCCGAATAAAGTCTACCGCCCCCCGCCCCGAACGAAATGGAATTTATATAGAAAAAATACTTTTAACAGTGTCCGGCCCCCCCCCCCCTCCCCGAAGATATCAAGGCATCCCACCCCCCACCCGAGATGAAAGTCTGAAAGAAACACTGCTTTAGATAAATTAGTACTCTATAAGTGCTTTTATATATATATATATATATATATATATATATATATATATATATATATATATATATATATATATATATATATATATATAGAAGGCCAACATGCTGAACTGTACGTATTGTCCTTCTGTATATCCATTAATGTATACAATCCATTCAACTCCAACAAAAATCCTTTTATACATCTTTATGTCCTTCATCAATTATTCTTTACTCTGACATGTCCCCTTCCCCTGTGTCATCCCCCCTCCCTACAACCTCGCAAAGCCCTTCGAGATTCGCATCTCTTTAATACACACACTCACCCCCACCCTCCCTAGCCCCTCCCTCCCCGTGCCTCAACATTGCTGATCCTGTCATAATCCCCTTCCCCACTTAATAAAACGGCCGCCCCTATCCAGAGCCCCATTAGAGCTACCCCTATGATGGGGTCTGTAGCAAGTATTTAAATACATCGTCCTAATCCGCCAAGCGTATGGCAATGACATGGCAGAGTTTTAAACATGAGTTATCTCCCTCTCTCGGCCACTTGGTTGTCTCCTCGTGTAAGTTGCCCCGCCTCCCCCCCCCCTTGGCACAGCTGTAGTTTGCCCCCCCCCCCCCCCCCCCCTGCAATAGCCCAGCTGTAACTTGTCCCCCATAGTCCACTTGTCCCCCATAGCCCAACTGTAAGTAGTCTTCCCATAACACCATAACACTGCTCGGAATTGCCTCCACATAGCCAAAATTGAAGTTGTCGCCTCATAGTCCAAAAGTGTCTTCAAATAACACCCATCTTGGCTATCTTTTAAAAACTATTTGGTATTTTCTATTTCGACAAATCTATCAACATGTTGCACGTCCCACCGTCATACAAAAACTTGCGACTTTCGGACAAATCTATCAACATGTTGCACGTCCCATACAAAAACTTGCGTCTTTCTGGGTTTTTTTTTATCTTGACCTAGTTGTAAAACATGCCAGGAAGGGGAAGTGTCTCATAAAGGGGGAGGGGAGAGGGCATGGGCGTGGTCAATTCCAAGAAAGCTCACATGGGGGGGTGCCTGTAATCTTCCAGATATTTCTAAAATTCTTCGACCAAAACGCAGCGGTCACGTGATCTGCGTCCTAATTACAGGGCGATGCACGCGAACTTAATGAATCATCAAACTTCAGCTTTACTACAGCGGTTCTAACAAGTTCCCAAAAAGGAATAAAAAAAAATTCTAAACAAGTTCCCAAAAAGGAATAGCCCTTTTTCTAAAAAAAAAAAATCCTTTAATTTTAAAGTAAATTATACGATATTATATCACTATGCGTGTAATTGAAATCAATATATATTGTACATGGGTTAATATTCAAAGATCTAGGGGGTATATGTTGAGAATCCCTGATGAAATGTAAGAAGCATCATCGATAATCCCAGTTTGATGTTACCCCCCCCCCTCCCCCCACCACTTGAGGGAATCTGCGCGGACAAGATGCGTTTTTAAGGAGGGAATTAATGAGCTATTAATAGAACAAGTGGGTACATGGAGGGGAGGTGGAGGCTGAAAATACGGAAGTGATGTGGTTAGTGCTGTGTTTTATGCTAATAATTAGAATAATGTGGCTACATAATTTTAAACATTATAATTTTTTTTCTGATTTAAGTTTAAGTTCACACCAAAAAAACAACAACAGGTATACCTAAATCTGTTGTCCTGTCATATGTTTACTAGACTACCTCAGTCAGGAGCAGGTCTTATAGATTAGGGGTTATACATTTATGACATCCACACGGAGGGGAAGAGGGGGGGGGGGGGGGGTCCGAAAAAAATCGACTTTCGTGGACGCGTGTGGACTGGGGAGGATGGGTGGAGGGGGGGGGGGGGGTGTTCGGGTCCATGCGGACCAGAGTTTCTTCCAGGCATCTCTTCGAGCCCCCCCCCCCCCCCCACCCGAAATTTTTTTACCGCCCCCCCCCCCCCCCCCCCGAACGAAATGAAATGTATATCATTTATATAGAAAATATATACTTTTAACAGTGTCCGACCCCCCCCCCCCCCGAAGAAAGTCTACCGACCCCCCGAAAATTTCATGTGCCCCCCACCCCCCCGGAGAAAAAAGTCTGGAAGAAACACTGATGCGGACGTCCACAAGTTGAACTTAATGTCGCAGTACTAACATTTTTAAAACAAACAAAAAACTCGTATCCTGCAAGATAAAAGGGAAATTAAGACGACATTGTTCGTGTTAAATAAAGACCTCTTGATTCTACTTTTGCTATATCAGTTATTACGTACACAATACATGTTATTGTAATAGTAAATTGGTGGTAAGTTTTGCGAGATCTACTAAAATAATTTTGGGGGGGGAGGGGGTTTTCGTCGAAAGTGGACACATGTAGACGAGGGAAGGGGGGGGGGGGGGGGGGGGGGGGCTAAAATCCCAATCTTTTGTGGACTTCATAAATGGATGACCCCTTAGAGAATAAACTACTAGGATTCTGCTTCACGTTATGGGGGGGGGGGGGGAGGGCTACAGCCGGATCATTTCCCCTTCACTCCACCACTAGTTGTTTCCCCTAGATCACGGATCATCTATAAAATCGAATTTTAAATATTTTAATCTAATTAGAACAGGGTACAAATTATTTCCCCATGATACATTTGTATGACATCAACCATTTCTTTTTTATAAAAAAAAATAATCAAGATTTAATTTAGAACTATGTTTAAGTTCGATGGGGAGGGGGGGGGGGGGGGGTAGAGGTGGGTAATTGTGTATCAATGTGCAACGAACAAGAAGAATTTAATTTTGTGGGTTTTTTTATTCACCAGTAGCGAGCCACTTGTTACTTGTGGTAGCGCTAGCTAACTGGGTTAGCCGATCACGATACACGGGCTTCTCTCTCCCCACCCCCCGGGCTTAAGCTAACATGACCCACACACACAATTATACAACACTGTGGGTATTAAAAAAATTTATAAGATAATGTTTTGATACGTATGAATTTTGTTTTTGTTTAATCCAATGTGTATCATTGAGTAGGGACTAAGTGGGTCGGTTTTAGGTTGATAAGAAAGGGGGTTGAGGAAAGGGGGTTGTTTTGAGCGGAAAGGGGTGGGGGGTTCAGTTGAGAGGATGGGTGGGTGAAGGGGGTGGGGATACAAGAGGAGGTACTTGAAAAGTGGATGGGGATTGGGGAGGATGTGGAAAAGGGATAGCCTGCTATGGGAGTAATGAGCAAGAGGAGGTTGAGTTCAGGGTGGGAGCACAAGAGCCCGGGGGGTGGGGGAGTAGTGTGACACATGCAAGATGTGAAAGAATTTTTAAGGAGAATTCCCCGTATCGCGCTCCGTCCCCCGGGACTACGGGGACGCCGGGAGCAGTGTCCCCGGTCCATTACCCCGGCAGGGTCGGGCGGCCCAACTGGCCCTCTCATAACACATTGATCCGAGCACACTTCAGCAGTGAGTCACGTGATGAGGAGCGCCCATAAATATCCACATCTTTCCTTCAAATTTTAAACCTATTAATATTCTTCTATAAAACTCCGATGGTTTTTTTTCCTTGATCTAAACGTTGGATGAATCATCTTTAAATAGTCATTGGTTGAACATTGTTCGGTTAGAAATATCGTATATTTGGAAATGAAACGGCTTCAATGTTAACTTTAAGTGTCCTTAATTTTAAAATCTACACATGAAATGCACAAAAAGATGGATTATTTTTATGGTACATCTAAAAAAAAGCAAACTTTGTTTTCATTACTTGAGATTAGTTTTCAATAGCATTCTGTTATAGCATTCTGTTATTTTTAATATTGTTATTTATTTAACTCTACGATTGTTTAAAGCAGATTTTTTGAGTACAACTGATTTTGATTACAAATAACTCTCAAATGTTGATTTTTTAAATTATGTTTTTATGTCAACTCATCTTAATGGTTGGTTATTTTACCAGTATGAACAATCCTCATTGGCTAATGTTTTTTTTAATATTTTGATATTTAGAATTATCCCCATTGTCTTTTTTTTTTAAATTCATTTTAAAACAATGTCTGGTTGGTGTCATTTTAACACGTTTCATTAATTGATGTTTTATTTTATTTAAGCAGCTCTGATTGGTTGACTTAATGACACACTTAACCACACGTCAATCATACCTCGTTGTGTCACGTGTAGCACCATGTACTCACTCAAACACGGACATGCTGAACGGGCATATTTTTTTTTATGAAAACAATTTATCAGCCCATCCAAGGACAAATATTAATAAATGCATTTTGAGAAGTTTAAAGGGAAGAAGATTTTAAAAGCGGATAAAAATATCTTGGCCTGCTGTTAATAACGTCGCGCTTAAATTTATAATGAGAATTTGTCTCGATTTAAACGAAAATATTAGAAAGATTGCATATCTTTGTGTTGTTTTTTATTATTGTTACATCAACAAGTTTCTACAGCCAAATAATTTTTTGGGCTAATTGCATAATAAGTCCACCATTCCTGTAATTCGTTTCATCGAGAAACATTTGTGCCAGTAATTCTTTCAACAAGCAATTTGTGCCAGTAATTCTTGCAACAAGCAACATTTGTGTCAGTAATTCTTTCAACAAGCAATTTGTGCCAGTAATTCTTTCAACAAGCAACATTTGTTCCAGACGTTCTTGCAACTCGCAGAACTTGTACTAGTTAAACATTTACTACTTAAACTTGTACCAGTGAAAGCATCAGTCTTTAGACACGTAATAGTACAAAGCACTATCCATCATCACCCCATTCCCAGCATTGATTTGTTATAGAACCGGACAATGGCCTTGAATTTCTCCACTCCCAATTTAAACAAAAAACTTCAAACAACAATCCTCACCCATCCCCTGTCTCTTCCTCCCGTTCTTTTGCTATCAATTGGACCCCAGGGACTAATCTGTCCTCTTTAACACGAACACACTCACGTTTTTACGACGAGAAAAATAATCCAGATTTTTTTAAAAATAAAAACAAAACATTTTTTTGAAACAAAATATTTTTTTTTTAACAATTTAGGGGTCTTTCCTATCCCATTTTTTTAAAAGATTTTTTTTTTAATTTTGTATAAAAGTTGTTTTTTTAAATTGTAGAATATCCAGGCGATTAGGCAATGACAAGGGTTTTGGTTAGCAAAGGGGGTGGTTGGAGGGGGGGGGGTGAGAGGGGGAGGATCATCCAATTAAAACATTTCGTCGGTGAGTCATTTCTTGGAATTGAAGACACGGCCTGTATTCCGTGACCAGTCCTAGGGACAGCTCATATGTTGAGGCTGTAGAAATAAAACCCCGCAAAATCGCACGTTGCATATTTCATACACGCTGACAACTTGACATCATGGCAGACGTTCGAGACGGCTTTTTTGCGGTTTGTTTAAATATTTTTCTGCAGATCGTAATTAGCTCCCTTCCTTGATTTTGTTTTTTAAACTAGCGAGCGCGGTGCAGTTTTTATTTAATAATAGATGTTTTTTTTTTTAAAAAAAACAATAATTTCCGACTCGAAACTAGTTCCTCTCATTATAACTCATTATAAATTGTTTCGTGTTTTTTTTTATCTTTTGTTATTTCAATGCAATTTTCTATTTATTAATCTAAAAAAAATTTCACCGGAATGTTTTAAATGATATGACTTGGACGGCTTGGGAAAAGAAATGGTTAACATCAGGATGTCAGGAAGATGTTAACGATGATGTTGTGTTTTAACTTGGGGGGGGGGGAGCGATAATTGTTCCTCATTTGTCGTAACTGTCAAATTAGTAAACGATTGCATCATTGAGCTCTGGTTAACTTTAGGGTTAATGGGTAAATAAGAAATAAGCCAAGTAGCGCAGATAATAAGCAGTCGCTGTCTGGCGATTGTGCTCGCCGTTGCTGTATCATGATATCATTTTACACTGGTCAAATAACCTGCCTAAAAGGTTGTAGTAAGAGTAAAATTTAAGGTTATGTTTAGATTATGGCAAAGTTTATAATTGGGAGTTTTTAACATCGGCAACATGCGCTGTGATCATTGTTTTAACTAGACATTTGTGGAGGGGGGGGGGGGCTTGAAATTTATTTATTTGGGGGGGGGGCGGACTAAAACTATATATTTTCTATAGACTTACTTCGGGGGGGGGGGGGGGCGTAGATATGCCTGGAAGAAAGTGTAGTTGTGATTCCTAGTGAGTTGTATCAGCGCCACCTATACCAATACACGTAGCTACGGTAAAGTTGAGGACTGGAATTCTCTGTTACATGATTTCATAGACGTAAAGTTCGGAACATATTCATGTGAGAGAAGTCTTCGGCACCACCTTTGACAGTATCCCTGGTCCTAGCCACAGCTTTTAACTTAAACCTAACCCTAAATCTCACCTGACTCTAAACCTACCCGTGGTAGCCATAAAGTAGACAATGTTTTGTCTTGTCGTATGTTTTATAACAGCCATGTTGTATTTTACACTTAAAGCTGTCTGTACAAAGACAGAAAAGTCCGTCTTATGACTGTTATACCGGCGTTTGTAAAAAAAAATTACAAAGCTCTCTAGTCCTAGGGTCTATTCCTCATACTGACCAACCTAATTATCGTCTGAGAAAAAAAATCTCCGCGCCATAACTAACAGAGGGTGGGAAGGGGGGGGGGGGCATGTTTAATTGCAGACACAAGGAAATAAAAGTGGCTCTTCTGGCATACGAACTCGAGTATCTGGCCATTCCAGCAAGTGGCGACACAAAAATCTGGACAATACGCTCGTGAACATGCCAACTGTTGGTGGAGGGGGTGGGGAGGGACACGAATCTTGGGGGGGGGGGGGGGGGAGACACGAACCAGCCGGGGTAAAAGGGAAACTTTGGTTAATGAGATGGTTGGAGGCTGATTTGTCATGCAGCCTCGATTTGAAGGTCCCAGCATGCATCTGGTATTGTAATTATGCAGGGAAGAGAAATTGGGGGAAGGGGAGGGGAGGTATGCTTTATTTTTAATTGGTTTAAAAAAAGGTGGCATGATTTTTTTTCTAGTTGTTTGTACTCAAATCTTAACTAGGAAAACAGAAGAACAGAAGACATTAGTAATGGTTAACTTATTTCTTGTTAAACATGGACGCTCGAACTACCCCCCCCCCCCTCCCGACCTCCCCGACCATCCTGACTTTGGGATATATTTGTTTTTAATTAATAGTTCTGTAACGTTTTTCGTATATACAAGGTCGGGGACCTGCTTGCCTCACACCCCCACTTCTAATATAACCTGACCGTGAACAGGCAAATCTCGCCCCTCCCCCATCTTACAAATCCCCCCCCCCCCCCATGTAATCCCCTGCCGTATTTTTTAAATGACCGCTACCACCAAAACGGAAAAGTTGTCTGCGGATAATTTTTGCGCATCGTGTTGAGCCAATTACACGTTTCCTGGAGCGTCCGTGCAAGAGGACCACCTTGACCTTGGCGGCTGTCATTCTTTGTGGGCCGACAAAAAATATTTTTACCGGCATTTTTGACACGTACAACCGGTCTCACTTTGATTTGAACGCCTAGTAACATCGTCCACGTCTGTCAGGCTTGAGTGAAAAAATAGAATCCTAGTTTTTTATTTATCGCCAAAGCGGAAGTCTCAAAATTGAGGTATTTATTTTGTTTTTTTAAAAGCAGGTCAAGGCTTCTACTGGCAACTTTGAAGAGTTTTTCGCTTGGATTCTGTTGATGTAATATCCTGTTGATTCCACTAGTTTGATGTAAAGGAATCGTGTGACACCCCCTCCCCCATGTTATTTCAGCCAACATAACGTTGTTGCACGGAATTTTTAAACCTCACTACTAAATTCAGCGTGAAAAAAAACCATACCAGAAAAAAACTACATTTGTTGTATTACATCGATGCCAACTTTGTGTGTCTAGCTTCAGTGGGAGCTAAGATATGGCCTTTGTTATAAAGTGTGGGCTGGGCAACACAAAGCTGAGGCGTGTGTCGTTCATCCAATGATCGCTGTCCCTCTCAGAGGCGTAGCGGACCGCACCGAGTGACACTATTTAGGGGGGTGACACCAAGGCAAAAAATAGTAAAATATATAGAGAAAAATTTGAGGGGTGGGGGGGTGCAAATCGAAACGAAAGTTTGAGGGGGGGGGTGCAAATCGAAAGTTCGAGGGGGATGAAAATCGAAAGTTCGAGGGGGGGGTGCAAATCGAGAATTGAAAGTTTGTCCCTGGGAAGAGTCGCTACACCTCTGAGGGGGTGTCACCATTAAGTGCGGCACCGGGTGACACCCGACATAGCTACGCCACTGGTCCCTCTATACCCTACCCAATTTTGTCGTAGGTCGTTCCAAAAGTCACACCCAACCCTCTTTCCAACTTCAAGAATTACCATTATTCTAACTTTTTTTCATTTTTATAGTTAAACCATATAACATATGTACTACTTTATAAATATACAACATGTCAAATCATGTTACGAGCAAATGATGTTACATTTCTTAACCCCAGCCGCCTTGATGAATGACGCCATTGATGACAACCCATAATATCCTGTCAACCAACTTCACGCAATATCCGGTCTACCAACTGGATCTCATTTCCGGTCTTAAAGACAAATTTGCAGCGATTAACCTAGCGCCGTGTTGCGAAGGTCAAACGGTCAGTCCAAGTTCACCGTTTCAAGGACGTTGAAGCTGGCTGACCGCTGTCCGTGCGACACGCGTGAATAAAACTTTGACCAGTAATTGGCCGGAGGTTCATGGCGCATGCGCAGTGCTTTGATTAAGTGGCCTCATCTGGTCAGTCGACGTGATGCCCCGGGCAGATTTTGGGGGCATTTCGCTGGCTAATTGGCTCTAATCACACAGCTTAATATTGCACTGGGTTGACCCCGGGGCATCGGATACGGGTTTTTGGTTGGTTATCAAGTCAACGGGTCTATGTGTCACACTACTACGTGAGATACTACAATATGACCACACTACTGTGTGACACTATTTCGTGAGATGCTACAATATGACCCCACTACTATGTGCCACACTACTACGTGAGATGCTACAATATGACCACACTACTGTGTGGTAAAGCACACAAATGTATACCATATGAATAAAGAGATACGAAAACATCAGTTTTGATTAAAACAGTGATTGGCATGCCAAATGGGCCTTGTAATCAGTGTTTCTTCCAGACTTTTTTTCTCCGGGGATGGGGGGGCGCTTGAAATTTTCGGGTGGGGGGGGCTAAAATTTCCGAGGGGGGACGACACACTGATAAAGGATATATTTTCTATATAAATTCCATTTCGTTCGGGAGCGGTAGACTTTCTTCGGGTGGGGGGGGGGGGGGGGCTACTGTAAGAAACTCTGCTTGTAATGTTGGACAGTTAAGCTGGGTGTGACATGGGAGTAAAACAATCGCTTAAATCACGTGACTCCCGTTACAGTCATCTTTTTGGTAAAGCCAGTATAAAAGCCTCCACATACGGTTGACAACTACCCCTGTGTGTAACTCGACGATTTTTATTTTATCTTGCATTCGTTTACTGTGTGCTGCACGTCTTTTTGCCTTTACTCTCCCTTACCCAGTTGAAATTCTACTTTCAAAGTTCACTCAACTCTCATCACCCCACCCCCACCCCCTCCCCCCAACCTAATTACCCCCATTGATAGGACGAGCGACTTAACCAAGTCTTGCCCTATTTGTCTGCTTGTCCTCCCCCACGCGCCAACACCACTCTGCCAATGCTGTCCTAGAGGAAGACCTAAAACAAAAGCAGTCAACTTCTATCAATATTTGCTTCCCCTAACAGTGGGATGCTCAAGTTCTCTACCCTTCGGGCTATTCATAAGACCCCATGCAGCGCTCGGCCAATTATCCACACATTTTAGAACTTTTTTTTTTTTTTTTTAAATTTCAAAGATTCCAAAACATAGAAATTGATTTCAAAGAAGGGAATGTAGTTAGTTTTTTTTTTTTTTAATTCGGGGCAGATGGGGTTTGATCCAGGCATCTTTGTGTGTAAGTCTTGTGTTTACTTGTGCTGACTCTGTAGACGAACTCTAGGAAATTGTTGATGCACTTCTGACTCACTTCGTGGGGGGGGGGGAGCTGCAGGGGGTAGGGGAGAGGTAGGGGTGGTGAAAGGGTTTAGAGGAATGGATGAATAAGGTTGGGAGGAATGGATGAATAGGGTTGGCCTGACTCAGAAGAATATATTCTTTTGATACGTGATCGATTCGAAAAGAAATTAGTTCCCGTGTAATTAAATCAGTCAATGTCAAATCTAGGAATGAAGAAGACATTAGTATAATTAACAATTTTCTTAGATCTTTTGATAATTTCTAACAATTAAGCTTAATTTCACAGTAAACCAATCGAATTATAAATAATTTAATTTGGTGGGTTTATTTTTTCTGTTTTCGAATTTTTAAATAATATCATCCGCTTAAGTACGCTTGAACGTAAAATCACATTTTCAAAATCCACGTCAAAAATATCTTCAAACATTACAAGGGTTTCACGTGTGTACTATGAACTGTTCTAGATACAAATATGTCAACGTTGCACTGTTCTAGATTTATAATTGCTACACACTTGTAAGGTTTTTCATGCTGAAAACCCGCTTAGAATATTTCTAACATGAAAAGAAATTTAGCTGTAGGCGTCTAGCGCACTCTTTTTGCTTGAGATTCGTTTTGAAGAATATTAAACTTCTCTTTGTCTTAAGGTCACCATAACCTAACCAGGGCGACGTTTAGAAAGAAAGAAGAAACATCGGATTTTATTTATTACTTTGTTGAATCTTAATCTCTATCAATATGTTTATATAATGTGTATAAAGTAAACATAACAATGCCTTTTGTTATACTGTTTACATTGGAGTCGTTATGACATCGGTTAACGTGAGAAGGGAAATAACTTACAAAATGTCTTACAACCGTATAGAGTTGTCGTTTTTGGAAATGGTATACCTCATGTATATAAACATGCCCGGCTATTAAAGAACGCTGTTGTGTTTGTTTCTTTTTCCGCTTGTCGTGTTGACGCGAAGTTTAACTTTTTCCATTTTCTTTCGCGAGTCTGAGGAGGCTGTTGAAACAAATGGCATGTGACTCGTCGTTGGAATCATAAGCCCTGTCAAATCAAGCGTCTCTCTAGACACAACAATGGCAGGCTGCTTCTTTTGTCTTTCAGTGCGTGCAGTGGGGCGGGTGTGGGGAGGGGGGGGGACGACCAGTGTCCCCTGATTGGGGATCACGGTTCATTTAACATCAGGCGACACTGGCGCCGCCCTGTCTGGCCGTTAGACTGGCCGATTCCACCATCCCACACCCACCAATATTAAGCCCCATTTCACTCGGCTTTCTAAAACCTCTTGAAATGGTTACCCAAGGGCGCCTGTCCGGTACTTCTCCCCCCTCCCTCCCCTCTCTTCCAAATCCCGGCCCTGGAGCCGCGAGCTTCTTTATCCCAGACACAATAGCAGGACGTCCCGGGGACAAGCCGTGGTTAAACACTGATTCATTTTTAACCCAGAGTTATTACCCTTTCTGACCTCTAATACAATGTAAACGTATTGACCCGAATTACTTCCCCTCATAGCTTAGTTCAACTGAGTTATCTTCTCTTTATTGTCTTTTTGTTGCGGCCGTTGTCACAAAATGGCGACAGAAACAACATATCCTCCGACCCAGACAATAATCCCACTTAGATTGGACTGAAATAATTCTTTATGCACTCTTTTATAAATATAACACCTCGCCAGTATTAATTGTTCAAATCTCAGCTATTTCTTGTTTTACTTATTGTTTCATTTAGTTTTTATGCAGATTTTTCATTGCCCAATCGCACGAAATATTTAATTAATAAAATTACAAAAGATCTAGAACATTTTTTATAAATCGGATAGAATAATACTTTTAGCGATCTATAAAAACAAAAAAAACTTCTGAGTGTACATTAGATATGTGACTACTTAAAACCGTCGATTTAAATTATTTCCAGAGTTGAAACAATAAAATCTAAAACTTACCGATTCAAGTTTCCCAAACTTTCAGTTTGTTTTGATTTATTCAAGAAATTTGATACAAACCAGATGTCTGGGGTAGTACTGTAGGATGAATTACTTTCAAATTATTTAATATTCGGCAGATATTGTGTCTGAAATCTGGCTAATGTTCACCTTATTTTAGCTTTTTACGGCCGATGCTTTTAGAAGATTTTAAATTTTTAACACGTCTGTGTGCGTCATGTTTGGATTTTATTACATTTTTACTTGTATTATGATACAAGATAGTGTTGTTTTATTTAGTAATAATGTTTATGTATATTATTATGTGACATAGGCGGGTTATAGGGGGAAAGGGGGGGGGGGGGGGGATCAGGGACGTCCAAAATTAAATTGGTTTCAAGTTTTTAAAAACTTACCACTATTATTTACCCTTTCAAAATAGTGTGTGTTAATTAGGTCTAAACTTTAATATTCAGTTCTGCTTGTTATTAGGCCTAAACTTTAATATTCAGTTCTGCTTGTTAATTAGACCTAAACTTTAATACTCAATTCTGCTAACGTTTCAAGACCTGAATGCACATGTACAAAAAAATATCCAAATTAATGTAACAATTATCCGTTCAATAATGTAGTTGACTTTTTTTTATACTTGAAAGCAGACTTTTAATGCCGTACTTGCTGTATAGAGATGGGGGCGAAGGATTTTTGTCAGAAGACCTTTGTATACGATCTATTGACTTATCTGTGGCTGCTTCAATGGAAGGGGGGGGGGGTAGATCGTTATATTTTTATAGCACAGTTAGACATCAGAGAAGTGAGGAATGTAAGAATGGTTCTATAAAAACATCCCTAAATTTTGATTTATTTATTTTTACTGCCAGTTTTCAACAAAGTCGATACCAGACGACTTCAAACAAGTATAACAAAACAACCACCTGGACAGCAGAAGATACGCCAACACCTGTTTTATGTGTACATGTACAGTTTCCACATGATCTGGCTAAATACATCAAATATGCAAACAACCAGTCCGCTAGAAGAAGTAAAAGTTTTATAAAAATATAAACTTTACATTTATTTTTTCCGGAACAAAGCTTTTGTTTTGTTTAGCGAATGGATGAAAAGAAAGGGAGAGAAATCTTTTATAGAAAACAACAATCGCGAGTTCACCTTCCATGTTGGGTTGGTTAAAGACGGCTATTTATATACAGCTATCTGCTTTATTGACATCAAAAGTCGAGTTGTGAAACAACATGAGTTTTGTTAGCGGGAGGCTGGGTGCACTGTCCTAGCCGTCAGGAAACACAAGGGGAGGCTACTGCTATTTATACTTGTATAGGTTATCTGTCTTGCTTAGGTAGTTGGCAAGCTATCTTTATTGATTGGGGGCGTATATTTCTGGAATGTTTTATTACGGGGTGTGTTTTTTTTTTTATGCAGAAGTAAAACTTTTCTTTAGTTCATGTCAAGATGGGGGTAAGGGAGGGGGGGGGGGGCGCAAAAATCTGAGTGAACAGAAATAGAAGAAGGTGAAATGGAACCCGTCGGTGATAATAAAAGACATGCGCTTATCGGGTGAGGTGGGTTTTCTTCTGGGCGTTCTACGGTTCCAGCTTCAGTTGAGCTGGGGGGGGGGGGGGGGGTGGAAGTTTTATAGGGGTATAGTAAGACAGCTCGCGCTTTACTCGGCACGTGACTCCCTGCAGGGAAACCGGGTACATCTGTGGGGTACGGTTAATAGTACAATTACTGGGGTACGTTTAATAGTGCGATTAATGGGGTAATGTAAATATCTAAGATAATGGCCCAGGTGGTTTGAGGTAGACTAGGTTTTACAAAAGGTAGCATTAGACTAGGTTTTACAAATGGTACCATTAGACTAGGTTTACAAATGGTACCATTACACTAGGTTTTACAAAAGGTAGCATTAGACTAGGTTTTACAAATGGTACCATTACACTAGGTTTTACAAAAATTATTAGACTAGGTTTTACAAAAGGTAGCATTAGAATAGGTTTACAAATGGTATTAGACTAGGTTTTACAAAAGGTATTAGACTAGGTTTTACAAATGGTATTAGACTAGGTTTTACAAATGGTACCATCAGACTAGGTTTTACAAATGGTATTAGACTAGGTTTTACAAATGGTAGCATTAGAATAGGTTTTACAAAAGGTATTAGACTAGGTTTTACAAATGGTAGCATTAGACTAGGTTTTACAAATGGTAGCATTAGAATAGGTTTTACAAAAGGTATTAGACTAGGTTTTACAAATGGTAGCATTAGACTAGGTTTTACAAATGGTATTAGACTAGGTTTTACAAATGGTATTAGACTAGGTTTACAAATGGTACCATTAGACTAGGTTTTACAAATGGTATTAGACTAGGTTTTACAAATGGTAGCATTAGACTAGGTTTTACAAAAGGTAGCATTAGAATAGGTTTACAAATGGTACCATTAGACTAGGTTTTACAAATGGTATTAGACTAGGTTTTACAAAAGGTAGACTAGGTTTACAAATGGTACCATTAGACTAGGTTTTACAAATGGTATTAGACTAGGTTTTACAAATGGTAGCATTAGACTAGGTTTTACAAAAGGTATTAGACTAGGTTTTACAAATGGTAGCATTAGACTAGGTTTTACAAAAGGTATTAGACTAGGTTTACAAATGGTAGCATTAGACTAGGTTTTACAAATGGTATTAGACTAGGTTTTACAAATGGTACCATTAGACTAGGTTTTACAAAATGGTAGCATTAGACTAGGTTTACAAATGGTACCATTAGACTAGGTTTTACAAATGGTATTAGACTAGGTTTACAAATGGTACCATTAGACTAGGTTTACAAATGGTATTAGACTAGGTTTACAAATGGTATTAGACTGGGTTTTACAAATGGTACCATTAGACTGGGTTTTACAAATTGAACTTTTTTCCATTTCACATTTTCCAATTTCCATTTTCTTCTTCCTTTTATATTTATATTGTCTCATCTATTGCGTTTTTTCTAACTTCTATTTTCTAGTTATAAATCTATTTTCTATTTTGCTATTTTCTGTTTATTTTTCTTTCTTTCTTTTTTTTCTAGTTATATTTTGTGTTTACATTTCTACTATTTTCTACACAAATTCTATCTTCAGGTGACTGTTGAGATGACAGTTTGTATTATGAGACACAGGTTCAGCTAGCTATTAGGTCTTTAGCTAGGTCACATGACTTTTTACGACCTAATGCAAGATTCTAGACATTGATCTTAGAGGTTATAAAAAGATCTTACAGTTTAATGAACGATCAGCGCCCATTTATTTCTATATTATTTGCAAATGGTGTCTATATTATGTCTAGATGTCTTTATTACGCTAATAATAATAGACAGCTAATAATAATATAACAGTAACACTTGAACAATAGAACAGTAACATGGGAATCGACACTAAAATTTGCAGGTCCTTAATAAATAAACAATTACATTCTAAAAACGTGAGTCGACGCAATGACTTTGAGAAAGATGTAAGACTTGATGGTTAGTTCTCCACTCCCGACCCTCTCAACCCCCCCCCCCCAATCGTTAGGGATCACCCATAAATGACGTCACGCTTTTCATGACGATTTTTACCTCCCCGCCCCCCTCCCTTCCGTCATACATGGTCACAAAAAGCCAGACCGACCCCCTAAAATGACGTCACACCTCAACCTACAACCCCCCCCCCCCCCCCCGTCAAAATTGCAGTTAAATTTTTTTCTTAAAGTACGATATTTTATCATAATCTTGTCTGTATTCTGTTAACAGAGTATTTTAATCAATTCCTATTACAATTTACTAAAACATTTTTCTAAAGCGCGAAATAACGTCTAAAATTAGTTTTTTAACACTGATTTTTTTATAATGCAAAAGTATGACGTCACATCATCTAAACCCATTCCCTTATCACACTCCGTCACAAAAATTACGGACCCCCTCCCCCTCGAGTGTGGCGTTATTTATGGACCACCCATTATCACAAAAATCTTGGTCAAAGAATCCGCCTGAAATATTTTAATTTTTTTTTTTTCTTTTCAGTTTTTGTAAAAATGTCTCTAGATAATCTAAGAATGACAACTTAGAAAAATGTTTTTGCTCTTATTATTACTTCCCTTGATCTGTAATTTTAAAAAAATAGTGCAAACCGTAAAATTTATGTGTATGTTTTGTGTGTATGTGTGTTTATGTATATAGCCTATATGTGTATATATGATATATATTTATGTAGTTTTTATTTATATACATTTAAATACGTATTTAACCCGCCCCCCATAAAAAAATTATTCCAAGTGTAGAAATAATATTAAAAGGAGACTTAATTATTTTAATTAATCAATATAATCAATACATTGCTTTCCTAGCAGAGTTTCTTCCAGGCATCTCTCCGGGGGGGGGGGGGCAAAGCCCCCCGAAAAAAATTTACCGCCCTCCACCCCCCCCCCCCCCCCCCCCCCGAACGGAATAAAATTTATATAATTTATATAGAAAATATATACTTTTAACAGTGTCCGCCCCCCCAAAGAAAGTTTACCGCCCCCCCCGAAAATTGAAGTGGCCCCCCCCCCCCCCCCCGGAGAAAAAAGTCTGAAAGAAACACTGTTTCCTAATTTTTAAAACTTGATTTGATGGCTTGGTTTATTAAAATAATTTTTACTCGATTTTTTTAAAATTTGATTTTCTTTTTAGATAATTGTCAAAATAAGGTTAATTCATTGAAAATACTAAATGTAACAAAACAGTAAATAATGATCAAACAAACAGTATCCTTTCATAAATTGATCTTTGTTTTTAATATATACATATCACAAAACTATTTCATAGTGTAAACAAGATCCAAATATTCAGTCACTCAACACATCAGGAACCCATCTTGCATACAGTCATCACTATGAAACTGTGTTCTCATAATTATCTCATAATTAGCAAACTATTTTAATGAGCCCTTAATTGACGTACACATTTTGTTGGGTGTGTGAGGTGTTGCTGTAAACATGGAAGAAATAACTATAAAAATAAGTTTATGAGTTCAAATTGTAAATGATCACTTTGTTGTAGTAATGTTTGAATTTTATTTTTTTAGTGTGCTGTTTCATTTTCATACTTAAGGAATAGGCTCATTAATATAAATGGATACTTTAAAGTATTAAAACAATATCAAAATAATACTCAATTCTAAATGTTATAAATTTGTATGCATGTAAATGTTTTCACAAATGGCAAATCAATAAAATGTGTGTAAAATAATACATTAGCCAATAAAAGAGAATTATTAGCAAACCTTATCTCTCCTTTAAAAAAATGTTTACAGAATTTTTTAAAATTTAAACAAACTATCACACGACATTTTGTGAGGGAGTATAGCATGTTTCTGGTTAATAATTCGAACATACTTTTCAATAAATTTGTCATAAGTATCTTCAAGTCAGTGTAAGAAAAGAAGGAAGAAAGAGAAGAAGATGAAGATGTAAGACAGATAGAAAATTCAACTAAAAATGACGTGGCTTGCTCTAGACCTTCCATCACAGGCAACAAACAGTAAAGTGACCTTTAGCATTATCATTATGCAGATAGAGAAAACATTATCCAAATGTGTCATTTTTGTATGTTGTTACCAGCACATAATGTCACAATGCTCGAAAAAGTTTTTCATGCTTAATATGTTTGGATACGTAGAGCAAATCCTCCCTTCATCAAGAAATAATCTAATCGTCCTCATCATCATCCTCTTCTGCCTCCTCCATCTCCTCCGCAGCTTCAGCCGCCTCCTGCTGCGCAGCTCTGAGGGCCGCCTCCTCCTCTGGGGTTGGGTCCTCAGCCTCCGTGATCTCTGGCCCACTTGGGAACTCCTCCTGAATGGGTGGAGGGTGTGGTGGGGTGTAGTTGTCAGGTTTGTACTTGTGGCCATGACCAATGTAAATATTCTCAAATTTCCTGTGGAAATCATCAATTTTTGCACATAATAATCAAAGTTTGAAGGAATAGGAGATTTGACTATGTCTATTTTATCATAAGCTGATCTACAGGTGTTGGGAAATGTTGTTATGTGGGGAAAATGTATGAAAAAATGTTGTTTTTTTTTAAATTAATTCTTCATGTCAAATTGCTTTTGTAATTCAAATAATACTGTATATAAAATGGTATGTCCTATAACTTGTATATATATATATTTTTATATAGCTGGGACAATTATATAATTATACATATCTAGATATCAAGACCCTCACCTTCTAATATTTATATTAATAAATCTACAACCTCCCCTCCCCCTCCCCCCTAAAAAAACCCACTGCAGGGTTGTTATCCCCAAATGGTCCCCATGTAAGATGTGAATTGAACTCACTTGTCTATGGCAAAAGCATGGGCACCTGGCCAGAGATTTGAGTGCATGACAGCAATAGCAAACTGGGGTATCAATGTGGAGGAGAGGGCTGGAGTCCAGGCTGGCATGCCTCCCACCTCCTCGTCTTCTGCTAAGGGGGTCAGGAGAGGAGGCCCGACCTCTGGTTCTGGTTCATCGGGCTCCTCTCTCTCCTCCTCCTCTTCTTCATCTTCAAAATCTTCTTCGTTCTTTTGAACTGGGTTCCACCAGGAGCATCGACCCTAAACATTTTTTACAGATCAGTATATTTTCTACAACATTGATAGGAGCATCAACCCTAAAAGTTTTTTCAGATCAGTGTATTTTACAACATTGATCCAGTAGGTTACTTTAAATAAAAAATATTATGCCAACTTTCAATGTTGATATGCTAGCTCTCTATATACTTTTTGGTTACTTAATATTAAAAGTCATGAAATATCACTACACAAATGATCCATAAGTTCAATAAAAAATATTTTCACGATACAAAATTGAATTCTGAATAAACATTCAAATCTTATATTTCACATAATACTTTGCTTCTAACATTACAATGGTTAGTATGTTTAAAGAATGCATTTGTTGAGTTGTTTTAAATGGTTTTTTTCTCACCTGTGGTAAAATGTGCTGAACGTGGTGCACCCAGTTGCTGAGTGAAGGATCTGCAAGCTCTCTAATTGGAATGCCTTCAAAATCAATATTTTCTACAAAATGGTCACGTCCGGCTGAAATAATCATCCCCAAATGAGTCAATTTTGAGTTGATTCAAACCTAAGTGAATCAGGATTGTGCTATTTATAGTAGCCAAACAAACCTTCTCCTTCCTCCTCCTCTTCCTCCTCCTCATCGAACTGGTAGAATCCCAATGGGGAGATGTGTGTTCCAGCACTGATCCTGGCGATCTGGGCCCTCAGATAGTTGGCCTCGTTGCCAGGGAATGGGGGATAACTCACTACCTGATCAATTAGTAGTATTTTAAATTGAATTTTTTTTCTGTAATTATTAGCAATTAACACGGCAATATTTTCAATGTTACATCTATATTACTCAATAATAATAAATAATCATTATCAATTGTGATTTAAGATAAGCTATGGTTTCCAGACATCAGTAGATGTGACCCTAACACTTACTGCAGCATCCAACCTTCCTGTAAAGTATTTCTTGATTTGTCTGGACAGTGTAATCTGATTTGGTTGGGCATGGGGCAGCTTGACCCACGGTTTTCCAGCTGGTGAAGAAATGGTTGGGTTATTTTTTGTGTGACAGCAGCGGTTAAATCAAAACTTTAATTTGTGCAAAAAATATTCTTTTTATTAAATTGTTCATGAAATAACAGGGAAGCAATCAAGTGATTACTTACGATCATTGCAGACGAAATATGTTTTTTTGTTTACTCCGGTTCTGTTTTCTTCTTTGGGGACAACGGGTGGAGGTTTAAAATCAGGCTTGGGGGTATCATCCTCCTCTACTTCCTCTATAGAAATAAAATGTGTTCATGAAAAAAGAAATGTTCACATCTGAAACAATTTATCATCATTAAGCTTTCTAACTTGTGTCTAGTTCATCCTTTTAAGAACAAACATAAAAGGATTTTGCTTTGCAACAAAGACATCAAAAACAAATTTACCTTCTTCAGCTTCTTCATCTCCTGCTTCTTTTTCAGTTTTCTCTTCTTCTTTTTCTTCTTGCTGAAATAAGTTGCATCAACATTATTACAAATAAATGCCAAAATTCATATTTGTAGCTGTATAAGTATCTGAAATGGTCATTATTTTCTAAGACTAATTAATAACCTACCTCATCTTCATCTTCTTCCTCTTCATCACCTTCTCTATATTCTACCTCTGCTATGTAATAATTCTGTTCAGTTCCAAATATTTTTCCCCAAAATCTAACATGCTGTAAAGGATGGTTATCTACAAGATTTTTCATGGCCAACCACACCCGAACGATTTCTTCACGGTTTAAACCAATGCCCGCTTGCTCGAAGAAGAAGCAAAGCTCCATTAAATTGGGCAGAGGAGTTTCAACCTCCTCATCCTGAGGTACCTCTTCCTCCCCATCTTCACCTTGTTTCTGAAATTTTAAAATGTTTTTATCTTAGAGATAGAAAAATTAATTTAAATTATACTCAGTTTTTAATTTTGTTAATTTTGTTAAAACTCTACATTTGTTACAAACTTTAAATCATAGAAATATTGATCTGAAATTTTACAATCAACTCCAACCTTAATGTTTGTTTATCATGATTGGTGCTACAATGAATAAGTAGCAATTCTTTATGTTAAAATACAAGATTTCTGTTATAGTACATGATAGGAAAAAATACTTTTTAAAAATCTGATAGATTCATGTGTGGGACATCATCCGGTTAATTTCTGTTTAACAAGGTTAATTTCTGTTTAACAAAAGTCAGTGAGGGCTGGCTAGAGAATTAGTCAAATATTTAAGGGCTGCTCAAATTATTTTGTTCTGAAACAAAGTGTCTACTCACTGTAAATAACTTCCTCTGAACTTGAGCAAGAGCTACTTGAGTGGACCTGTCAACTTTGTCCTGGATTGTGTCCACATCTGATGTAAACTTTGTTCTCTTTGCATCTTTGCTTATGTCTTCAAAAATGTCCACACAGTTATCTGGTTTCTCATCTAGAATTTTACCCAGTACTCGGGACAAATGATCATAACTGAAATTATAAATAAATGCATGGTTCATTATAGTCTTGCTACTATAATATCATTTAAAATGTGAAAACTGCATGTATTTATTATGAAAACTAGGCCTAACATTTTAAAAATTAAGGTTTTAGAAGTTTAAAGCATAAAAATACCATATTTGGAATTTAATCTTATTATGTGAGCTTTACTACTGTTCTACTACATCTGACAGTAGGAGTGTAGTCTAAATCTGATAACTGTAATTACTTGATTAGCTTTCTCATATTTAATTATTTATAAATTAGACTTTAGAAAGTTTAGACTTCTAACTACAAATTATGAAATTAAACATGGTAAAAGATTTTAGTTAGAGCTATAAAAACATTTAACTTAAGTCTAAGATATTTAGTTATTTACTATTTGTATTTACTTGACATGATATTTAAAAGAATAGTAGTAGTAGTCTAGTTTTAAATAACCTACGTTATTACATAATTTAGTTATTGCATTACTCATGTAAGCACAAGTAAAGTATTCAAATTTAATGAAATAATAATTAATATAGGCCTAATTATGCTAGTGCTTTTTTTTTTACTTACACATTCATCCCTGTACAAGTACTCGCAGTGAGAAGAAAAGCTTTCGCTTTTTGAAACTCTCGCTCTTTTGTGAGTTCATTTAACACGGTTGTCGAATCTATTTCATTGTCCGACATTTTTATTTTATTTTCCCTGGATCCTTTTACAAAATGTTGAAGAACCCCTACTATGCACAAAACATCGACGAGATGCTACATACACTAAAAACCGACCGGAGGTCCACAAATGGCGTCTGTCTCCTTGGAGCTGTTGCTAGGAGTCGATGTAAATAATACTGCTAAATCTCATTTCCAAACGGAGGGAGTACCCACTTCGGAAATCACATCATATCCTGTCGAGTAATCTAAAAACTTAAACTTTAAAAACTAGAGAACTAAATTTAGATGTCTACAAGTTTAAGAAAAAGCAACTTGACCGAGGATTGAATGAAATGCTCACCAATACCATCCTAGATTTCTAGATATATGGTCTAATTATTAATTAGTAATTAACTCTAATAGTCTAGTCATATCCAGGAAATGTAATGCTGTCACATTCAAAAACAGATGGAGAATCGACATTATTTTTATGAATGTCTATTTTTTTTAAAGATTGAAAATAATTTGGTAAGATTCTTACTAAGAAAAGTAGATTTGTGATGAGAAGATTGACAGAATGAGAATGATGATGGTTGAAGTCATTGAATAGCCTAACTTTATCATAAAGTCAAAGTTATAAAAGAGAAGAAATCTAATCTAATCTGGAATAGTGACTAACTAACTAGGGCCTACTTAGTTAAGTTCAAAGTTAGTTATTAGTTAGCCTAGGCCTAGTTGTTTATTTCGGTAAAACCTTAGTTTAGCGTCGGAAATTATCGGGTAACGTTTGTTGAGTTTCGGTAACTAGAGTTACGGTAAACCATGGTTTATTTGACCATTGAAATATAAATAAATTGAAAGTCGATTGTAGTAAATTAATGTTTTAATTTTTTAAGTTTAATAGACAAAAGGAAACAAGAATAAATATAATAGTAGATTTAAATTAGTAGATCTAAAAATAAAAAAAAAAACACATATATTAATATAAATATAAATAATGAAGTCAAATGTAATAATTTAATGTTTTTGGCTTGCAGCGGATTTGCGACCATTAATTAATTCTCTAGATCTAGCTAGATATTCAGCTGCTAGGCCAAGTAAAAAAATCTAGATTACGAAAATAGTAAAAATGATTACAAAATGTAAAAATGATTACAAAAATAAATCTATCCAAATTTTAAACATTCTGTATAAAAATAAAAGATGACGCCAAATAAAGTATCGTTTACAGTACTTCCGGTGAATTCCGGAAGTGTGTGACAGACTTTGGCATTGTTTTACTGTTTTTTACTGCTATACGATTCCGGAATAATAACCGACGCTAAACTAAGGTTTTACCTTTATTTCTACTATAGTAAGTTAAGTCACTGTAGTACTGTACTGTTAGGCAGGTTAGGCCTAAGAAAAGAAGAAGTGAAGTAGCAGTGTGCTCAGTAGGCTATTAAAATATTTTATTATTTTTAGAAATCTAGCACTAATGAATGACTTCACTCACAATCATCCCAATGTATTTGATATTTGGTCGGCCTAATTGTTGAGATCTAGACTTAAGTAGGCTAATTATAATAATTAAGTCAATTATTAAATTATGTAGTAATATGTAAATTATGTTGGCCTAGTCTAAAAAATGTTGATTCATCTAGAATCTACTTCCTACAATTTAGAGTTATTTAATTATAGTAAAAGAGTAGATTAAATCATTGTCTATCACTAGCCTGAATTCTAAATCTTGATTCTAGGATTCTAAAGTCTAGTTTAGATTTTCAGTTGTAAATTTCAAGCACAGCATTTAACTAAAAGTGTTTATTCAAAAATATATCACAACAAGGTCACCAAAGTAGCTTATTTATTTTTCTGGTAGGCCTATACTATTAGACTAAATATACTGGTCTATACAATTATTAGGCCTACTACTATACATTTAGTTGAATTAGTTTTGGTTGACAGCTGACAACATGCAATAATGTCTAAACCACTACCCCCCCCCCCCCCCCCCCCCCATAGGGAGCTGAGTGGGCGTAGTTGATTTGTGTTGCGCATTGCAGCTGACAGAATGTTTTCCCGCTTGAAACTGATTGCCTAGTTTAGTATGAAAGTGTTGTTCCAAGCAACCTATTGATTAGGTTATTACTTTGTAATAATCCAATAGTGCTGAAAGTCTAAATTAGTACGGCTGTTTATTTTCTGTCTTAAAATTATAAAACATAATTTTGAAAATGATATTTTCTAGTAGATGTAGCTGCCAAGTTTGAAGATGGACAAGAGAAGGTTAGCTAAGAAAAAAGAATCTGGTCTCAATGAAGGAATTGCTGGACGTTATGTCAAGAGGGATACTCCTCCACTTCTCAGAAGTAAAATCTTAAATTATTATTAAAGACTAGCCTTCTGATTAAAAGAATATTTCACCTAGTTTGCAACAACCTACTTATTGCATGTCATTTTTTTGTACTGATTATTATTGTTTCAATATTTGTGTTATCAAAACCAGATTATCACACACCTGTGAGGCAAGGGACATCATTTCAAAGAATGGGGCGCACAGCAAGAACACCTGCATCCTACATTCCTCAGGCCCAGACACAAAGTGTCCCCGGTCAACCTCAAGTGGCGCCACGGCCTAACGTCCAGGGCATTCAGATGAATGAAACCAACACCTCTTTATTTGGGGACTTAGACAAATATTACGTAGGCAACCAGCCCCAGCCTGTGCAACAAGCGGCGAAGTATTCTCCCCTTGTGCACCAGACTACAGCCTTGACCCCAGCCACACAGTTCTACGACCAGTCTGCGCTGCAGCAACACCCTGCCAGCCACCTCCACCAACAGCCTCAGCAACACCACTTCACCCCGGCGGCGCCAGTCTCTTCCTCCATCACCCACCTCACCCAGGGCTTTCAAAACTTTAGGGTCACCTCATCCCCAGTGTCAAGGACGGATGTTACCTCCACCGTGCAGCGGCCGTATGGTGTGGTGTACTCACAGCCTGTCAGTGGCATAGCTTCGGGTGTGTCACGTCACATGTTGAATGTATCTCAGCCAGGGTATGCCAGCCACAGTTCCGACCCCCAGTCACAGATGCCCCCCTCAAGTTCTGCTGGTCAGGAGGAGCGCGGAGGAATGACTGCACTCAGTGTCATCAGGGAAGGTAGTGGCTACTGATAATTTTTTTACATGTTAATATTTCTCTTTGATCTCTGTAACTGGTAACTAGAAAATATTATTTTGGTGGCCTAAGACCAAATATTGATATATTAAGAACAGTCATTCAAATAATACTGTACTGATTCTCTTGTATTAATTTTTTTAATATGACTATGCAAAATAAATATTTGATACCTAGTTGGACTACCTATAGAAGAAAGTAGAAAGTCCTTTTATCACTTTGTAAATTCCATTTATGAAATGTGTACTGTAGCCAACTTTAAAAGAGCATCTAGTTTATAGTAGTGTATTTAACTATTTATTTTATATGAATGGTATTATCCTTACCATGACCTGGGATTATATATAATATGTAATTAGTTTTACAGCTCATATGGCAAAAATTTGCTTTGTTCACATGGCATTCTATTGTCATTTAGCCTGTTTTCCTGTTTTAAATCACTCATTCCCCAGACGACGTTGATTCTCAGCCTTACTACAAATACACTGGCGGCAGCAGTACCACCAGCAACAACAGCGCAGACTACTACAACCTACAGCAGCTAGATGAGAACTACCAGATTGCTCTGTACCACCAAGAGATACGCAGCCACTACGCCCAGCAGAACCCAGGGGGAAATCTTCTTGGGAAGGGAATGTTTGGCATGGCTGCTAGTGACTTGGTTGACTTGAAAACCCCCTCTGCATCTTCAGTCAATTCATCTGGTATGCTTTACTTACAGACTAGGAATAGTTATGCTTTCTTTCTGATTTATACAGTTAAAAGGTGCAACTGGTTATATCAAACTACTGATTTGAGTTAGATTATTTTTATGTGTACTATGTTCTTCTTTACAAGCACAATCTTATACAGTCAGAAAACTTGTTTTTAGACCCTCAATTAGTTTTCACTAAACATCTGGCAATAATAATCAGTTTTGTTAAAAACTGTAAATAATTTGAGTAAACAATTTGTTTGTTATTGGGTTTTTTTATCAGTAACTCAACTTGCAGCTGTCTACAATATTTAGATTTTTTTTTCTCCAAAATACATTTTTTAAATGTATTCTTTGATGTTGAAATCCTTACATAAAAGTTGAAATTTTTAAAATGTGCTGAATCTCCCAGGAGTGGGGAGCTGTGTATCACAAGAAGACCTGCCCCTGCCACCTGGCTGGTCAGTGGACTGGACAGTGCGTGGTCGCAAGTACTACATTGACCACAACACCCAGGCCACCCACTGGAGCCACCCACTAGAGAAAGAAGCGCTGCCGACAGATTGGGAGAGGATTGAATCTAAGGAAAGGGGAGTCTACTATTACAAGTGAGCAAAATAATGCACAGCTTCTGATCCGTGAGAACGCTGTCATTTTCTAACTCTTGTTAAAGTCTTGCCGTCCTTCTAAGTATAGAAATGATCATCACTTTTTCCTGTTTATGCCCAAGACACATTAGGAAGATGAAGTAGAGTTCAGATGTCTTTGTTTCCCTAATATGAGTTTGGCACCCATCAGAGCTGGGTGAACTCAGAGACATCCTTTAGACAAGCCCTGGATCCGAACTCGAGACTTTTAGGTTAGCAGTCTAAAGCTCTACCATTTGACCATGCCATCCCCATGTGGAAATAATACTTGGCTCAAACTCAAAATATAACTTTTGTATGATCAGATGTGATATTAAAAACATTCATTAGTTTTGTTCCCTTTTAACTAAATTTATCAAAAACATTATTATTTATGTCTGCTTGCAATTTTTTTTGCTAAAGCAAAAGAACTGTACGTACATTTCAACTACTCGCTCTCTCTTTCAGCCATATAACACGTACAGCTCAATATCAACATCCATGTAGTCCCGTCCAGGGGATGGTCCTAAGTTATGGTATGAATGTCATACCTGATCGGATACCACCCCATTTAGAGTTCAGACAGAACAAACAGTTGGTTCCTGCTAATCCTTATCTCAATACAGGTATTTGTATTTTCAATATCACAAATATCAGATGTGTCTGGTCATGTTTTTGTCAGTTTTGTTTTTGTATAACAAATATGAATAGTATTTTTATAGTATTTAACTATTTTAGCATCAGTTTTATCATGTTAATGGCCAGTCCATGCCCTAACCAGCATTTTCTTACCCAACTGTGATACATTAGGTTTAAAATAATAGAACTCACTAGAGACCAAGTTATTTTGGAATTATTTGTTTTATTCTTATTTTGTATTTTATGATTCACTTGTTAATTCGATATCTGATGTAAATTTTTATAAAGGATAAAGAAGTTTTAAGTCTAATTTTTTTTTTTTTTTTTCGTTCAGAAATTCCTGAATGGCTGATAGTTTTCTCCAAAGCACCCCATGAGCATGACCACAAACTAAAGGTAAATTTATTCCTCTCTGTACTGAATGACATTTTTTTTCCAATTACAAAAAAGTTTTATCTGCCTATTTAATTTTTAAAATTTATATTGGTTCAAATCATACAGCTGTCTTATAAAGGGTCTACATTTTATTTTTATTTATTTTTAGAACATGAGAAAAATGTTTGTTTTTTCAGTGGAAATAAATAGTTACTAAAAGGTTGTTTTCTTTTTGCCAGTGGGAGTTGTTCACCTTGAAGCAGCTGGAAAACTTTGCTGCCCTCCTGATCAGACTATACAAGCAGGATCTAGAGCACATAGTCATGAGCTATGAACGTTACCGCAATGCTTTGAATCGAGAAAGCGACAGGCGGAAAAAAGAAAGGCAGGGGCAGCAACCCCTGGCCATCACTAACCTCCCTTATCAGCCATCTTTAGTCCAGCATCAGATCCTGCAGCTCCAGTCACAGCAGCAGTTCATGCAGCCTCAGTACCAACAGACACCGTACCAGCAGACACAGTACCAGTCTCAGCTACAGTATCAGCAACAGGCACAACCAGCTCAACAGCAATTTCAACAGCAGCAGGCTGGGCAACAGCAATACCAACAGCAACCCGGACAGCAGCAGTATCAACAACAGCAACCTGGACAACAGCCGTACCAACAACAGCAATATCAGCAACAGCCTTCAGGACAACAGCAGTTCCAACAACAGTCTGGACAACAGAATCAGGCCCAACAACTCTTGCTTTTAACACAGAACATTGAAACCAAAGTATGATTATCTCCCTTGTAATGTTTTGTTTTGTTGGTACTAACATTTGTGAAAGCTTTGACAGCTTATATTACAAAATATTTATACAGAAAATGATATTCAATTTAGCCAATTATTGTATTTAATACTCAAAAGAAATAATTATCTTGATTAAAGGCATAATTTTGTGAATTTTAAGAGTACTCTAGCAGAACGTACACATATGATCATGTAGCAAAACTGGCCAGACTAAATGGAACATATAAATTGTCTAGTAAGAAAACTGCAATTATTTATTATGGCTAAATGCCATTCTAATACTTAATTTTAAAAAATTGGCTAACATTGCCTCGGTCACAAATTTTAAGTATAAGATTTTAATAATAATTGTTTCATTTTTTTAATTTGTATTTTAATTCGTCCACAGTGCTTTAATAATTACATGACTTTTTGATAATTTAGTAGCAGGTTAAAGAAACATTTTTCTGAGAACATTGATAAAAGATGGTTAATTCTTGTTATAAAGCAAGCAGGGTATGAATATTTATTATGTAATGTATACTTTACTGTCAAGCTTAAAGGTTGACATCATCACTGGTTAACAAAGTTGTTTGGTTGTGATGTTGATATTTGATGATGTCAGTGATTCTGTTATTTCTTACTGAAATTTGTCAGTCATTGATGTTGATATTGGTTGGTGTCAGTGATGATATTGTTGCTAGTGATGTTGATATATTTGTCAGTGATGTTGATAGTGGCTGGTGTCAGTGATGTTGTTGTAGTTGTGGGTAACCAAACAAATCTGTGATAGTGATGATAAAATGTCACTCGATGGATGGCATGACATTTTGTGATGGATGATTGTTGGGAGTGAGTGACTAGATGTTTTGTGATGAATGATTGTTGGAGTGACTAGACAATTTGTGATGAATGATTGTTGGAGTGAGTGACTAGATGTTTTGTGATGAATGATTGTTGGAGTGACTAGACATTTTGTGGTGTATGATTGATGGAGTGACTAGACATTTTGTGGTGTATGATTGATGGAGTGACTAGACATTTTGTGATGAAATATTGTTGGAGTGAGTGACTAGACAATTTGTGGTGTATGATTGATGGAGTGACTAGACATTTTGTGATGAAATATTGTTGGAGTGAGTGACTAGACAATTTGTGATGGATGATTGTTGGAGTGAGTGACTAGACATTTTGTGATGTATGATTGTTGGAGTGAGTGACTAGACATTTTGTGATGAAATATTGTTGGAGTGGGTGACTAGACATTTTGTGATGAAATATTGTTGGAGTGAGTGACTAGACATTTTGTGATGAAATATTGTTGGAGTGAGTGACTAGACAATCTGTGATGAATGATTGTTGGAGTGAGTGACTAGACAATTTGTGATGAATGATTGTTGGAGTGACTAGACATTTTGTGGTGTATGATTGATGGAGTGACTAGACATTTTGTGGTGTATGATTGTTGGAGTGACTAGACATTTTGTGGTGTATGATTGATGGAGTGACTAGACATTTTGTGGTGTATGATTGATGGAGTGACTAGACATTTTGTGGTGTATGATTGTTGGAGTGACTAGACATTTTGTGGTGTATGATTGATGGAGTGACTAGACATTTTGTGATGAATGATTGTTGGAGTGAGTGACTAGACAATTTGTGATGAAATATTGTTGGAGTGAGTGACTAGACATTTTGTGATGAATGATTGTTGGAGTGAGTGACTAGACATTTTGTGATGAAATTTTGTTGGAGTGGGTGACTAGACATTTTGTGATGAAATATTGTTGGAGTGAGTGACTAGACATTTTGTGATGAAATATTGTTGGAGTGAGTGACTAGACATTTTGTGATGAAATATTGTTGGAGTGGGTGACTAGACATTTTGTGATGAATGATTGTTGGAGTGAGTGACTAGACATTTTGTGATGAATGGTTGTTGGAGTGAGTGACTAGACGTTTTGTGATAAATGATTGTTGTAGTGAGTGACTAGACATTTTGTGATGAATGGTTGTTGGAGTGGGTAAGTTTTTTTTTTAAAGTCGAATGTGTACACTAGCTTAAAATTGAGTGTTGGAGGCGTGATTGAGGGAAGAAGATTTTTACTCTTCTCATTTCTGATTTATTTGATCAATTAATGTGTAAAACTTATTGTATTTAGAAAAGTATTAATCTATTGACTTAAGCTCTATTTATCATTTCTTATTTGTACAATCAATTGTTGACAAAAATGAGACTTCATTTTTTTTTATCTTAAAATTTGAGGAGTATCAAGTAATATATAACAAATTCTATCTTAATCAACATTATTTGGATTTTTATTATAAATTTAATGTAACTATAAAAAAAATTAATTTAACTTGATAAACAATAGCTACAGTATATATTTTTATGAAATGTCAAATCCAACACTAGAGCTGGTGTTTTTCTTCCTTATATCTCCCTGTCTCTGTGCAAGTTAACTACCCTGATGATTGTCTTTATAAAGTAAAAGGCTAAAAAGAAAGCACTACCAGTTGTAGCAGAGCTAGCATGGAATCTATTTATTATCAATGCTGTTTGATCACTATGCTAACATAACTGATAAGTTAGAAATTTTTGGATTAGCCTTGCATTTATATTGCATTATTATGTTGAAGTAGAGATTAAAATTGTTGAGCTATGCATTTTTTTATTTACTGATAAAGCAATAACTACTAATAAGCTTTCCATGACCTCCTAGATTTGACTGTTGAATAGTTTAGATTTAGCTTTACTGTGAACAAAATGTCATGTTACCTTATTAGCCTATACAAGTGTTTGTGACTGGGTTCTTTTAACATGTTTTTCATGTATATTTTCGGCATTGTTTTACAGATTGATTGAACTGTTTTAAAAGCGATATTTTGTGTACATTGAAGATCATGATTTTGTTTTAGGCCGTGCGGTTCTAGTAGACATGGTTAAGCAGTGGCTTATTATTTATTTAATTCAAAATCTAAATTTATATTTGTCAATTATTTTAATTAATTTTTTATCTTTTAGTAAATTATTTAGTCCCTTTGTTTTCAGATATTTTAATTAATCTTAGATTTTTCATAACATGATTTAGTGATTATTTTTAAAAAAAAATAAAACTAAACTATTTGAAACACATTTTTATTTTACATATGTTTATTAGGCGGAGTTGAATAACTAACTTTTCCTAGTGTAGCAACATTAAAAAGCTACAAACATTAACTGTTGTGCTGAAGTAAAAATCATTATACACAATTTAAAACTTGCCAAAATTTGTTTCATGATTATTTACATCATTACTTTTTTATAAAATGTTCATTTATTACAAATAATTTGTATAGATTTATTGCTTTATGAATGGTTGTTATTCCATTTTTTATCCCTAACCCTCCCCGTGTATTTATTTGACCTACAAAAAGTTATTATGTTAATAACTGCTGGTTGTGGTTAGGCTTCGTTCAAAAAATGTAACGTATTCATTGATGTCATTTACTAGCTCATATTTCAAACGTACTATAGTAACTTGTCTGAAATGAATTTTAAAACTTAATTTTTCTACACAATTTGTATATTTAATTTCCGGATAATTATCTTTTTATATCAATATACTAAAATATCTGCAGGAGTGGTATGTTTTTTGTAACATTTTTATAGTGTATTTAGATCTAAAATATTTACAGCCTTGTATACATCAAGTCATGTGGACTTGTGAGATCAAAAAGTAAAAAGTATTGAAGATGGTTTTGTCTTTGTTACTTCCCTTGTCAGCTGTGTGTTATTTCCCTTGTCAGCTGTGTTTGTTATTTCCCTTTTCAGCTGTGTTTGTTATTTCCCTTTTCAGCTGTGTTTGTTATTTCCCTTGTCAGCTGTGTTTGTTATTTCCCTTTTCAGCTGTGTTTGTTATTATTTCTCTTGTCAGCTGTGTTTGTTATTTCTCTTGTCAGCTGTGTTTGTTATTTCCCTTTTCAGCTGTGTTTGTTATTATTTCTCTTGTCAGCTGTGTTTATTTCCCTTGTCAGCTGTGTTTGTTATTTCCCTTGTCAGATTCTGTAGTGTGTGATGTTGCTGTGTTGATCAGACAGGTGAGTGTGTTGATCATGTCAGGTTGATGAGGTGCATGGACAGTTTTCAGAAAGCCAATTTTGTAAGCTGAAAAAAATGTGATTTGGTGCAGGACAAGGTGTTATGACAGTACAATTCTAAATTTTTGGCTTTAAAATAACTCAGGGTACGAGAATAGGTTGTACAGAGATAATTTATTCAAGCGGGTAAAGTCAAGGTATCACAATATAACAGGGAGCATCCAACAATTCAAAAACTATGTACTAAAACAATTTCTGTATTTGTGTAAAATAAAATTTGTCACAATAATTTCACCATTGTCTAAGCCACTTTTGGATGTTTGGAGTGAGAACTCTAAATGTATAGTTCACATCTGATAAATAATGTCACAAAAGCCTAAATCACAAACAAATCAGAAAACTTATTTCTGCTTTCTTTCTGACGTTGAAAAGAATATAATTTTTGTTTAAAGTTTATTCACATCATGAAAAGATGACTTTAACTAATGTGAAATAATCGTGATAAAATGAGGCTTAAAAAAAGTACAAATTTTTTGTTGCTTATGATACATGAAGGCATGGAAATAACAGAACATAACAGGCTCAAAAATAAAGAAACTTGGCATCTTAGTATAGATGATGAAGATAATGAGCTAAAGAAACCCATAAAATAAGTTTCAGATGGAAAAAAAAACTACAAGTGTTATCTTATTTGAAGCAGAATGTAACATTTAAAATGGATTTAGTTGTTGAAGCAAAGTCTCATTAACTCACAGCATACATCCTATCTACAGATTTGTTTCATTCATTTTTACCCCAATCTACATTTACAATTTTAAACAACACGTACAACAAAATATTTTATACAAGAACTTCTATCTGCATTTTAAATGCAAAATTATTACAATAATATTAAACTACAATAATATATGAGTTTGTTAATCAGCGCCATTTTTTAAAAATAAATTGTTTAATGCTTTAATCACAAACCTGCTTGAACAGGCTCGTTAGCTTTACAATACTTTGTGTGTAAGTTGATAATTTATTGTTCACATAGTGCATATTAAAAAAGGTGTATTTAAAGGGGAATAATTTCAGGCACAAGAAAGTTAAGTGGGACCAAAAGATCCATAGTTGTAACAGTAAACATGAATCTACTTTTTAAATTTAAAAATACCAAGTAGAAATAATGTGAAAACATTTAATGCCCTAACACACCTGAAAGGCGATTAGGGCAAATAATGTTCATCTGTTTAATGTTGAAATTAACATTTTATTTACATAAATACGAGACAGCTAATGAACAATGAGGCCTTTAACCTCTAAAGCTATTAAAATATTTTTAAAAGCAGAGACATTTCCA
The DNA here is from genome assembly GCF_028476545.2 of Physella acuta. Classification (NCBI taxonomy): domain Eukaryota; kingdom Metazoa; phylum Mollusca; class Gastropoda; family Physidae; genus Physella; species Physella acuta. The sequence continues at coordinate 367,043 of NW_026732026.1, forward strand.
ATTCTACTTTGGTTTTAATTAGTAAATACAAATATTTTTTGGCATAAATATCTTAAACAAGATTGTTATCATAAATACATTTCAGCTTAAACCTGCTGCAATTTTTTAAAATGTTGATCTCAGCAATGACCATCACAATAAAAAAAATTTGGCATGAACTAACGAAACCAATACACGTCTGGGTACTGGAATTCATAACAAAGAGAAATAATTTACATAAATGAACGTAATTGAACTGGTACTTAGAATCTGATGTTTGACTTGGCTCTTGTCCTGCTATGGTCAGCTGATCCACTCCCTGAGACTGAACTCGTGGCACTTAAAACAACTTGCGCAACACCTTCCCTCTCTCTCAAATGGTCCTGAAATGTTTAAATATTACATTTTACATATGTAACACCATCTTTATCTCTCTCTAAAGTTTAACTATGTCATTTAACTTGCACAAATGATCCTGATATGTTTAATGATAACATTTAATTAACATTTTCCCACTCTATGAAAAGCTTACAAATACTATTTACTTTTAAGAGGATACAACTGCAGGTGGCAACATTTGAACAAGATTTACCTACCCTGATTTTGTTTAACTTTAGGTCCCAGTCCTCTTTCCCCAGGGGTGGATCTGTTGGTTTTTTACATTTCTCGTATATGTTGTCTATGGCCATAAATATTATGCCAATCTCTGTTCTCTATAAATTAAAAAGAATAACTTTTCATTATTTACCTTAACATGTATGAAGAAAAGTAACAATGAATTTTGATCAGACCTTTTATAAAGTAAAATTGTGGCTTTCAGATCTAGCAGACCATAAGGGCTGATGTAGAAGAAGAAAATCTGGTAAAATTTTTAATTGGACAGTCCAGACAATAGATAAAATAGAGTTCATGTGCTACTGTGGCCTAGTGTGGGATTGTGTGGTTAGTGTTACACCCAGTTAGGTCAAGTAGCCACCCCCCCTCCCCAGTGACTGGATGAATTGTCCACCACTGGGGTCAGGCATTGTCCACCACTGGGGTCAGGCTCATGTTAGAGCTCTTTAAAAATCTTACAGCTATAACACAGGAACTGGGCTTGAGTTTTGTTGCTTAGCCATCTAACCTTTCAGCCACAGCAACCTAAATGTGTAAATTCATAAAGCCACAAAATGCAGTTCAGGGTATAAAGTTAAAAAAAACAGGCATTCAGTTTTTCTACAGTATTTACATCCATTTTTAAACCGCTCAATTGATAAGACCAGGACAAGAGTTGACCCTATGAACTGACCTTTGACCTCATCTCCCCGCTTGTCATTAGAAATGTCTGCTCGTTCTGCTCGTTGCTGTCCTGTATCTCCTCCTGTTTCTCCAGTAGCTGGGACAGCATGGAGGTGTTGAACAGCCGGCTCTTCTGGTGCTCTTGTTTCAGTATCTCAAACTCCTTTTTACACTCTTCCAGCTTTTGGGAAGAAAAGTAAGAAAGTTCAAAAGTGTAAAGGTTGTGAGATGGTGTGGTCGGATGGTGGAGAGAGTAACTAATGACCTGAAAGTCACGAGTTTGTATCACTGGTCCAAATAATGTTTCTGTGTCCGCCCAGTTATGATGGATACCTGACTCTTATTAGGGAAAGTAAAAGCATCTGGACTTAGTGGCTAAATACTGCTGACAATATTATCCCTTTATGTGTGATGGTCACAGAAATAAGAGACTTTATGAACCAACAAACAGGTACAAAAGGGTAACCATTGTTTTTTATTAAAATAAACTGGCTTTAACATCAACAGTTTTGTATACTTAAGACTTCATTATTACATAGCAAAAGACATGCAAGGGCAAGATATACTTTATAGCTGCTGTAATTGTTTTTCAAAATAAACACTTAAAATTATCGTAAACACTTTATTTTTGTCTAACGCTATCAATCTCTTCTATCACTATTTGCGCCAATCACCAGTCTATGGTCAAATAGTGAGCCAAACTGTCACTGAAGTGTGTAGCCAGACTACTGGAGATCATAACCTTCTATCACCAGTCTCTGGTCAAATTGTGAGCCAAACTGTCAAGTCACTAAAGTGTGTAGCCAGACTACTGGAGATTATAACCTTCTATCACCAGTCTCTGGTCAAATTGTGAGCCAAACTGTCAAGTCACTAAAGTGTGTAGCCAGACTACTGGAGATCATAACCTTCTATCACCAGTCTCTGGTCAAATTGTGAGCCAAACTGTCAAGTCACTAAAGTGTGTAGCCGTGTAGCCAGACTACTGGAGATTATAACCTTCTATCACCAGTCTCTGGTCAAATTGTGAGCCAAACTGTCAAGTCACTAAAGTGTGTAGCCAGACTACTGGAGATTATAACCTTCTATCACCAGTCTCTGGTCAAATTGTGAGCCAAACTGTCAAGTCACTGAAGTGTGTAGCCAGACTACTGGAGATTATAACCTTCTATCACCAGTCTCTGGTCAAATTGTGAGCCAAACTGTCACTAAAGTGTGTAGCCAGACTACTGGAGATTATAACCTTCTATCACCAGTCTCTGGTCAAATTGTGAGCCAAACTGTCACTAAAGTGTGTAGCCAGACTACTGGAGATTATAACCTTCTATCACCAGTCTCTGGTCAAATTGTGAGCCAAACTGTCACTAAAGTGTGTAGCCAGACTACTGGAGATTATAACCTTCTATCACCAGTCTCTGGTCAAATTGTGAGCCTAACTGTCAAGTCACTGAAGTATGTAGCCAGACTACTGGAGATTATAACCTTCTATCACCAGTCTCTGGTCAAATTGTGAGCCAAACTGTCACTGAAGTGTGTAGCCAGACTACTGGAGATCATAACCTTCTATCACCAGTCTCTGGTCAAATTGTGAGCCTAACTGTCAAGTCACTGAAGTATGTAGCCAGACTACTGGAGATTATAACCTTCTATCACCAGTCTCTGGTCAAATTGTGAGCCAAACTGTCACTAAAGTGTGTAGCCAGACTACTGGAGATTATAACCTTCTATCACCAGTCTCTGGTCAAATAGTGAGCCAAACTGTCACTGAAGTATGTAGCCAGACTACTGGAGATTATAACCTTCTATCACCAGTCTCTGGTCAAATTGTGAGCCAAACTGTCAAGTCACTAAAGTGTGTAGCCAGACTACTGGAGATTATAACCTTCTATCACCAGTCTCTGGTCAAATTGTGAGCCAAACTGTCAAGTCACTAAAGTGTGTAGCCAGACTACTGGAGATCATAACCTTCTATCACCAGTCTCTGGTCAAATTGTGAGCCAAACTGTCAAGTCACTAGAGTCTGTAGCCAGACTACTGGAGATCATAACCCAGGCACGTACCTCATCTGTCATGGCCTCTAGATTATCAACCAGCCCTTTGTTAGATTCACTTAAAGTTCTATGCCTCATCATTAATCCTTTGACTTTGTCTTCTGTTGCTGGCAGGTAATCTAAGATTTAAAGAAATGTAAATCTCGAGATTTATTTCTAAATTATAATATAACAAAAAAATAAAAACTTTAGCAAAGTATAATCTAATTTTTTTTATTTTTAACCCTCATCTGAGCATGCATCTACCATCTTTGACATCAAGATCTCCCAGACACAATTTACAGACCCAATCTTCTTCTATTTATATTGTACTAGCATTCCTTATTCTCTAGTCATATTTGTGTATCATATATTAAAGTAAACCTTATTTAGTGAATAGAAAAGATACAAGAACAAAATCTTAATATGATTTAAATTAATAATTAAAAATTTACAATTTTCAATTAACATGGTGTTTTGGAATTAATTAAACATTGTTCCTGTAGGAATTGGAATTAATTAAACAAGTGGAATTAATTAAACACTGTTCCTATAAAAAAATCGAATTCCTTATGCCTTGTACGTGAACAAAGTGGAATTAATAAAATGTTGTTGGGTGATTTAAAAATTGGAAGCTACAAAACAAACTAAATCTTGCTTCTATAATAACATTAACAAAGTATTTTACCTTCAGGTATGGCCTCAATAACATTTCTCAGATATTCCTCATATATAGTGTAAGCCTTTAGTTTGGCTGATAGTAATGCATGCCTGTGTGACAAATGACTTGTGTTAATTTATCAGCTAAATAAAATTCAGTATTACAATGATTTAAAGCATCACAGATATGAAACTTAACATTATCCAACTTACATTCTCAAACTCAAAGGTTAAAAATAAATATGAAGTTTTAAAAAACTTTTATCCACTAAATGAGAAAATTGAAATTGACTGTTGTATATCAAGTTTTTAAAATCTAAATAGTAAAATTAGAGATTTAGTACATTGTCTTTTTCTTTAATATATCTCCTATAGGTGAACATTATAAATCAAACCATAAGAATAAAGTACCTATTTTTGAAATGCTGTAACTGGTCTGATAAAGATGAAAACTCAATAGACTTTTGTTCTTTTAATCTCACTTCCTGTTGATATTTTTGTATTGCTCGTCTTCTCTTCGCCTCATTTTCTTGGATGAATTTTTCAAATTTTGTCACCCTGTCTTTCATCTGTTTGTATAAAACTATCATGATCAGATATATATATAAAAAAATATTACTAATAAGAATAGGCCTAAATCTTTTTATTACAGGGCCAAAATAATTTCTCAAAATTCAACAAACTTAAAATTTAAACATTATGAGACAGTGTGGCCTAGTGGTAGAGAGCTAGACTGCTCATTGGAAAGTCTCGAGTTTGAATCCGTGTTCAAGTCAGTAGAATGTCCCAGAATCCAACCAGCTCTGATGGGTACCCAACTCAAGTTAGGGAAAGTAAGGGCGGCTGGGCATAGTGCTGACCACACTATCCCTTCATATGCTGATGCCACAGAAACTGGTGAAGTCTACTTCACTTGCCCCATTCACTGTCAGGTTAGAAAGGGAAATTTACTTTAAATATAGCCTTCTGTTTTATAAAGTAATTAGACACATTTTTATGCTACATTATAAGACCCCAACCTCTTGTTGTTTCTTCTGTAGCTCCACCTGCCTTTGGGTGCACAATTCCATCCGCTGTTTGAATTCATAGCGTTTGGCTTCCAACTGAGTATTTACTTTCTCTATTTCAACCTCTTTTTTGAGTAGCAGTGTCTTCTGGAGTGTATTGAGGCCAGACTCAATGAGTTTGTCTCCAGATTCTTTGACGACAGGGAAGACGGTGACATCTTCTTCATCATCACTGATAAACAAATCATCATTTAAATCAATTAATCGTTATTAAAATAAGGGAAGGAAGCTTTGGTCATCTTGATGTTGTAGCCACACTAGATACACAATTTATTCAGGTGGCTTTATAGTTTATATGCTGTCAACATGGGGCCATAGAGAGAGAAAAAATATTAAGTATAAGTTTGCCCTCTAGATGTAATTATAAAAATAAAATATGACCATCAGGGGCATCCATCAGGTTAATAATTTATTTTTAACCACACTTTCCCTTCGTATACCAAGGTTACAGAAACAGGTGAACTCTACTTCACTTGTCCCATGGGGTCATCCATAAATGACGTCACTTTTTTTTTGACGATTTTTACCTCCCCCCCTCCCCTCCGTCACACGTCGTCACAAAAAGCCAGACCCCCCCCCTAAAATGACGTCACACTTCAACCTACAACCCCCCCCCTCAAAATTGCAGTTGAATTTTTTTAAAACATCGATATTTTTCCAAAATCTTGTCTAAACTATTACAATTTATTAAAACAGTTATCTAAAACGCGAAATAACGTCTAAAATTCGTTTTCTAACAATGCTTTTTTATAATGCAAAAATGTGACGTCGCAACATCTGACCCCCCCCTCCCCCTCATCACACATCGTCACAAAATTACGGACCCCCCTCCCCCCTACGAGTGTGACGTCATTTATGGATGACCCCCATAAACTGCCATGTTTGAAAACAGAAAAGCCTTTAATGATTAATGGAACTTCATTTTACTTTACTTATAATTGAATGCACACATTTAGATTTAAGGGGCAGTTAAAAACCTAGATTCTAAGTCTCGTTTGTGTTCAATTTTTAGCAAACATCACACGTCTACCATTAACGCGAGAAGCCCTCGACAATAGTACTGGATCTAGGATGTGTTAATATTTTCAAATAGAGCCTACAACAAACTACAAATATTTTGAATTATTTTTAATCTTATTTTTAAGCTGCGCGTTAAACAAACATTGCTTACCGTTCGTGCAGTTGTGTAACAAAGACATTTCGCTTCTGTGGATCTAAATCAAGTTTATATGGCGAATGTGTAACCATTTTCATTAAAATTGTATGACAAGCGTACGCTTGATCGTTCGCAGTAATTAACTTTCCGCCATTTTTCAACAGACACTTGCATGTAGTAGCTCCAAGGAGATAGTCACGTGATAATCAGCTTGGCGGCTACCTGTGATGTGGCTTCGAATAAAATAACGCCAGGCGCGTTCGTGTGTTTTCTGCCAGCGAATGCCATGAATAAAATATTAGGATGCTTTTGTTAGCACACGTAACAAGTTAAACGACACTTCTTTCCGCTTTGAAAACCATTGAGGTGATATACTGATGTTTTTAAAATGTTAGCTTTAGGAAAATGACTCCACACTCAAGGGGTTTATCGGGGGGGGGGGGGGGGGGGAATCTAACTTTGTTGACAATGTATGACGGGGTAGGCCTATAAAAATAAAAAATTAAGTGTTGCCGGTATTTTGCACTTTTGATTATACTTTTAGCAAATTTCAATACAAAGTAATTACTATACCTAATTTTGAACCATTGATATTTAATTAAATTAATATTAATATGTTGATATTTAACGCACAAAAATACAGTTTGGCGGCGGTTTAGGTTCAAGTGTGAAGTTCGAATCCCGGGCTCGAGTCTGTCGGACTTCTCTGAGTTCACTCAACCCTGATTGGGAACAAAAGCGGCTGTGCTGAGCAATGTGCTGACTATGGAAAAGGGGGGGGGGGTGGTAGTGGTTATAACCTCACTGGCAACCTCTGTCAATCAGCGTTTCTTCCAGACTTTTTTTCTCCGGAGGGGGGGGGGGGAGCATTTGAAATTTCCGGGGGGGGGGGGGGGGGTGGACACTGTTAAAAATATTTTCTATATATAAATTCCATTTCGTTCGGGGGTGGGGGCGGTAGACTTTCGTTCGGGGGCTCAGCCTCCCCCCCCCCCCCCCGAAGAGATGCCTGGAAGAAACTCTGCTGTCGATGCACATCTAACCAATTAATACAATTCGATCTTTATCACGTGACAGCATGTTGACATATAGACACACCCTGACCCCGTGACCACCGCATGTTGACAGCGGCCAAGGCCATAGGCCGGCTTTTATCCATACGTGCAGATAGAAGAAATATATTTGCTTTTGTTATTGGCATTTTTTTTCTGGTGAGATTTTTTTTAAACTTTAACATAAAGCTGTGTTGGTACTCACCCCACACCTCCCCCTTCCCTAACACACTCATGGTGTTTCTTTCAGGCAGCTCTGCGGATGGTCACGCCCCCCCCCCCCATGGTACGTCCACCACCACCCCCGCCCCTTTCTGGGCGAAACTTCCACCACCTGCATACGCCCACCCCCCCCCCCCTTTTTTTGGACGAAACTTCCACCCCTGCGTACATCCACCCCCCCCCCTATCTGGGCGAAACTGTCACCCCAAGGATACGTCCACTCCCCCCCCCCCCTTCTGGGCGAAACTTCCACCCCCAGGGTACGTCCACTCCGCCCGCGGCCTTAAACAACCATATCCCAGCCATTTTCTGCCAGCATCACGTGACCGTGTGCACCACCCTTACAGCACCAATTGCTTGAGGCAGTGGGCGTGGTGTTGCGGGTCATTTTATTTTTACACGACAGCATTCAAACATGCGCTTGTTTGTTTACACTGCTACTTATTAATTTTTTTAAAGCATTAAAATATGGGCTAAATCATGTTTTAAGTTTTAAATATCATTAGTATCAGTATCGTCGCTTAATCGGGTGTGCCCCGGTGCGGCATTTCGTGGTGTCACCCCCCCCCCCCCCCAAGAAATAAGTATATATATATATATATATATATATATATATATATATATATATATATATATATATATATATATATATATGTGTGTGTGTGTGTGTGTGTGTGTGCGTCGGTCTACATAGGCCTATAATACCCTGCCATTTTGCAATAAGTGTTAATTTGTACTTAAAAAGACTATTTAACTTTAATTAATCACTAATGGATCTGACAAAAAAAAAGCATTTTTGTTCTGTACTTTTTGCAATTTTTCGCCTTGGTGTCACTCCCCTAAATGGTGTCACCCGGTGCGGTCCGCACCCCCCGCCCCGCCCTCGATACGCCTCTGATTCGTATTTTTTACACACACACACACACACACACACACCAAAAAAAACTGATACAATCTGCAGCATAGTTTTTTATTCAATAACGGCGGATGACCCCTGAACAAAAACACCATGCGAAATTGCTTTTGTGAAAAATTGAGAGAAAACCAACTTGTACCTCGAGCTCATTTGGTAGAAAATAAAAATATTGGTGGCGTAGGTGATTTGCTCACACGTCTCCACGGCTGAGGAAACCAAGAAAAACAAATTAGGGCTGACCACGGGATTGTAGTGCTCACTGCCAACGATCCCAACAATGTAGTGGACACACCCCGGGAAGGAGCAGACGATGAACAGACTCGACACAACCATGACCATTTTGATCACTTTTCTGTCCCTTGTCGAGATTCTATTTTCGGATCCAGGAACGACAACTCCAGATGTTTCATTTCGCCATTTTCTTTTCTCTCGTAGCTGTCGGATGATAATTAAAGTGCAGATGACTTCGAGGAAGTAGGATGAAATTATAACCGCGAACGAGAGCGACAGGCCTATGCTCTCTAAGTAATGTCCATCGGCGTTGTAGACCCGGGTGTAACGGGAGGTGTTGGTGGCTGGGTTGGTTGTCCACTCGATGTGGGCGGACAGGTACATGGGTAGGATGGTCAGCATCAGGAGCAGGTAGATGAGCGCCATGGAGGTCACAGACACAGCCGGCGTCACCATAGATTTGATCTTCAGTGGTATCGCGATACACAGGCAGCGCTCGAAGGTGATGTACACGTGAATCCAGGAGGAGACTCGAGTGAACATCGCACGGGGTAGGGCTGGGGAGAGGAGGAAAGGGGGGGGGGGGGGGGGGGGTTACAATAAAAATCAACGGGTTAATTAAATGTCGAGAAGATAATTGTTTAATAAGTTAATTATATATGGTAATTAGTTTCGTTAAACAAATTATGAAAATAAGATTTTGTTTTTAAATTTCTTTTTCTAAGTTTTCAAGTTCAAGGAATCGTCCATAAAAGAGGACGAAACCTTTGGGGGGGGGGGGGGGGGGAGTTAAGGTTCAGGAATGTATGGTTCCGTAAATTTTGTCAGTCTTGATAACATATATGATCATTTTTTAAAAACTTAATTTGAGTTAGAATGCTGGTTAAATTGTGGGAATACAGTTGTTAGGTAATTACCCCCGGTTAGGTATCTTAAATCCAGTGGATTAAAGGAAATCCCCGAATGCTGGACCGCTGGTGAGAGGCAAATACTCTGCCAGAGTAGAGTCAAGTTGCATCCCAGATCGGCGAGACACAGAGCCAGTAGACTTATGTTGACCGTCTCCTTGCAAGCCTGTAGCTGGTGCCGATATGGTTAGTGTACAGGATAGTGAGTGTAGCGTCAACATTATACATCGTCAACATTATACGGTATACCGTCAACATTATACATCGTTAACTTTATATAATACACTGTCAACATGTTACGGTATAGTGTCAAAATATATTGTAAGGCGTCAACATTTTATTATGCACGTCTATATTAGGCCTATTCATCGTCAAGTTTGCGAGCCTCGTAGTAACCTGCATGAACCCAGTAAGTATTGTACAAGCCAAGGTAACGGTGCAACAGACGTAATGTAGCACAAATAGGGTAACGTGTCACACCCTGGGGTAACTGCACTATAGGGTTATTTTTTGCAATGGTTAACCTTGAACAACATGGGTAACTTGTCACACCCTGGGGTAACTTGTCACACCCTGGGGTAACTTGTCACACCCTGGGGTAACTTGCCACACCCTGGTGTAACTTGTCACACCCTGGGGTAACTTGTCACGCCCTGGGGTAACTTGTCACACCCTGGGGTAACTTGTCACACCCTGGGGTAACTTGTCACACCCTGGTGTAACTTGTCACACCCTGGGGTAACTTGTCACACCCTGGGGTAACTTGTCACACCCTGGGGTAACTTTGCACAATACTGCACCATAGGGGTAATTTTTCAGGGTTAACCTTGAACAACATAGGTAACTTGTCACACCCTGGGGTAACTTTGCACAAGACGGGCTAATTCTGCACAATTGAAATGACCTTGTTCTAATGACTATCGGGCGGTTTTTTAAATGTCATCCAGCAATTAGATCTGTAAACTACAATTTTAAAGTTCGACCAAAATCGATATCAATCACTTAGGCCAAAAAAAAATACTGTTAAAGTTTGCCTAATCCATATATCCTAATGGCTGAATCTCTTTTGTTAACATAGTTTGACATTTGCAGAAACAAAACGAAAATTGCTTTGCCCGCGGTTTTGTAAAACAAGTTAATAAAAAGTCTAGTGACAATTTAAGCGCAATTTCCTTAATTAATTTTTTGTGATCGAACGAAAGGATATTTTTGAAAACTTTGTTCTGCAATATTGTTTTAAATTATGGCAGGAATCGATTGGTAAATGTTTCAAGTCGCTAAGTGGTCTGGTTGCCGAGATATGGGCCAAAAATTGCATTTTTTTAAGGTTTTTTGGCTTTTCCGGAAAATCCAGGAAGGAATTCCGGGAATTTTTTTGGCCCACAATCATCCACGGAACTTGATTAACATATTTGCTTTGGAACTAGTCCTCGATATTGCTTCGTTGAGGAGGAGATACGACTTAAAGCTGCGGACACACATCCATCCAGAACGAATTATTAATCGCAATTGTCAGTATGGAAATTGCGCTAAAAAATCAAGCGGTCGTTAAAACTATATTTAACTTGTTTATTTAAGGTTTAGTTTGAAAAGTCTGAAAAGGTCGGGGCGCTTTTTACCAGTCACGTTTGCCTTTTTATTTTGGTGTCACACAATTGATGTAGAAAACAATTGAATAAGTCCGTAATCAATTAGCAAAATAAAACACTTTAGACGGAGGGGTGGAGCTACTTTATACAACGTTGAAAGAATCCTAAACGGCATGAGTCAATGAAAGTCTTAAGACTAACTCCTTGTAACTAGATTCTAGTTTAAAACCGAATTAATTTCTTTCTCTTGTAATTCATTTTCTTGGCGTTGCACATTTTGCATTCACTAACTTCAAGGAGGAGGATTTAAAAAAAAAAAAACCACAGCTACAAATAAATGTTTATTCTCCACCAAGTGAAACTGGGCTGTTCCCTGAAGATGAAAGTGGTCCAAAAGAAAAGCGGATAAATTATTTTGTTATGCCGTTACGTTTTTTTTTTAATTAATAATCGCTATTATAAGGGCAACTAACAGATGGTACACATAGGTATCCGAACGTTTAAATTGCAAACTAAATTCATGTATTAACTGTTAGCGTTATATTTTTTAAAATATTCTGCTAAAATATTTTTGAACTGTTTTTGGCTTAGAATTAATATGGAACCTTAGAAAAAGAAAATATAAGTTACACATAGGCCTCCGTAGCAGTTAGCCTGTGTCTGTCACTGTATCTTCAAATATTGTAGTAATATACTACAAATGTCCATAAATGACGTCACACTTGTAGAGGGGGGGGGGGGGGGGGGTCCGTAATTTTTTGACGGTGTGTGATGATGGGGAGGAGGGGGTGTTCAGATGTAGCGACGTCACACTTTTGCATTATAAAAAGGCAATGTTAGAAAACGAATTTTAGACATTACTTCGCGTTTTAGAAAACTGTTTTAATTAATTGTAATAGGAATTGATTAAAATACTCTATTTTGACAGAGTTCAGACAAGATTTTAGAAAAATATCGTTGTTTAAAAAAAAATTCAACTGCAATTTTGAGTGGGGTTGTAGGCTGAGGTGTGACGTCATGTTAGGGGGGGGGGGGGTCTGGCTTTTTTTGACGACAGGTGACGGAGGGGAAGGGGAGGTAAAAATCGTTTTAAAAAGCGTGACGTCATTTATGGATGACCCCCCATTAGCCCCCTAATCACTAATTTTTACTTTCTCGTATATACGAAGTATAGAAAAAGTCTTGTAATCGTGCAAAAAAAAAAAATCGAGATTTTTTCAAATCTCGACGTTTTACAGCTCCCTGAGTCGGAAAAATATAGTTTTGCAATCTTGTCCGTATGTCAGTGTGTGTGTGTATGTGTGTGTGTGTGTGTCTGTAAACACGATAACTTGGCTACTGTTACAGCCAGGTTGATGAAATTTCATATATAAGTATTAAATCAATATCGTAGATCCGTATTGACTTTTGAGCGATTTCCGATAACCGGAAGTGGAACTTTTTCTACTTTCAATTTTTCAAATGCCTATAACTTGAGTACTATTTCAGATAGATAAATGAAATTTCACATGTAAGTAAAAGATCTAATTCTCTACCTTCTGTCAAATTTTGAGTAATTTCTGGAATGACTGGAAGTAGTAATTTTCGCTATTTCCGATTTCTCAAAAAAAAAAACGCATGTGAATTTATAAAGTACTAATAATATTCCGCACTATTATGCACATTTTATTTGGCGTTCACACGGTGTGCAATTCTTTTTTTCTACGAGATGTTTCTCTTTTAAAAAGTTTAAGTATTTAAAATTGATTAAAATTATATCTATATCCCGAGTTGCCATCCCCTATTGTTTCATATAAGAATATTCGAGAAAGTTTAGGGGAGATCACTCCCGGTTTATTTTAAAACCTTTTTATTTAAAAAAAAATTTGCC